>NC_056747.1:252324467-252406967 GCF_019279795.1 Protopterus annectens
CGTATGAGGCGGGTTACAAATTTATAACCAAGTATACTCATATATACTTACGTATACTACATACACAGAGACATACACCAGATTTGTATTGTGAGGCTAGTCTCCCCTAAATCAGAATCTAGTTTAGCAGAACTAACCTGGCTTGCAAACACATTCTTTTAAAGAGTCCACACTTTCAAACTCTGTATTTAAGTACAATACTCAAAAGTTTGGCAAGCAATATACCAGATATAAGACTTCATGTGGAAAGCAAAAGTGTATTACATAACAGCATCCATGGTTACACCACAATTGCAATTACATGTACATATTCTTAACTGTGAAAGTCACCATATATATCCTTCCCAACCATTAAATGTGAATAAGTGCGTTAATTCAAGATCTGCTAAATCAATATCCCTTTCAACAAAACTTGAAAATAAAAACTGATAAATCTAAAGACTTGAGTGCTGTGGGGGAATCACCCCTCCACATCCTCAACCTTAACACAACCTACAACCAAGGTTACACAACTCTGAGGTAGGTTTTCAAGTTTTGCTGAAACAGGGTCTTGATCCAACAGGTCTTCTTAACTCAGTTACCTTAAATAATCACTTCATAAACAGAAGCAGCCACTTACCTGTGCTGTCGTATCTGCTGTATCGAGAACCTCTTAGATGCATCATATTCTAGCATTCCTACAAAAAAAAAAAAAAAATTAAAAAGTGCCAAAAAAAAAATCATTGCAAAATCAAACCATAAATTTACATAGGTATATAGAAATAATTTATCTAAAGATTTTGCCGGTATGACATGTATACAGGTTCACCCACACACTTACGGGTTCACTACTAAAGACATATGCAAATATCAACTGCAAGACAACAACAAACAGCAGCAGCATTCTGCAATTGCTCCTTTGTGTGCTTACTCATCAATTTACTCAATCAGCAAGGGTCACAAGACGAGACAAAAATGCCTGCTCTAAAGGCATCACTGGAAACCAAACAGATTGTTTTCACCACTCAAGAGTCAGCAAGCTGAGAAGGCAAGATTAATACAGAATTCATCATTTCATACACACTTTATTTTGTTAACCATGTAGGTGACCTGGCCCTTAAACCCTTTCCTTTTCATGCATGAGCTGGACGAGATGGTTAAAACAGCATTCAACTTTTCAAGTAACATTTTTTTTTTTTTACAATCAACAGTTTATGCAACTGTTCTTACAAACTGCACAGGTCAATGGTGATGCAAGCTCTTCAACATAACTTTTGGGTTGCTAGCCTTTTCATACAATATTTTGGTCACGCTGTCTCAGACAACCAAGTGAAAACACACAGAAACCGAAGGGTTTTTACTTCGCACTGTTACAACAATCGAAGACAAACTGAAGATGTCTTGCAACTCTTGCAAGAAGAATAAACAACTCCCAGTCTGAAGTGGCACTAAGTTTTAGCCAGTAGCTGCAATTCAACTTTGAACACTGTCTCACTGTTTAACAAGCTTGAAGTATTTGTGACACAGCAGAAAACAAAATTCAGTCTTATAATTTATGAGAGTACGTGTTAAGATTTTGAGGTAAAATAATTACTGGATTTTTCACTACCTACTTTTTCTAAACTGCACTCCCAACCCCTAACCAATAATGGCAGACACTTATCATTTCAAATGTAAGAATCAATTTGAAAAACTTTCACAGCTCTGCTGAACTGTAGCCCTGCATGAAGCTCATTCCCCAATTCACAGGGCTGATAAAGCTAAAATATAATTTACTTACAAAAGTAATGAAAACTTACACCAGATAAGGCAAAAACCTACAATGCAGACTGGAACCAAATTCACAAATCTTTAAGCACACAACAGGCAGACAGAAAATAAGCAAGCCAAAAGCCTCAAACAAAGGCTAGAAATAAATCAGTGACTTTATCTAAAATATTCAGTCTCTAAACTAGAAGTATAAAATTAGATATCTAAACCACCTTTGCATAAAAAGTTTGAGGGCATCTAAATGCTGACAAAAGTATACTTGGAATACACAAGAACAGAGTGTATTAAAGAACCCTATGTTAAAAAAACAGTAACATGAACAGTTTACAAAATATTTCTAGTGTTATCTATTGTACTCACCTGACCCTACCATTCCCAATGTGGTGTTTCATCTCTGTTGCTTGGGCAAAGATGCGTACTTTCGAGGACATGCCTGCCCTGGGCTTTACTGCTATGACGACATCCTGGTTATTCCACCCCTCCCACCCCTGTAATCTTAGATTCATAGATTAGTACTAGACTAACTGCCCTTGTGGGCCATTTTAAGCGTAGCCAATTACCTCATGTGAGAATCAAACCCTGTACCTTGTGTCTGTAAACAGCTAAACCATTACACCATCTTCCCTCCTTAATTCTAGGTTAAAGGACCTTGTGGGATATTTTAAACCTGATCGATTAACCCATTTGAAAATCAACCCCTGCACCTTGTGTTCATATAAGTTAAACACCTTAACCATTATACCATTTCCCAGAGTCTGGGTCTCTACCAGGGCTTCGACACGTAATCTGCTATGTCACCACTCTTCCTCCCCTCTCAGGATACACAATGAAGTGTCCAAGCTGCTAATCAAAACTGGGTCACCTGGGCTGCAATCAGGGCTTTAGCTCTCTACACCAGGGATATAGGTTTTGTAGATGTACAGTCAGTATGGTCTTCCTTGGGAACAATGGGATTACCTCCCTTCCCCTAACCTAGCTGCTCGCCTCTGCTACCTCTCCAAACAGCTCTTTTTTCAAAAGCCTTCCTCTATTTAAACTAGTTGGCCATGGGTTGTTTTCTGTAAAACAGCCACTTGCTAGTGACATACATCTTGATATATGAAGGTATAGGACAGTGAAAAGTTGCTGAACAGACATTGTCTTCTTTCTTCTAGTTTTAACATTTTCTGGGAAAGGGGCCTAGACAACAGATTTTATCCAATCAGTGGGGCATTCAACAGCTGCCCCATGATGTCTGGAAATGGCTGAATCTTCAGTCCATCAAGCACAAGCAGTACATATAAGACAGCAGCATTTCTCCTGCATGCACCTCCAGCCTCAGTCACACAGAGGATCATGCTTCCTCATTATGAGGACCATTTTGTGTCAGTGCGGAAACTCTCTCTCAGAGTTTCATTAGGTTTATTTTCTTCCATTTCCTCCATCTGTTAAAAGACATCTTGATGTTTTATCATGTGGGTCTGATAATCCATATCTTTTAGCATTATAGTAGAAGCAGTGTAAAACTACTGGCTACAGTGGTCCAACACTCTGCTTTCTTTAATAGTTAGCAGGATGTCTACACCAGCCAGAAGTTTTGGCCTCCTAGCTGCAGCTAAGGAAACCACTGCTTGGTCAGGTATAGGATTCATGCATAGCTACTTACAGGTGTCTAGTACTCCATACAACCTAACAGGTTTCTTGGGTGATGGCAACTGCAAGTTGAGTACCAGGAATGTTGTTGCCAGCCGATCCTCAAAGGCCTGTTCTTGGTGGTTTAGGTATCCACTGTGTGATTCAGACACCTGCTTAATCATTGCCATTCACTTAAAAGGTTCACTCATAAGACTGGGCACCTCTCCAAAATAGCTGTCCTCTTCTGGGTGGGGTCCAAAGACATAGTAGCCTCAGCATCAATGTCACAATCCAAAATGAAAGGATAACTGTGCTGAGCAAGCTAAATCTTCCATGTGAAATCTTGAACTGCAAATGTCACACTGAGTGGCCCTCCTCTGCATTTTTACTGGATGAGCAACTTCAGAGGTATAGAGTGGACTGACCTGGGGATCGATTCAGTCCAATGAAACCACAAGTTATTCCAAAAACATTCTATAACCAAACTTAGCACAGACAGAGGGTGGGTTCCTTGCCCTAGAGTACCGGCCTCTGTTCCTGAACAGTAACAGGACTTTCAGTTAATTCCTAAAAATAAAAATGGCAGAAAATCTGTACTAAAGACACAGTCTTATGAAGTACCAACCAAAAACAGTCAAACGGTGCATGTCTGTCACAGGGACCAGTGTTTGGCCAAGAGATCTTGCTTCATTCACCATAGGCCTGGCTAGCAGCAAGTAACTGGATCCAAGTGTCTGTTCTAAAAAGGCTAAGGCACGAAAGCATATGCCTGCAGAAGACTGTGGGATTGGAAGCCAACAAGGTACCCCAAAGGGCCCAACATCTTCAAGCTAGACTCGCAGGATCCTTAAAGACTCATTCACTTTTCCTGTACCTCTTAAGGTTCAGTTGTTTTAGCTTTTCCATTTTCCTTGATCCTCACACTCATTTTAAGTAAAACAATCTATTTCTCTGTTAATGGGCACTTCATAAAAGGAAAAGATACCAACTGTAGCAGCACCACAAGCTTTTTTGCTCCAACAGAGCACTGAAGTTTCAGGTTATGCATAGTAAAGATTTTTTGTTAAAAGTACTGCAGCATTCAGAAAGTGACACTGAGTCATGCGCAAGTAAAATAAACACTGCAACTGGTAAATACTTCTGCTGAATTTGACTTCTGCAGCTACCACTATTTGTAGACTATTACCAGAGATGTCACTAGTAGAACTGCCAACTAGCCAAAATATTAAACTCCAAATCACTAAATCAAATTTCCAAGAGCAATAACACCACTTCAGCAAGAAAAAGCTTACCATACCGGATACTTATTTTTCTGTGGAATTCCCCTAGAAGGGACCAGTGGAGAGAGAAACTTTTAAATGATCACTTCTTGTGACAAAACAGAAGAAGAAATGGTATGGGCTACTCAACCTTTTAGTTAGGCACTGTACCAATGTAGTCAGAAAAGGAAAATGTTCAGTCACACTAGGAAGGAATTCAAAAAGTTACAGATGTCAGACTGAAAGTGTGGCTTGTCTACTCATGGTTACTTCTTATAAGGATTCTACTGCAGTAGCAAATATCCCTGCAATATACACATTTTCTTGACATTTTTATCATCTCATCCCTACCACTGCAAGACCCTGCTCAACAGCTCCACTGCATGTATCCAGCAAGTCCATCAGTTTTACAGGGTAAGAACTAAGCATCCCGGGGTGAGATAAGAGCTCTACAGCCCATTTGGATTATGCCTTCCCCAGAGCCAAGAGACGGGTAGTAGGGAATGGACTAGCTTGAGGGTCATGCAGAGTCTTACCCCTGGATTTTCATCTCAGCAGCTCCTTTGAACTCCACAATTCTGTCTATCTTAGGAGACTGCATGTGCCTCCACATATACACCGTTCCCAGAGTTGCTCTATGCTCCATGGGTGAAACATCTAGTGCTTCTGCTGGGCAGCACCAAAGTGAGGATGGATGAACCAGCAGTAGCTACCCTCTCCCATTGCTTCTGCCCCATAACCTCTAGCACCCACACTGTTAATCAAACACCTGTCATCTTAATTACAGTCAGGCTTCATCCCTCTGTGACAAAGAGGAGTGTGTCACCTTATTGCTGCCCTTAAGGGAAGCCTCTTTTTAAGAAATGCCCTTATTTATGGCTATTTTGCGATCTGTGCAAAAGTTGGAAGATGATCAGAAATGGTGACACAAGAACTTTGATGGGTGAAGTCAAGGCAGAATAAAATAATTTTTTTTAAATAGTCTAATAACATTTGGACAGAACAATCCAAAGCACCTAAGCTCTTGTGAAATAATTCAAGAAACATGGCTTCTACTTCTGAATTTTAATTTTTTTTTTGTTTAGGTCTTGACTACTTTTAAAAATTTTAAAACATCATTGAAAAGTAGCTGCAAACAGGAATCAAAGTTCTATCCTTCAGTCTGATGGATTCAAAGTTATGAGTTTTGTATATATTAACTTGCCCTGTTCTTGTGCTAGCAAAGACTTCTGTAGAGGTAATGGCCATAATGGAGAAGTGATCAGGCTCAGAGTGTGGATACTATGGCTATCCTAGACAAGTCAGAGTTTCCAGTTTTACCAAGCTTTGCACTGTTTTGTTTCGACTTGTATCCCTCACTCAGGGGGAAAAGGAAGTAAGGCAATACGTTAAGATTATATATCTTGAGAAAGTATACAAATCTATACTGTTATGAGAAATGAAACAGAAAACACCTTTAATCCAACTGCTGTGATATATATATATATATATATATATATACACATATATATATATATATATATATATATATATAGCAAACATGTTTCTCTTTTGGAAGACCCCACGTGTATACAAAGATCCTGAAATGTGTGCATCCAGTTTGCATATCAATACTATTTTCTGGCTTAGGGTTTCTGCTAAGTGATTCTAAAAACACCCCATCCCAACTCTGAACTTTCTCTAGAAAGCTGGAAAGATCTTGTTCTAACATGCTTGTTTATTCCCACATTACTTCAGTACTCTTATCTGCCTTGAGGAATCTGGATTGAAAACTGTCCTGAAAGCCTGTTACTTGCCATTCAAACCATTTTCATCAAGTTCAGACTGACATAAGGTGTCTTTCTTGTTGAGACTGGTCACCCGTACTAACAGGTTGTTCAAGAGGCTGTTCAAGCATAATCCATACAGTCCGTTAGACAGTGGAATCTGAATGGAAAAATAATCATTCCAATTGATATGCTTGCTACATCAACCAACTAGAATAATTCACTCTGGGTTGAGAACAGCAATTAAGTCCAATTAAGTTAATTTCTGAACTAATGGTACAGATTTAAGAGATGCCACTGGATCTTCCTCATATTAAATCTTGCATAACAGACTAAGAGAAAGAAATTGTTTAATTAAGATTTGTTAACAAGGGAAGAGGACCTACTTCAGGCTCAGTCCAGGTGTAAAAAAAAGGAGTACAATGGCAGAAGCTACATTTACAATGCATTCTGCAACATACATAGAGCACAGCAGAGGATTACAAGCACAATACAGCTGCAACAGTGACATTTACAGTAAAAAGGTCCAAAAAAATTACAATAAGCACACATGCAGAAAAAGCAAGACAACATACACACAAACAATACACTGTTGTAAGCGGGTTACATGGAGAAAGAGAGTGCTATAACTAGGATAAGTTAAAGAAACAGTTCATCTGTTTGCCAAGGACAGATATAAGTTGAGAGTGCAACTGAATACTAATGATTATTAATCAATAATCAACTCATCCTTAATCCAAAGAAAACTAAGCTTCTTCTGTTTCTTCCAAATCTATGTCCAGCCTTAAAACCTCCTTCTGTCTCTCTTCCACCATTATTCATGTAGACTTCCATATTAAGCTTCTAGGGATCACAATCGACTACCAACTTAAATTTGACCACCATATCCAACAATCAAAAAGAACAATCAAAACTTGGCTTACTGTATATAAATAAAACATTGTTATCCACAACTGCAAGAACTTCACTAGCTCAAGCCTACCTACTCCCCTGCCTACTCTATCCCTCCCCCATATTTAACCACCTCCAAGCAAATTTTCTAACCAAACTTGAGCAATCCTACAACCAGATAGCCAGATTTGCCTGTAATTTTCCTTACAAATCCCACCATTGCCTTGCACTTAACCAATTGCAATGGCCAGAATTCCCTCAACTACTCCAACTCTCTCAGCTACTGATGACACATTCTCTACTGCTCAAACAAGCCAACTGTCCCTCCCTGACCTCCGTCCTATCCCTATACAACAAACCACGACCCCTCCGTAGTGCTGACCAACTCCTACTTCACAACTACAGACCTAACAAAACGAAAGGCACACTACTTTATAAATGCTCAGTATCTCAAACCTGGAACAAACTTCCAACCAACATACGTTTTATTCAGTCCTCATTTCTTTTTAAGAGAGAACTTAAGAACTACCTTGCTAACTCTCCCTCCTGCACCTGTCATCTCCCAATCTAACACATACCTATTGCAACCATTTTTTTTCAACTATAACTTTTAATATAACTTACTTTAATACTACTTACATACATATCAGTACCTTAGTCCCTCCGCTTTTGCCACTGGGTAAAACTATACTCAAATCTCTTCCTTCTCCTCCTGATCTACCTTTTCATCCCCCTGTCTCTCCTCTCCTACCCTCCTTTCTTTCACTCACTTAACTCTCCTTAACCTTTCCTTTTTCCTCCATCCCTCTTTTTAAACCTTTCAATTTATTTTCGTCTTTTTCTTCCTCTCTACTATTTTAGCTCTAGTCATTAATTGTCGAGTCCAGTGCTTCATTTCCACCACAGGACTCATCCTCTTCGACTTTTTTGAATTTTATGAGTTATTTAATTTTTTTTTTCTTTTACCACATGCATATACGTTTGCTATGTACTTATATTTTCCTTTCTGTAGCATATAATGCCCGTTATGAACAGAAATGCACATTCTTGCAATGTAACTTATTATTGTCACGGTCATTATTCATTGTATTTTTAGTTTCATTGCTGGAGCTTTTCTCCTTGGGTATCCACTGAAAATGGGCCACCTGCTCAGTGGATTAACCCAGTTAACAGAAAGCAAATAAACAAACGCACAAAAATAAATAGTAGTACGAAAGGAGAGATACAGCAAGGCATTAGCTTAGTTACAAACCAAGTTCTATACTGCTGAAACTTGTCTTAAAGGGTGGAAAGAAGGGGATGACAAGAGTGAGAAAGAGGTAGGATAAAGAGTGAAAATACGTGACAGTGGGTGAGAAGTATCATCATTATAGTGAAGCACAAGCAGTCTAACAGAGGTTGGTTGGTGTTAAAGGAACTTGTATTATTCTTGGAAAAGCAGTGTAATTTTGCATCTTCTGCAATTTGGTGCTTAAAGTTTTTTTTCCCTAAACTGGGAAAAAGGAGTTAAACCTCTTATGGTTGATGGAATGATGTTATAACAGTCTGGGGCCTAGAATAGAGAAACTACAGTTGTTGCATTTCTTAGCGAATAAAGCAGTGCGAAAGAAGAAAATAAAATAGAGATGTTAGCTGCAATACCTGGTAAAACAGAAGCAATCAGAAACTGCTTTGTGGTGATGGCTTGCTGCTGACAGAATTTTGTCAGGATGGCCTGAAGTTCTCCTTACTTACACTGAGTAAGGAAAAACTTTCATCAGCACTGAGTTTACAACAATACCTATAAAAAAAGCAGTGGATGTCAAAGAAGCCAGAGAAGGCAACAGAGTTATCTTGTTTTTGTCTCACACAAAAAATTGCATATGGGGTAAGACGGCTGCATTTTATCTTTCTGAAGTGTGTACACAAGGAAACTAAATATCTGGCTAGTACTCTGGAGGTCTGTGGATACTCCAAATGAAAAGTCTCTGAAAACTGAAGAATTATTTACTATCTGCAATACGAGGTAGGGGGTCGCAGTAGAATGTGAAGGTGCATCATCCACATCCAAGAATGAGATTCAGCAGTTCTGTTCTATTAAAACAAGTACATTTTTCATTGTCTCTATACTGAAATATATTTATGAACCTTTCAGAGAGGATTAAGTTCAGAACTAGCCATGGGAGTCTCACATTCACATTAGAAATGGTATGGTGTAAAAACACTAATCTCTGAAATGAAGGTACCTTTATATTGACTTCTTTATTAGCAACAGCTCCACCAGCAGCTGTGCTTGATGTAACATGTCAGCAGTGTTTGTGGAACTAGCTGCACTAGCTGCACTCAAGAATTCTGAAGACATTCTGCTGCATGACCACACTAGTGCATTTCTAAACCTATTTGTAATAATGCCAAACAGAAGGGTATCTCAAACTTGCCTCCTACGGATACTCAAAAGGTGAAAAAGGGAAGACATTCTCAAGTCTTTTTTGAGCTTGAGATATAAACACCTTACCCTCCTTTACATTGCTTTGGCAGAGGAAACTGTGTAGTTTCTCCTTATGACAGGGGCTCTTAACTGCAGTGCAACTTTTCTGATATTGAGGAACAGGCACTACATACATGCCCTTAAATTAAGATTTTTGTCTTAACATCTGATGGTTGAAAAAACAAATAATTTTGTGTCACTGAAGAACCAAGCACCAAGTATATCTGCCTCTGACAGTGTCACTGTAAGACATTGTTCCGACTCACCTAAGTACTGTCAATACTACCTATTACCACAGAAGCTCCTGATGAACTAACTATATCACCATATGCACATCTTGTGTGTGAGACTCAATTTTATTCACATCAACTAATTTTTCCATTCATTTGGTAACATTACAATGACCGGTACTATGCATGCTCTAGTAGGTGTCAATGGGGGTGGCTGTGGTGATGCAGCAGGTAGCGTTGCCGCCTCACAGCAAGAGGTTCTCCGGTTCGATCCTTGGCTGGGGTGCCTACTGTGCAGAGTATGCATGTCCTCCCTGTCGTCGCGTGGGTTTCCTCCGGGTGCCCCGGTTTCCTCCCACATCCCAAAGATATGCTGTAGGTGGACTGGATACACTAAATTGACCCTAGGCGTGAGTGCGTGCGTATGTGGTGCCTTCTATGGAAGGCTGGGCTAGCAACTAGACACCTTAAAAACTGCACTGCCAATCAAAAGCAGACAGGTGATTCGCTGTGTCGACCCCTAACCAGGAAAAAGCCGAAAGAAGAAGATCTAGTAGGTGTCAATACTTAACATTAAAGATGCAGAAGCCTCAGCTTTTCCATTCTGATGCGGACTGGTAAAAGAAACAGCAGATATCTTATGCAAGTTATATCAATCCTACCAATACAGCTGCAATTTAATCATCTTGGCCGCTTTTTCAGGTGCATTATCAAGACACGTTTGTGTGCGTCTCTGTGCATGTATTACGAAGAATATTGAAATAAACATAATAATGTTACTTCAAACAAAACATCTACACAAAACCCAATAGCAGACCTATCAGAACTAAGTAAGGTAAAATTAAGTAACTGCAGTAATTTAATCTGCTTCATCCTGAACAAATGCTTTATGCTTTCTCTAAAATATACATAAGGTTAGCAATTCACTGATTGAGGATGGAGATGGATTCAGAATTTTATGGCCAACACTAAAGAATGCTTTGAAGGTACAACCTAAATAGTGATCAGGATTGACCACTAAAGAAAATGAAGTTGATACTACATTCCACTGCTCCAGTTACCTGTTGCATTATGACTGTCAGAGGTAAGGGTCCACAGGTGTCTATACTAAATAGTTTCTAAGGATACTAATTAACAACCAGGCCCAAATTCTACTTATCAACAGATCCTTGCATCTAATTTATAAATTAAACAAATACATATTACTTAACAGTCCAGGGTTAACACCACTTTCCTAATATAGGATCCTATAAAGACTCAACCACAGAGGAAATTTGTAAACTGACAAAAAAATGTTCTACCTATTAAACGGTCATGAAAAAATATGCAATTACCTTAAGTAGTACCAAACTATATTTACAGTTGAAAGTACAGTTGTGTAAGATATTACCATAATAGTAGATGTCCTATTTCTCACTGCTACAATATTATTTACTCTTGGGATAGCCTGCTGAGGACAGTTAAAGGTCTGCTCAGCATACTAAGGCCTTCCAGGCACCTTACTTCAAAAGCAAGTCCTATGTGCAAGGCATAAGGTACATTTGATGCATGAATACCTAATCCTCAAAAGTGAGGCACTCCATAAGAACCAGAGCAACCCCTAAAGGAAACCAATAACATGTACATGCAGGAAGGGAAGGAGGAGGAGAAAGATACAAGAAAGACTGCTCGGCCAGAAGAAAGGTAACAAAGTAAAAAGGGGCAGGAGGGAGGGACAGAATCCTGCAAAAATAATAAATAGGACAGCTACTGTTACGATAAGATACCACACACAACTGTACTATGTCTTTCCTTATCACTGCTGCAGTACTCTTTACTCTTGGGAGAGTATAAAAGTTAATGGAAAGTATGGAAGGAGAAAGCCACAGAAGAGCCCACCACAAACCTTTGAAGTATAGCCCTGGCAAAACATGCCCTGACCCTAGAAATGACATCCAATGAGTAATGCCTGGTAAACGTGTGAACAGAACACAAAGTAGCTGCTTCCAATCTGGATCTAGCATCCAGATCCTTGCCAAAATCACTAAGAGAGGCCACTACCCTATTAGAATGAGTATGATCTGAAGAAGAAGGCTGCTTGCAATGAAACGAACAGCAAAAAGAAATGGTCCTCGAAATTCAGGAGGAGATAGTTTACTGAGATACCACCAAACCCAATTTCCTGACATGAAAGGAAACAAAAAGCAGTTCATATATGTTTTGCCTAGGTAATGTCTATGTAAATCCAATGTGTGATGAACCCTCTCAATAGGATTATGGGGAGAATGGAGATGAATAGACTGATTCAAGGACAAATCATTAACTTTTTTTTAAACGACAAACATCATTATTAAATTTTTGCTTATAACATAGGCAATCATACATTTATATAAATGAAAACAAACTATATTGATATTTTAGTTGCAACATTATAAACTGCTTATTATCTATCCACTCACTGTCTGTCTATTATATGGCTCATTCAAATCCTTCCTTCTTTGAAAACTCATTCCTACTCCAAAACATTAATCTGCATATACTGTTCCCACAATTCCCATTTTTCTAAGTAATTTGCTCCTACCCTTTTCTAAAGGTCCCATTACCAGTTGTTTTAATTCTGTCACTATTTTCACTACTTTTAGTATAGTTAGTTTTTTGATTTCCATTTTCTAGTAATTGTTATTTTGGCAGCCAACATAATTAGACTCAGCAAATCATTAGCCACCTTGTGCATAAAAGAAGGCTTGGTATAAAGAGATGCTCTTTCCTGGTTGAAAAAAAAGTGGAACTTCCACAAGTGCTTGAAGTTCAGAGATCCGCTTGAAAATGTAAGCGCCACCAATAATAGTCTTCTAATTACAACGCAGGCTCAAAATGGGACACAGTCAATTTCTCCAGCACAAAATTAAGGTCACAAGGAGAAGGAATGGGCCTTCTTGGAGGCTGAATATCAAGAACACCTTTCAGAAATTGTTTCAGTTCATAATTAGAAGCCAGAGGAGGACTTAGAGGCAGACAAATGGAAATGGCTGACAAATGAACTTCAACAGTAGAGTATGCCAAGCCAGAAATGAGCATCTCACACAGATAAGAAAAGACTGTAGGAACAGCCACAGAAGAAGGGTCTCTTAGGATTTTCTGGCAGTGTTTTTTTTTTTTTTTTTGGATTCCTGCAAAACCCCGAAGCACCACCTCAGAAAAATGATGCTGAAAAGATTCAAAACCCTATCAAATGAAAGGTCAAGTGAAGGGTGGGCGAGTGAGGGTGAATGAGAGGCCTCTTGTCCTGTGTGAGAAGACTGACCCTGGACATATGAAACAGAAGGGGGGAACTGGTACTGTCTGGGTCAAAAGGGAGTCAAAAGCAAGATTTTGGGCATGTCCCACATGTTCTTCTGCAGGACCTTTGGTAGAAAAAGAGAGCGATAGGAATATAGAAACATCCCCTTCTGAGGAAAAAGACATGGCATTCATTTTCCAAGCCAGAGGACAATGCACTCTTGAACAGAACCTCGTGAAGTTGTCTGTTCAGAGAAGAGGCAAAAAGATCTACTTGAAAAGTGCCCCATCGATGTACAATACCCAGAAACACCTCCCTGTGAAGCATCCATTCATGAGGATTTGTCCTGGATCTGCTCAACCATTCCTGCCACAAGATTTTGTTCTGAAGGAATGTAACCAGCCTGAAAGTACAGTTTTGTACCGACCATAAATGTAGATGTTCGAATGCTAATACAGCTGCAGTCATAACAGATGGGGTTATCCTGCCGTCAGGCGGGTCCTCGGTCGGCCGAATTCCAAAGTCTAGGTCCGGCGTCGGTTGTCGTCGCTTCCTCCCTGACGTCAGTGCGGCAGGGGTATAAAAGAACCAGCCGATGCCATCTTCTTCAGTTTTTCTTGCCCCAGATGTCAGGTGCCCCCAGAAGGAAGGCAAAACATAAACTTATGCAATAATGCAATGTGAAATAATCAAAAAACAGTAGTTTGTTAGCAAATACACCATAAAAGAATACCCCAATCAGGTTGTATGAGGAGGTGTTTGTCATAAGGCCTGTCCCAAGAGGGGATGGAGGGAGGGAAACCTGGACTGCAGCTATATTAGCACTCGAACATCTACATTTATGGTAGGTACAAAACTGTACTATGTTTATCGTGCATACAGCTGCAGTCATAACAGATGGGTAGAATCCCAAAGCTAAAAAGGGGTGGCAGGCACTAAGTGGAACTAGGAGGAGCAAGGATGCCCTGCAAGACTGCTGTGGCAAAGCCCACTTTAGATTTAGAGTAAAGTGGAAGGGGATAATGCTTGGAGAAAGTGTGTACAGAACTCCAAGTGGCTGCTTCCAAAATGTCCTTGGTAGGAACCCCCCTGAGGAAAGCTGCAGAGGTAGCTGTGGCCCTTGTGGAGTGAGATCTGATGCTTGTAGGCACAGTTTTTCCATGAAATGAGTAACAAAAGTGTATGCAGTGGGCTATCCATTTTGAGATTGTCTGTTTGGAGATAGCCTTTCCTTGAGCACCTGTAGCATAGGACACAAAGAGTTGCTCTGATTTTCTGAATGGCTTTGTCCTGTCCAAATAATAACGAAGTTGTCTGTGAATGTCCAAGTAATGTAGTAGTCTTTCCACTTTGTTTTGTGGGTTAGGATAAAAGGTAGGTAAGTGGATAGTCTGATTCAAAGCTACACTGGATACTACCTTTGGCATAAAGGAAGGGTTGGTTCGTAAGGAAACTCTGTCCTGATGGAAAATGATGAAAGGTTGTACAGCCATGAGGCCCTGTAGTTCCGAAACCCTGCATGCTGAGGTGATAGCCAGAAGGAAGGCTGTTTTCCATGACAAATATTGCAGTTCTGTTGAAGCAGCTGGCTCAAATGGAGGCAGGGTCAGTTTTTCCAACATGAAGTTGAGGTCCCAAGCAGGTACTGGTGGTTTCCTTGGGGGTTTTATATTCTTAGCCCCTCGGAGGAACTGTCTTAAGAGAGGATGAGAGAATAAAGGAGGATCTGTGTTGTAGTGTGCAGAAATGGCTGCAGCATGGATCTTGATGGAGGAGAAGGAAAGTCCACTGTTTAACATCTCAGCTAGGTACTGTAATATTTGAGGTAAATTTAGTACCCAAGGATTCTGGCCCTTTTTCTGATTCCAGGCACAAAACCGTTTCCATTTGGCGGAGTAGGCTTTTCTAGTAGAAGGTCTTCTGGCCTCCAAGATGACATCCTGCACCTCCTTGGAGAGGAAGGTCTGTTGGGAAATCAAGGAATCCTCCATGCGGCTAGATTGAGGGTTTTCAGCTGACTGAAGAGTTTTGAAGTTGTGCTGGGACAACAGAAGGGGCACTAGAGGCAAGATCCATGGTGGGGAATGCGTCAGGCTCCTCAGGAGTGGATACCAGTATTGTCTTGGCCAGTCTGGAGCAATGAGAATCATGTTTGGCCTCTCTGCTCTGGCTTTTAATAGAACTTTGGGCAGCAGAGGAAGAGATGGAAAGGCATAGACTGTCAATGCTGTCCAATTGAAAGAAAGTGCGTCCACTTTCCAGGCCTGTGGATGATAGGTCCTTGAGCAAAATGTTTTCAGTTGGTAATTTCTGTGGGTAGCAAAGAGATCTATGTCTGGCTGTCCCCATGCCTGAATTATCTTTGCAAAAACTTGAGGATGCAACTTCCATTTGTGTGGATCTGTCATATTTCTGCTTAGGTTGTCTGCCAGTGTGTTTTCCTTCCCTGGCAGGAATTGTGCTTGAAGTTGGATTTGCAATTCCAGAGCCGTGTTCCAAAGGGACATGGCTAGTCTGCACAGGGGATATGAATGAGTTCCTCCCCGTTTGTTTATGTACCACATCACTGTGTTGTTGTCTGTCCTTATCAATAGCTGGCCTGGATGCAGTAGGTCTTGGAAGGCCATAACAGCATTTTGTACTGCTAGCATTTCCTTTTGATTGATGTGTAGGTGCTTCTCTTTTAGGGACCATTTGCCCTGAATGCACTGATCTGTCATGTGCGCCCCCCAGGCGTAGTCTGAGGCGTCTGTTGTGATGATTTGATTTGCTTGAGGCATGCAGAAAGGGAGACCTATTTTTTTTGGCATGCTTGAGCCCACCACAGAAATTCATTTTGAAGACATGGAATGAGTGGTATAATTGTTTCCAAACTGTGGCTGTGTTGAGACCATAAGTTTTTTAAGTACCATTGAAGTTTCCTCATGTGCAGCTTTGCACATGGGATCAGCAGGATGCAAGATGCCATGAATCCCAGAGCCTGCAGGACTTTCCTTGCAGTCAGCCTGGTGAAGGTTGCCATTTTGCTGAAGTATTGAGATAGTTGCTCTTGCTTCTCTGGCGTGAGGTAGGCCATCTGGGTGTTTGTATTCAAGCTGGCACCCAGGAAAATTATTGTCTGAGAGGGTATCAGTTTTGATTTCTTTTTGTTAAGTGTATATCCCAGAAAGTTCAACAATTTTATTACAAACGCCAGGTGTTTCAGAAGTATGTGCTTGCTGTCCGCTTGGATCAGGCAGTCGTCCAGATATGGGTATATTTGTATCCTTTGAAGTCTGCAGAAGGCAATTACTGATGCCAGGCATTTCGTAAACACTCTGGGCGCAGTAGATAAGCCAAAGGGCAATGCAGAGAATTGATAATGGGTTGAACCTGCAAGAAATCTGAGGTATCTTATGCAATCTTGTCTGATTGGGACATGCAGGTATGCCTCCTTGAGGTCCAATGTTACCAGCCAAGACTCCTTGCCCAGCATGGGAAGAAGCTGCTGTAATGTGAGCATCTTGAATTTTGGTACGAGTAAATATGTGTTTAGGATGGATAGGTCCAAAATAGGTCTCCAATCTTTGTCCTTTCTTGGTACCAGGAATAGTCTGGAATAAAAACCTTGACCCTGTTCTTTTGCAGGTACCTCTTGAATAGCTTTCATGTCCATGAGAGCTGAAATTTGTTTTTGTGCCTCTGCCCTTTGATTTTGTGGCAGGTTTGGCATGCCTCTCATTTTTGGAAGGGTGTGAAAGTGGAATCTGTAGCCTCTGTCTATAATGTCCAGGATCCATTTGTCTTTTGTGACAATATGCCAATTTTTTGAAAATAATGCCAGTTTTCCACCTAAAGGTGCTGCCATTAAAGCTTTGCTTGGCATGCAAAGGGGAAAGTCATTGTGTCTGCTTTCTGAATGACTGTGATCTATCTTCTCCACCTCTTGGTGTAGGTGCTTGCCATTGTCTGGCTCTGAATGATCCTTGAGATTGCCCTCTACCCCTTGGACGCCTGTATCTGCCTCTTAGAGGTCTGTCTGTGGCTGGAAAGGACCAATTTTTTGAAGGCCAGTTTCTGCTGAAACGTGGAGGTTGTACCTGTAGGAAATCTTTCACTGTCTGCATTGATCTTGCCTTTTCCTCCATTTTCTTTAGTACCTCCTCAGCTTTAACACCAAACAATACATCTTTTTGACGGGGTGCATCTAGTAATTTAGCTTTGACATGATCTGGTAAGGTTTGCTCTTTGAGCCAAGCATGTCTACGTATGACAGACCCTGTAACAGCAGCTCTACAAGAGGTCTCTAAAGCATCAAAACCACATTGTAAGGTATGTTTACCCACTTGCTCTGCACTATGCAACAAATCTTGCAACTCCTTTAAATCTGGTTGCTCAGGTTGTGTCATTTTGCTTTTCAACTGAGATAACAAAAACTGTTGATACTTTAACATATGGAACTGACAGTTTAATGCCCTCATGGTTAAAGTGGCCGAGGTGTACACCTTTTTCCCCCACCTTTCTAAAGCTCTGGAATCTCTCTCTGAAGGTAATGGGTTTTTGGCAGTAGAGGCCTTAATTCACTTGGGACCCTGTGAAATAGTTTCTGGGTCAGCAGCATGGCTTTGTATAGGAATTGGTGTGAATCAGGAACCCGGTAATACCTGTCAGGTTTAACAGGAGCTGGAGGTAAAGAATCTGGGTTGAGGCTGGCTTCTGTGTACACATCATCTAATATATCTAAGACAAGAGGGATAGCCAGAGGCCTGTGCTGAGGTAGCAAGAGAAAATCCCTGAGCCTTTTCTTGGAATCTGAGTAATCTTGGCCTTCCCAGTGAAAGTGTTCCCTTAAGGTATGTAGGGTTTCCCCAAAAGAATAGTCTTCAGGGGGGGAGACCGAGGGAATGGACTCCTCAGCATCAGAGTCTTCAAAAGGGGAATATGAATATTCCTGGTCCTCAGAATGTTCTGAGGTAATAGAGGCTTGATCTGAGGAAGGGTAGTCTTCCTCCAATCTGGGCCTTTTGTCCGAGGGGGGTTGAGAAGCCCTGATAAGAGTAATCAAATCCTCAGCCATTTTGAGCATCTGCTTTTTAGGCATGGGGCCTTGAGAGGGGCTCTGTGGACCTTGTCTTTTAATTTTCATGGCTGCTTCAGATTTTGTGAAAGCCTTAATGGAAAAGGAGGAAGGCCTGAAGACACCTTGAGAAGTGGCAGGCCTGTCTGAACTCTGAGTTTCCCCGCCAAGAGTGTCGTCGGTATCTGTAGTCGGAATGGGGGCAGAGGAGCCTGCGACCTCGGGCACAGAAGACACCGCTAAAGAAGCGTCATCGGTACTCAGGGGCTGCGTAGGCGCCTCACTGAGAACCGGAGCACCGGTAGTCGGCTTTAGCGTGGTGTCGGTAGAAGTCGCGGACCTTGTATGTCAGTCCTTATCTTTGCGTCTTTTACTCAAAACTGGAGTCGGAGTATCCGACAACATAATGTAATTAAATTTTTTACCAAAATAGTGTTGGGCAAACTCCGCCCGATGCTTAATAGTGCGTTTTTTTAATCTAGCACAAAAACGGCAGGCCGAGACGTCGTGGTCTGGGCCTAAGCAAGGAATACAGAATGAATGGAAATCCTTATGCGGTATTTGCTTCCCACATGAAATGCAATTATTAACTTTGTCTGACATCGGTCTGAGGCAAGAAAAGTTTCCCCAATGGGGTACTTAGCTTTCAAGAAGACTTCGGCTGAAATATTTTCGTAAATCTCAGGAGCTGGCCGACCGGCACTTGCGAACTGCTTCTGCTTCGGGCACCGCGCAGCAAGAAAGACTGAAGAAGATGGCGTCGGCTGGTTCTTTTATACCCCTGCCGCACTGACGTCAGGGAGGAAGCGATGACAACCGATGCCGGACCTAGACTTTGGAATTCGGCCGACCGAGGACCCGCCTGACAGCAGGATAACCCCATCTGTTATGACTGCAGCTGTATGCACGATGAACATCAGCCAAGTGATGGCGAAGTGCAAAATCCCAAACCTGAAGAGCCAGCTTATAAAGAGCGGTACTGTTTTGGACCCCTTTGTTTGTTGATACACCATATGACTGTGGCATTGCCTGTAAAAACACTTCGCGGACCCAAAATGCAAAGGAACTGAAAGGCCTGGATAGCTATCATTAGAGCCCTCATCTCCTTGAGGTTGACATGGTCCGCCCGTTGATGACAGCAAAGACCCTGGACTTTGATGTTGTTGGAGGAAGCCCCCCAAACTTGAGCAGAATACAGCTACTGAGAAGGGAGAGGAACCTGTAAAGGCAGACCTGGATTCAGACAAATGTGGTGAATCCAACAGTGGAGTTCAAGCTTGAGACAAGGCCAACAGAGGAACCATACATTTGCTACTAATATTATAAACAAAAAACTATCTTAACTTGCAACATTTACTGTATATACTGTTGATAATCAATAACTTGTCTTTGTATTAAAGCCAGCAACCTGTAATGTTGTTTACTATTGCTGCAACTTTGCATCTCTATTTATCATGTACATGATGTGGAGCTTTTCTCCCCGGGCATCCACTGAAAAAGGACCTGCGTCCAGTCGGAATTTCCCGGTAAACAAATGTAAATAAATAAATAAATGATAAATATATTCCAGAGAGGATGTCAGTGCTGAAGCCAAACAGTCTTGAGATACCAGTGAAATTTCTCATGTGAAGTTTGGCAAACAGAACCTTGGGAATGGTGGATGGCATGTAACCCACAGCTCAGAGAAATTCCCTTGTAGGAAGGACTGGAGGTAGAAGCAACTGGAAAATAAGGAGTCTAAGAGACCATCATTTGAGGCAGGAGGCAAGCAGCCAAGCCATCACTGGAATGGTGTTTAAATCTTGCAACCCAGGAACATTTGGTCCATTCAGCATAGACTTTTTTAAACTGAGGGTGAACTCCACATTGGATAGAAGCAGCATAGTAAAGATCCTGAAGCATAAGCTGCTGACATGGTTCTTGAATCAAAAGGTCATCAAAGAAGGGGAAGACTTGAATTCCCTGATGTCTGCAAAAGGCTACCACAGGAGTCAGACACTTGGTAAAGACTGAGTTGTAGAAAGACCAAAAGTCAAAGCAGAGAACTAATGAGAGGAAGAAAAAGAAAAACATAAAAACATCCTGAAGACAGGGTGAATAGGAATGATGAGGTAAGCTTCCTTTAAATACAGAGATACTAGAAAAGCCTGAAGAAGCAACAGAAGAAAAAGTATCTGAAGAGAGAATATCCTGAAAGAGGAAATCTTGAGAAAGGTGTTGGAAAAAGGACAGGTTCATTGGTATGCAAGAGGCCAATGACCACAATAGCCTTTTTAAGCCTAGCCATGCATCCTAAATCTCTGACAAGTTCTGGTTCCCTTGATAAGTATAAGCAAGGGTTTAGGAGATGAAATGTTTACAGGCTGCTTGTGTACATTAGAGACAAAGGTGCCAACCAGGGATTAATTTCCTGCTCCCCATCCAGCTGTCCAAGTTGCACTTGAATTGGGTTAGGGAACTCTGCTTCAAGTAGGAGGAGAACCTGTCTCACAGAAGGGGTAGTCTTTGTAATACATATCTCTCCTTCCAGCAGGTCCTATTTATATCACAGGCAAGGTTTAAGTCTTCAGAATGGGCAATCCTGGTGCAGTTTGTTTTGCAGATACACAGGAGGTCCATCACAGTGGGGTCTGACAATGCCTTGTATGCCAGGCATAGATCTCCCCTCAACAGCCTGTAGGAGAAAGAATACAGGCATAAGACCTTGAGGGGGGTCTGCATAGGACATGTTACTTACTCCCTGTATTATTTTAGTGAGAAACCCCTGTGGATGTGCCTGGTTAGGTACATACTAAAGGGGGCAGTGTACTCAATAACCGGTCTGATTAATGCCGAATAGAGTGGAACAGACATCATTGGACCTACATGCCATATCTTTGTTTAAAAGTTGCACTACACAGAATGATTTCCTTACTACTGTAGTTATGTGATGGTCAAAGGCTGTGTGTGTGTCTGTCTGTGTGTGTCTGTTCAACTCCCTGACTACTAAATCAACTCTTATGGGTGTGTTCTCAATATGATATTACCAGGGGTGAATAACTTCCCAAAGGATACTACTATGCATTTCTTGGCATTTAGTTTTAGTTCATGCCTCTGACTTCAATTATGTCTGTGTCAGACCTTCCTGGAGAACAAATGTGTTAGTGGGGAAATTGTATGACTGCTCTTAATTTCCAATCTGCAAATTTAGTCAGACAGAGGCTACTGACATTGGCCTTGACTTCAGAGAAATAAATGCCAAAAAGGAGCACAGAGGGCCTTTGGCTAACGAAGTTCGTAGATGACCGCAAACTAGGAGCCATAGTCGCGTCCCCAAATGATGTGGAAATCCTACAGAAGGGCCTCGCAGACACTGGACCCAACCATTTCCTGAGGAACACTTCTTGTGACATCTTTGGGGAGGTGGACTCCCCAATTACAACTTCCTAGGTCCTAACTGCAAGCCAGCTGGCTATCCATTGGTTGACATAAGGGTTAAAACCTACCCTCTTGAGTGAGGTATCATTTCAAATGTCTTGCCCAGGTAAAGGTAGGCAGTGTGAACAATTTTGCCCTCATCCATTGCTCTGGTGAAGTTTTCAAATAAGTCCACCAGGCTGACTAGGTATTAACCACCCCTGACAAAACCAAATTGGGTTGGGTCCCGTGTCTGCGAGGCCCTTCTGTAGGATTTCCACATCATTTGGGGATGTGACTATGGCTCCTAGTTTGCGGTCATCTACGAACTTAGTTAGCCAAAGGCCCTCTGTGTTACCCTGTACTTCAGAGAAGTAGATACCAAACAGGAGAGGTCCCAAGACTGAACCCTGTGGTACTCCACTTGTCACTGGTTTGAGGTCAGATTTGGAGTGTGCAACTTTTACAGTGTGGCTTCTGTCAGTGAGCCAGTTGGCAACCCATCTTGTGACGTAGGGATGGATACCTAGTTTAGTGAGTGTTTTGCTATAATTCCAGAATGGGGGATGGTGATGAAAGCCTTGGCGAGGTCAAGATAGGCTGTGTGAATGACCTTACCTTCATCTACGGCTTTGGTGACTGCCTCAAAGAAGTTGATCAGGTTCAGGAGGCAAGATCTGCCTTTCTCAAACCCGAACTGGGTGGGATCCAGAGTTTGGAGGTTACCAATGTCTTTGTTTATGAGTTCCATGATGATACGTTCCCTGGCCTTGCAGACCAGGCTCGTCAGGCTAATAGGGCGATAGTTCCCGGGATCAGTGGTGGCTCCCCCTTTGTGGAGTGAGACAACTGTTGCTCAGAAGGGTTAAGAGAAATGCTAGCAGCAGAGAAAGGGCAGGTACAATATGAAGACAGCAATATGAACCAGCCTGTGGGCCCTTTGTGTTGCCAGTCGGAATGGTCTGTGAGGAGGGGTTGAATGTACAAAACATTCACTGCCTGCCAGGATGACAGCTCTCCAATTACTTGCGCCCAAGTCAGTTGTCACTGACAGGAAAAGAATGGAATGAACCTCAGTGAAAGATGAGTTACTGCATGTTGTGAAGCGAAGAGACAATTCTCAAAAAAAATCTTCACAGATTGCAGAGAGTCACCAATAGCATTAACACATACTTTGCAGTAGAAGAATCTGTCACATACATTGTTGGAAGACAAAAAGAAAAACTCCTTTTTGAAACAGACTTCACATTTTTAAATGCAGTGAGATAAGAAGTTTGCAGATCCTTTTTCCAAAAAAGTTTTTACACCAGGTTTCTAAGAAAAAAAAGTACAGTTTTGTACCTACCATAAATGTAGATGTTCGAGTGCTCACACTGCTGCAGTCATTACACTTGGGTTATCCTGCCGTCAGGCGGTCCTGCAGTCGGCCTGAGTTCCAAAGTCTTGGTCCAGCGTCGGCTGCTGTTGCTTCTTCCCCGACGTCAGTGCGCCAGGGGTATACAAGATACACCCGACACCATTTTCTTCAGTTTTTCTTGCCCCAGATGTCAGGTGCCCCCAAGTAGGAAGGCAATACATATTGCTAATCAAAAATATACATATAAAATAAAAACAATAGCTTCAATTACCAGCAAATACACCCCAAAGGTTGTATAGGATAGAAAGGTATAGATAAGTGCAGGTAGTTCAGAGGGGTTGGAGGGAGGGTAACCTGGACTGCAGCAGTGTGAATACTCGAACATCTACATTTATGGTAGGTACAAAACTGTACTATGTCCATCGTGTTACACTGCTGCAGTCATTACACTTGGGTAGAACCCCAAAGCTGAGGTAGAGTGGCTGGTCTATAAAGAGTTAGGCTTGGCTATGAGGCCCTGCAGAACTGCAGTGGCAAAGCCTGCTCTGGATTTAGAGTAAAGAGGCAGGTGGTAATGCTTGGTAAAGGTGTGCACTGAACTCCAAGTTGCAGCCTCCAAAATTTCCTTGGTTGGTACTCCTCTGAGAAAGGCTGTTGAGGTGGCTGTTGCTCTGGTAGAATGTGACCTAATGTTATTAGGGACTGATTTTCCATGCTGCGTGTAGCAGTAACAAATGCAGCGTCCTATCCATTTGGAGATATTCTGTTTTGAAATGGCCTTGCCCTGTGATCCTGCGGCATATGCTACAAACAGTTGCTCAGTTTTCCTGAAAGCTTTTGTTTTGTCCAAGCAGAAGCGTAGCCGTCTGTGTATGTCCAAAGAGTGCAGAAAGTTTCTCCCTTTTATTCTGGGGGTTTGGATAAAAGGTTGGCAAATGGATGGTTTGGTTAAGAGCCACACTAGATACCACCTTTGGCATAAAGGTAGGGTTTGTCCTTAAAGAAACCCTGTCCTGATGAAAAATTATAAAGGGTTCCACTGCCATTAATGCCTGTAGCTCTGAGACACTTCGTGCTGAAGTTACTGCCAAGAGCAGAGTTGTTTGCCATGATAAAAATTTTAGATCGGCTGTATTGGCTGGCTCAAAAGGTGGCAGGGTCAGTTTTTCCAAAACAAAATTGAGGTCCCAAGTTGGTGTTGGGTGCTCTCCAGGGCGGTCTTATGTTTTTAGCCCCTCTGAGGTACTGCTTTAGCAAGGGATGAGAGAATAAAGGAGGATCCGTGTTATAATGTGCTGAAATGGCAGAGGCGTGGATCTTAATTGATGAGAAGGATAGGCCTTTGTCCAGCATCTCAGTTAAGTATTGTAAAATGTGAGGAATGTTTGGGACAAGAGGGTCAAGGCCTTGAGCCTGGTTCCAGGCACAGAATCTCTTCCATTTTTCTGAGTAAGATTGCCTGGTGCTAGGCCTCCTGGCCTCCAAAATGACATCCATAACAGCTTTAGAGAGAGGTGTTGCCTGTTTGGCTAATGAATCTGTCATGCAGCCAGGTTTAGGGTCTTGAGCTGACCGTGCAGGATCTGATTGTTTTGTTGAGTCAGAAGGTGTAAAATTTGAGGCAAAATCCATGGTGGGCCTTGAGCCAAGTTCTTTAAGATTGGGTACTAGTGCTGGCATGGCCAGTCTGGAGCAATCGGGATCATCTGTGGTTTCTCTTATCTGGCTTTTAGGAGTACCTTTTAAAGGAGAGGCAGTGGTTGGAAGGCATAAACTTTCAAGCTTTTCCAGCTCAACGAAAGAGCATCCATCTTCCATGCTTGTGTGTGGTAAGACCTTGTGCAGAATTTTTGTAGTTGGCAATTCAGTGGGGAGGCAAAAAGATCTATGTCTGGGCATCCCCATTTTTGTGTTACCATGCTGAAGATTTGTGGATTCAATTTCCATTCGTGTAAGTCCATGATGTTTCTGCTTAGGTCATCTGCCAAAGTATTTTTCTTTCCTGGAAGGTATTGTGCTTGCAGATAAACTTGATAAGTTAGAGCTGTGTTTCACAAGGTCATGGTTTGCCTGCATAGGGGATAAGAATGAGTGCCCCCCTTGCTTGTTTATGTACCACATTACTGTGGTGTTGTCTGTCTTTAATATTAATTGTCCCGGATGCAGAAGGTCCTTGAAAGCTGTTAGGGCATTTTGAACAGCCAACATCTCTTTTTGATTGATGTGAAGATGCATTTGGTCTGTGGTCCACTTGCCCTGAATACATTTTCCTGCCATGTGTGCTCCCCAGGCGTAGTCCGAAGCATCTGTTGTTAGAGTCTGCCTGGCTGCGGGTAGAGTGAAAGGCTGACCCTTGTTGAGGTGACATGCCTGTGCCCACCATCGAAACTCCTGTTGTAGGTAGGGAATTATTGGTATTACTGCTTCTAAACTGTGAGCGCGTTGAGTCCAAACACTTTTTAGGTAACATTGTAATTTCCTCATATGCAGTCTGGCATATGGAATTAGTAGTATGCAGGATGCCATGAATCCCAGGGCCTGCAGAATTTTTCTTGCAGGGAGATGGGACTTTTTTGCCAGTAATTGAAAATATTGAGTCAGTTGTCCTTGTTTGTCTGGCGTGAGGTAAGCCATCTGAGCCGTTGTATTTAAGCTGGCACCCAGGAATATTATCTGTTGTGAGGGCACCAGTTTTGACTTCTTTTCGTTTACTGTGTACCCTAGAGAGATTAGCAACCTTTTTTACAAACGCCAGATGCTTTAGAAGAACGTCCTTGCTCTCTGCTTGAATGAGGCAGTTGTCCAGGTATGGATATATTTGGATTCCTTTTTGTCTGCAAAATGCAATTACTGGTGCCAGGCACTTTGTAAAGACCCTGGACGCAGTAGATTAGCCAAAGGGCAGTGCAGAGAATTGGTAGTGCATTGTACCAGCTTTGAATCCGAGGTATCTTCTGCAATCTTGTCTGATAGGGACATGCAGGTATGCCTCTTTGAGGTCCAGAGTAACAAGCCAAGTCTTATTGCCCAGCATGGGAAGAAGCTTCTGTAGTGTCAACATTTTGAATTTCGGAACATCCAGGTAAGTATTTAGATTGGAAAGGTCCAGTATGGGTCTCCAGGCTTTGTCCTTTCTGGGGACCAGGAAGAGTCTCGAGTAAAATCCTTGTCCTTGTTCCTGTTGTGGTACTTTTTGAATAGCTCTCATGTCCATGAGGGCTGAGATTTGTTTTTGAGCCTCTGCCCATTGATTTTGTGGCAGGTTTGGCATTCCTTTTATCCTTGGTAAAGTGTGAAAGTGGAACCTGTAACCCTGAGACACAATATTTAGGACCCATTTGTCTTGGGTGATAATTTGCCAATTTTGAGAAAAAAGTGCTAATTTCCCCCTACGGGGACTGCCAAGAGGGAAATGCTTGGAATACGAAGAGGGAAGTCACTGGGACTGTTTCCTATAAGGTTGAGACCTGTCCTCACCTCCTTTTGGGGTTGAAGTACCCCACTGTCGTTGTCTGTTAGAGCCTTGGGGTTGAGATCTGCCTCTTTGGCATCTGTATCTGCCTCTCTGTGGCCTGACACTGGAAAGGACCAATTCTTTGTAGGCCAATTTCTGCTAAATCGAGGTGGCTGTACCTGTAAGAAATCTTTGACTGTTTGCATAGATTTGGCTTTATCCTCCATTTTCTTTAACACCTCTTATGCCTTAACATCAAACAATGTATCATGCTGTAAAGTAGCATCTAATAATTTTGCCTTAACATGATCACGTAAACTCTGTTCTTTTAACCAAGCATGCCTTCTGATCACAGAACCTGTAACTGTGAATCTAAAGGAGGCCTCTAAAGAATCAAAACCACATTGCAGAGTATGTTTTCCCACCTGTTCCACTGCATGCAATAAATCCTGTATTTCTTTATAGTCAAGAGCTTCTGAGCTTGCAAGCATTTTCTGTTTTAACTGAGTCATTAAATATTGTTGGTACTTAAGCATGTGAAACTGGCAATTTAAAGCCCTTACTGTTAAAGTTGCAGAAGTGTAAACTTTCTTCCCCCATCTATCCAATGCTCTAGAATCTCTGTCAGAGGGGACTGGATTTTTTGCAATGGAAGCCTTAACCACTTTGGGACCCTGGGAAATGGTTTCTGGGTCAGCCAAAGGGTTTTTATAAAGAAACTTGTGAGAGTCAGGGACTCTATCGTACCTATCTGGCTTGGCTGGTGCAGGGGGCAAAGAATCAGGAGATAAGCAGGATTCAGAAAATACATCATCCACAATATCTAACACAGGCGGAATAGCCAGGGGCCTGTGCTGAGGCAATAAGAGGAAATCCCTGAGCCTTTTCTTGGATTCCGAATATTCCTGACTTTCCCAATGGAAATGCTCCCTCATGGTATGTAAAGTTTCCCCAAAAGAGTAATCCTCAGGAGGAGAGGCTGAAGGGATAGATTCTTCAGCATCAGAATCCTCATAGGGAGGTAGGGAGTATCCCTGGTCTGAAGAGGAATCATAGAGGAAATGGAAACCTGATCAGAGGAATCATAGTCTGTATCCCGCCTAGGCCTTTTCTCTGGAGGGGGATGGGAAACCCTGATTAGAGTAATGAGGTCTTTGGCCATTTTAAGCATCTGCTTCTTAGGCATGGAGGACTGTGTAGGAGAATGCTGTACTTGCTTCTTTGTCTTTAATGGTGTCTTTGTCTTGGCTCTTGCTTTAATGGTAAGTTGTGAAGGTCTGAAAACACCCTCAAAAGCCGATGCCGGCTCAGCGGCTCTGGACCCATCTGAGGGAATAGTTTCCGTAGGCCCAATACCTTGAGTATCCAGAGGCCTAGTTGACTCCACATGGGAGTCGGAGGCGGCCTGTGGCTCTGAGGTAGCGGGTGTCAGGGGCTGCGAAGGCACCTCACTGAGAACCGGCAACTGGCCTAGAAGAGGCTTCGTCGTCGGTTTTGGACCTCGGATGCCTGTCTTTATCCTTGTCCTTGCGTTTTTTAAGAATTGCGGTTGGTTGATCTGACAGCATAGTATAGTTGAACCTCCGGCCAAAATAGTGCAAAGCAAAATCAAAACGTCTTTTTATAGTGCGTTTGTTAAATCTAGCACAAAACTGACAACTAGTGATGTCGTGATCAGGGCCTAGGCATGGAATACAGTAAGAGTGGAAGTCCTTATGGGGTATTTGCTTTCCACAAGAAATACAATTATTAACTTTTTCTGACATCGGTCTGAGGCAAGAAAAAAGTTTCCCCAATGGGGTACTTAGCTTTATTGAAGACTTCGGATCTGAAATTCGACTTTGAAAATCTCAGGAGTCGGCCGACCGGCACTTGCAAACTGCTTTTGCTTTGAGCACCGCGCGGCAAGAAAGACTGGAGAAAATGGCGTCGGGTGCATCTTATATACCCCTGGCGCACTGACTTCAGGGAAGAAGCGACAGCAACCGACGCCGGACCAAGTCTTTGGAACTCAGGCCGACTGCGGGACCGCCTGACGGCAGGATAACCCAAGTGTAATGACTGCAGCAGTGTAACACGATGAACATCAAATAGCTCCCCTGATTAAGCCTGACAATGAAAAGTAGAAAAAAATCAAGGTGGAGGGGGCAAGCCCTAACTTTCTCACAAGGCTTCAGTGATGCAAGTTGATAACAGTCGATACAGAGCATCAGAAAGTGTTGTGAGCTTCACCAAAAGAAATTACACAAGTAGTGGGCCTGTTGAGGTGTGGTACAGTACAACAGCGGCACACCTTGTACAAAAAGGTTTGGACAAGGTTAAACTTACGGGCTTAGGCCCAACAACACAAAGAACAAAATACTTTCTGAAAGAATTAAAAAAAAAATCATACGATTATAAATTTAAGAAAACAGCACAAATATAAAAGGGAAAGTTAACTACTCACAGTTACACACCACAAAGCCATCATTTCCCCCACCCTGCAGCTGACCATCAGCTGCCACCAGTTTTCATCCTCATTCACAGAGTTTAAAAAGTCAAAAATCCCATAAAGCAGCCTTGTGCTATTTTCTTGTGAACAAGTCTGCAAGCATGAAAAAGAACTAGAGTTTATGCCACATGGTGCAATGACGTGAAAAATGAGTGTTCTGGGCAGCATGGGAAAGTTGTATGTCAGGCAGTCCTACTAGCTTACAGAAAATAGGTATCTTGCAATCATACCTTCAAATACCAGGTGCAACCACTGAAGAACAAGAAAGGATACAAGATTCACATTCCCTTGAAAATTAAGTAAAAAGTTATGTCCTAATTCCAAAAGACAAAATGTCTCTTTAGCCAGTTTTAGAAGTACAGGTTGTAGGTCCACCAAGAACTATATGGAGAAGGCTTAGTCTCAAGGTGCAGGCTCTGTGAGGTGAAAAATGAAACATAACTTAAGACATCTGCATTTTGATTCATATGTTAATACCATATTCTACATTTCTTAGTGTTTCATTAATCATTTCTAAACACAAAGCCCTACTGCATGACATTTCTTTCACTCCATTAGTCAAGTAAAACTTTGTCATTCGGACCAAACAACCACAAAGTGCACAGCTGAATGAAATTATGTTTCTTCAAGCTCATGGATATAAATCAACACAGAACCATTTCAACAAAAAAAAACATAAGCACATAAAGACAAATAATATACACACAACACAGAGTCCAAGCCAACTGAAGCTCCATTTCACACCAGCAATCACAGTCCAGTTATGCCCGCATCCAGATCAATGATCACAGTTCCATCATCCACCATGATCTTAATTCACCAACCACTCAGTCACAAACCTAGTCTCCGCACCAGCAACGGTCCAGTTTCCTCAGTAAAGATTAAATCCAGATATAGCACAACACTATCAGACACCTGGGCCTCCACCAACCCCACTGCTCAGCGCACCTCTTTCATGTAGGCCCGAACAGCCACAACCAGACCAACCACTCTATCCACTCCAAGCTAACTGAGCTAAATCGAATGGCTCACCTATCCACCGACACCACCACTGACAACATGGCTGCACCCACTCCATACCAGTCCACAAGTGACTCCAGTAAAAATGGACACATACCAAAAACTTTCTACAAGAACACGAGACAAACACTGGGAGCTGAAGAGGCCGCTGCTACATAAGGCACTGCCATCTTGCGATTAAATACCCAATATAAATGTGTCCCAAAATGTTATAGCACATGTTTTAGTGCACTGCATTGCAAGATCTTTTGTGTAAACTATTATATCGTCTTGTCTTTTTATTTTTTTTATTACATGACCATATTATCACACTACCTATTAGTCTCGACTTTTCCTGGACACAACTTAAAGAGGTTTACTGAGATCAGTGTTTTACCCCCTGTCAATAAATTTAAAAAGAGAGGAGAGAGAAGAAAGATATGGCCATTTATGACCACACTAAGAATTCATCTGTGCTTTGAGATGCTTTTTCAAACTGTGGTGAACCCCCAGAAGTAACCCTTCTCAAGATGAGCAGATCAAGAGATGGGGAAAAAGAACTGCCCAATACGTGGCGGGATCTTTCTCATTCTCAGGAGGAGGCTTATTCAAGAATTGTGAAGGACTGGAAAGAGGAGTACGGGCCATCTGGTGTTGGTGCTCCATCTAGATAACCAATACCTGCTTCCACTCCTGGAGATCTTCAACCTGAAACATGGCAAAGATGACCCATTCTGGAAAGAAGCATCAAAAACAATCTACCTGAGCCAATCCTTAAAGGAAAACAGCCTCTTCAAACTAAACCTGCAAAAGGACACACCTACGCCTGTTGCCTTCGTCACAGTGTTTGCAAAGTCAAAATCTCTCTCTTCCATTAAAGCTGGTGGATAAGATGCCCAAAGAAAAAGCACCTCCCACTAAGATTATGCTAGCAGAACTTCTATCCTGATTCCATCTTGTCTGTTGAGGGAGGTTGTTTTGGAGGATGCAACGTTCCAACATTAACCTAGGAAAACTTGCTGCATAAATGCACTTAAAAAAATTTCCACTGTGGATCTGAAAATGTGACAGAAATCAAGGACATCTGATCAAAGTACAATCTACAACCTTCAGAGATGTGATAATTATCCAACATGCACTACTGTCTCACTTCCTCAAACACACAATCTTAAGTGTCTACAGAAATGTAGAATTCACTATGGCATGCAGCCATCTGGAATGGTTCCCCACACTACTAGACCAAAAACAGTTTCACTTGCAGCATACAAATATGAACCAATCTCAGTAAACTTACAGCGATAGGACTGTGATTACGGACAACCACAAAATACACTATATAGTAAAAGAGCAGTGCATAACACATGTACAGGATCCTATACTGAAGCAGTTACACATTCAGAAAAGCTCAGGATAAACATTCACAAACAAATGCTTTTGTTAGTTAAAGACAAGACAGACCTACAAGCAGAAAATTGGGACAAGTAAAGGGAGAAAGAAAATGAGACAGTTGACAAGGTGGAAAATACCAAACAGTTCTTCTAAAAAAAGTAAAACATTTCTACCTAAACCTAATCTCTGGTGTACAAACAAACCAGGTGGTCATTCTGCATTAATTAAACATGACTAAATCTGTGAAAAGTACCGCTGCAATCTCATTTACATGAAACCCTCTCAAGTTCTTTGACAAAAGAGCAAAGCGTAACAAATTCATTTTCATTTTACACGATGCTTTAAGAGTAGAGCCAATTCAAAATAATGTGTCCCTGCAATTGTAGAAACTTCCAGAATGGTTTAACTTCAAAGCAACAGTCAGCATAAGAGACAGTCTTATCGTTATTACAGTACCTAGAATGCTTAGAATTTTCAGTCCTAGCTGGCAAGAACTGATGTCATAATGTATTAATAGAAACTGCGTTCTTGTGCCTCAGGGCCACAGAATCATTTCATGTTAATGCACCGCTTCAAAAAAAAAAAAAACACACTAAAGGATGCTCCTAATTCCTTAAAGCACAGTGCCATCTACTGGAACAAAGCCATGCCTGTGCACGAAACACATTCCTTAATTAAAATAAAAAGCAAAGGAACAGATTAACATTGAAAATCCGGCAATAAGTCCTAGAGAACAAACACAAAAAACATACTAAACAGTTGTCAAGCTCTGCTTTTTACAGGTGATATAAATGAACACGTAAAATGATCCTGAAAATACTACTTCTGCATAGTGGCTTAAAATTGCACAATGACCTATGTTTTAAATAATACAAGTCCATAGACAAACACAACAAATACAATAAGCTGCATCTAAACCTCTCTCTCAATCTCTGAATAAGTGCAAAAGCATGGATGAGACTTTTCTAAATAAGCGTCTCATTGCAAGACATGGGAAACGGAATACAGGCAAAAGGCAAACTTATCTGGAGTAAAAAAATAAAGCATGCCATTAATATATGCATGCTGTAGAGTCAGTCTATTAAGCCAGTGTGTGATGTCCACTTTGACCATATAAGCAGCAAAACAATGTACGGGATAAATCAACAGTTTTCATCCGTCAAGAAACTTCTGTCTCCAATATACAAGGAAATGGCATAGCTAACACAGCTTGAACAAATGACAACATGCTATTAGCCCAATTTATGAAATAAGGTAAGAAAAAACATGCAAGATAATCAGAGTATGCTTTGATCAACACAAGGAAAGGACAGAGTGTACATACCCTTGACATGACATATTCAAAAGTTAAAAACAACACCCGCGATATTCTGTTAACAGCCTAAAGTTCGCTATTTAATGTGTTACAAACAACAGAGTTTTGTAGGCCAGAGTCCAGGCAAGTTTGGTGCCAAAAGAAAACAAGTTTGCTGCCTTTTAGATAAACTCTGAATGATCATGTAAAAATATACTGAGAAATTCTGAATCACTCCTAAAGAGCAAACAGACAAGTCTGAGGGTAGGAATGGAAACCTCAACTGAGATGAAATAAGCAATCAAGATGATGGAAGGAAAAGTACAGTTGTGCAAGCTGAACTTAACAGTAGATGTTTGAATGACCACTGCTACAGTGACCTTAGTTATACAAGTTAAATTTTGCCAAGGATATAACAGTTGGTCAGCTTCCAAAGCTTCAGGGCACCTTCCATGTGTCCAAACTGTCATGCAGCTCGAGAAGAGCTGACTAAAAGACAAGTCTGGGCACAAAGCCTTTCACAGCTTTCCTGCCAGCAGACAGAGAGGCTGAGCCCTGAAAAGCAAGTGCTAGGAATATCAAAAAATAAATGCCCACAACCTGTCATAAAAAAACACACCAAAAAACAAGGGTGATGGAGGGAGGGAGCAGCTACTGCAGCAGTGATCATTCGATCATCTACTGGTACAGTAAGTTCAACTTACACAACTGCACTATGTTCTTCATATTGATCATTGCTGTAGTAGCCTTAGTTATCTGGCTAGATTACTATTGTTAACTATATTTGGGAGGCGGAAGAAGAAGGGTCCCAGGAGCCCCTGGAGAATGGCCCTAGCAAAAATTGATCTAGACCAAGAAAAGAAATCAAGCTTATAGTGGTTTGTAAAAGTATATACAGAGGAGTAAATAGCTTCTAGAACACTTCTAGAATCCAAACCTTTTCAAACCGCCATAGATGAAGCCAAGGCCCTGGTAGAATGGGCCTTCACTCTGCCTGGAATAAGTTTATCATGGTTAGTACAACAAAAGGTAATGGCCTTAGACAACTATTTGGAAATAGTCTATTTTGACATAAGTTGTATTTTCTTATCTTCACAAGAAATAAACAAATGATCTGAAGATCTGAAAGATTTAGTTCTGTCAAGATCATAACGGAGTTATCTGTGGACATCTGAAGTATGCAGTATCCTTTCTCCCACAATTTTAGGTTCAGGAAAGAAAACTGGGATATGGATAGTTTGGCTTAGAGCAAACTTGGATACCACTTTAGGAATAAAAGAAAGATTAGTTATCAAAGAAACTCTGCCCCTATGGAAAATGAGGTAAGTTTGACTGAACATAACTTGTAACTTGACACCCTTCTTGCAAAGTTCAGAGCAATAAATAAAACTGTTTTTCATGTTTAAGAACCTTAAGTCAGCTAGATTAGCTAGTTTAAAATGGAGCAACTGTTAGCTTCTCTACAACAAAATTAAGATCTGAAGGAGGGTCACCAGTATACTTGGAGACCTCATATGTAAAATCCCTTTCAAGAACATTTATCATGACAATGCCTTGAAAGAGGAGAATCCGTGGGTACACATGCTGAAAATGCAAATAAATGAACCTTGACAGAGGAATACGAAAGGCCATAGTATAGTAACTAACACAAACATTGTTAAACTAGAGAACTAGCCCTGAATGGGTGATGGCTATGTTGTTGGCACCAACTAGAAAACCTTCTCCATTTGCTAGTATACAATTTTCTAGTAGCACACTTTCTTACCTCCATCAGTACCTACTGCACATCCTCAGAAAACAGGTGCCTAAAAGGAATTAAGACCCTATCGCCTAGTCAACTGAAGATGACTGATGTCAGGGTGTATCAAACAGCCCTGTTCTTGCGCAAGTAGATCTATTCTGTGAGGAAGCTTGTTATGGTAACTGCCTTTGGCCATTTCCAAAACAAGGGAGAACCATGGCCACCTGAACCAGAAGGGAGTCCCCACAAAAATCTTCGGGGATTCCTGAATCTTCAGAAGTACTCTATATAATTAACTGAAAGGCATACAGGAACATTCCTGTCCAGAGAAAAGAAAAAAATGGCATCCGTCTTCCAAGTCTTCTTACATGAAGTTCTGCAACAGAATTTAGCCAGTTGACTGTACAGAAAGCAGGCAGACAGGTCTATATGTGAAAGTCCATACAGATGGTTCAAATCTTTAAAGACCCTCTGATCTAGTTTCCATTTGTGAGGGTCTGCCTTGGTCCTGCTAATCTTGTCTGGCACATAATTTTGCTCTGTAGGAATGTAGGATGCCTGTAGAGTGAGACTGTGCTACAAAGTTATACCCCAAGCTAAAATGGCTAGTCTGCAAAGGGGGAATGACCTGGCTCCGGGCACCAAAGATGGTTCAGAGTTGACTGCCTTGATCATGTCAAGCATCTCCTTGATATTTATGTGCTTAAATACATCTTTGGTGTCCCACACCCTCTGCACTTTAATCCCTTTCAATACTGTTTCCCAAGCAAAGTCTGAAGCATCTGTGGTGACTGACTGCTTTGGAGCAGGAATGGAGAAGGGGAGACCTGGATTTAAGGATATCGGTCGTCTCCACCAAAACATTTCTCTTTTGACAAACCTCAGTACTGGGATTTGAACATTGCTGGTCCTACCTCTCCCATTGGCCTGAGTCCAGGTGTTTAGGACTGCGCCCCTCAAAACAACAGCTGTGAATCTCCTACTAATACTGCCTAGGGAGAGATCCCTGTTGCTAAAGACTGTAGGTGCATGCTTATTTCACCTTCACCACCCATTGCTTGTACAGTATTACTCTGTCTTTGAGGCTTGCACACTCACTAGAACTTCCAGAACGTTAAGTCTCCCCCTTCTGTTTTTTCTTCATTCTTATTACAATTACCAGTTCCCCTCACAGATCACCAGATGGCAGCACAGCTTCAGTTACGAGCTTGCATGCCACAGTAGTTTCACCTAACAGCAAAGTTTAGTCTTTTAAAATAAATCATAAGGTACACGTTAATGCGCTTTACAGCTGTATAGCAACCCCTGACCATCAAGCCTGGCAACTCAATTACTGTCCCCTCATGCACAGTTCTCAGAGTAGAATATAATGTACTCGTTTGCCATTAGGACAACCTGATAGTTTTTTTTCTGTCTTTTTCTACTTTGACTTATTCCCTCCAGCTGGGCCAACCCACTCTGCTCACCCTCACTGCACTCGGGCTCCCTCCGCTCCCCTACCTTAACCCCATTCCCACACATCCCCATTTAAATTGCATTTATACCTCTAGAAGCTGCACCCTTAATCCCATCAACCAATTACAACACACGTGCATCCCATACCACTCCGTAATTACACCACACCCTCTTCACAACCTTCATAACTCTCACAAGACTATCTATAGCCCAACCTATCAATTATATCCACCATACCTATATCTACACCTACAACCCTCACAATATGCTCAAAACTTTGCAAAGTTAAATTGTATCAACCATCACCATTACTACGTTCCTCGCACTATATCAAGTCACATCTCCCAGCACCTGCATACTCACATCACCCATAACACCCTGTACTCCAAGTACTCCACTCTTACCATACACTCACACACCTATTCTAACATCTCACCCTCCCAATTTCTATGCAAGCCCTTTCATCTAACAAAACTCACACTCATCCCAAAGATTACCAAACTTAAATTAGCTACTACACTCTAATACAACCTCCTCTTATAACTCAAACTACCCATATAACATTCCACCTCCTTCTAGAACTATCAAAATGCAGACATGTACACCCAAACCCAGGACCCATAACCAGACTTCCTCCAACCAATTAGTCACTAACCAAGACATATACATAACAAACACACGTAGTACCTGCAACAAAATTACTGAATTTCAAGCCTGGCTAACCCACAACTCCCCAGACATCATAGGAGTAACCAAAACCTGGCTAAAACCCACATAGCTGACAATGAAATCCTCTCACCTGGCTACACTATGATTCTCAAAGATAGACCCAATAAAAAGGAGTGGCATAACACTAATGTACCGTGAATCCTATACAATTCCAACCTTTCAAAAAACAGTTCCCTCCTTTAGCTATCTAGAACTATTTCTAACATTCTTTCACATAAATAGAAATAAGAAGATATGTATCATTGTGCTCTATATTCTCCCTGGACACAATATTCCAACCACAGAAGACTTTCTATCCTGGGTAAACCATAAAATCCCTTATGAAACAATCATTCTTGGTGACATCAACATAAACTGGCAAAGCTTAATCTCAGAGTGCCTTCAAAAAACATAAACCTGCACAGCTTTACACAGCTAATTACAAGTCCAACTTGCTCCCCTACACCCCAAGCTGAAACCATCATAGACTGGATCCCCGTAAGTCATCCACTCAATTTCTCAAATAGTGGTACCCTCCCCAACACTTCAAGTGATCACTGGCCAGCTTTTACCTATAGATGCCACTTGCATATACCTAACGCTCATACGTATAGGACATCAAGACATCTCGGGTTTATATCATACGTTTGAAGTGTTAGAAAAGTTATAAACCTTCAAACATATCTACTAAAAAAAAAAAAAAAAACCCAAAACAAACTGTTTTAGGTAGGGGGAGTAAGCCCCCCCTGCACCCCCCACACTCCCCACTCTTTAAATATACCAACTCCAAGGCCACACTACAGTGCAGTAAAAGGAAATCTTCCCTTTACCGCATTATAGTGTGGTCTCAGAGTTGGTATATTTAAAGAGTGGGGGGGGGTGAGTTCAGTCTCGGAGTTGGTATATTTAAAGAGTGGGGGGTGCAGGGGGGCTTCCCCCCCCCTGCTTACACCACTCAGGTAAATTCCCTTTCTTTTTTTTCATATGTTAGAGGTTTGAAACTTCGAACATTTAATTTTGATAAATTAATGTTCAAAGTTTTAAAACTTCGAACATATGACATAGACCCAAAATCTCACCCAACTCATCCCAGAGTCTTTTGTAAACTCCCTAAAGTCCCACAACTGTTCCCCCTTATAACCACTTTTAGATGGCGCCGTGGGCTATTTCAATAAACTTTTCCTACACACACTCGATAGCCTAACACCAATGCGTACTAAAATAATAAAAATCAACAACGTTCCTTGGTTAACAAAAGAAACTAGACAAGCCCTCCTATCTAGAGATAAAACCTGGAAAGAATGGAAAAAAAGTAAAAACCCAACTCAGGAACTTATCTACAAGCAGCTCCATAAAAAAACACACATAACTAGTTATAAATGATAAGAAAAACTATTTCTCGATACAGCTATCCAGCCAAAGTCACAATCCAAAAAAGTTCTGGAAATCTGTCACAGCCCTTCTTACCCCTGATATCATACCAAAGCCATCCCCTTCACCAGATGACGACCCACAGTAAATCACCCAAATGTTCAACTCACACTATCTACACCATTCAAAACCTGCTCAGAAGCCCCTCTTCAACAGCTGACATTTTTATATCTACAACATCCTACTATCCCAGTTTTTAAAGCCTTACCAAAAATTCAATTATCCCAAAACACCACCCATGAGACCTATAGTATCGGGTAGGGGTTGGGTAACAAAAAATATTTCTATCTGGTTAGAATGTGCTCTCAGACCAATGTCACAAACCTTCCCTAGAATTTTGAAAGATACTGCTACATTTTTGGAATCATTGGGTGTTTATTTACAAGAGAACAGTGACATTTAGTATATGTTTGTTACTCTAGATGTAAAGAATTTGTTCACTGTCATAGAAAATCAATATGGTACTACTGCCATAGAAGAAATACTGAACAAAAAGGTGAATATTCATACAGATGAAAATATACGGTTATGTTCCTTATTAAGGTTAGTATTAGAGAACAATGTTTTTCTTTGTCAAAGTATTATTGCCAAAGACAAGGTATAGATATATGGGTACGCCTTGTGTGAACACATATGCTAAGCTACTCATGGGATACTGGGAAGATATGGTGATATTTGAGGCAGCACGTGATTGGAAAGACAAACTTCTCTTTTACAACAGATTTGTGGATGTTTTCTTTTTTGGGGGGGCACCACATCAGAATTAACATCCTTTAAGTATCTAGAGTCTACTACCAGCTTCATCAGATTTTCATTGAATTATTTTAGTTCAATTATTGAATACCTGGATGTTAGTATTAAGAAAGAAAAATGTGGAGGTACAGACCTCACTATATAGGAAGCCTTGTTGGACCAACAGCATGCTTAGATTTGATAGCATGTACCCTAGACATGTATTCCAACACATAGTCAAGGGACAAGTCTGTAGAATATCCAGACTTTACACGAATGAAAATTCCTTTATACAGGAATTAGATTCTTTAAAGAATAATTTTCAAGCACGAGGTTATAGTAAATAATTTATTGAAAAATGAAATGGACAACAGCAGTCTCTATAGAAAACAAAGTGCAAAACCATGGTTACATAGAGGTAAAAAATGGCCCAATAAGGTAGATGCACAGGTTCAAAAAGCTAATGAAGGTTTGAAAATAAGTTTAACATACATTAATGATATAGGTGGTATATGTAATATAATTAGAGAAAACTAGAGAATTATTTTAACAGATGAGAATATAACTAGAGTTGTAGGGACACAACCTTGATTTCTTTTTAAAAGAAATAAAAATTTGAAAGATATTTTGTGTCAAGAACCTAAGCATTTTAAAAAATTCAAGCATTAAGAAGAAGGGAACTTATCCATGCCTACATTGTAAAGCCTGTAAGCACATTCAACAAGGGAGCTGTTTTACACACACCAGGACCAACAAGAATTACTTTTTGAATATGTATGCTGACTGTAACACACAAAATGTTGTCTATATTGCGAGCTGTCAACAGTGTACTGCATATTATGTAGGAAAAACAAATTGCAGACTTAAAGATAGAATTTTTAAGCATCTATCAGGTATTTATTTTATTTTACATTTGTTGACTGGGCTAGTCCAACTGGATACATGTTCATTTTCAGTAGAGGCCCGGGGAGATAAGCTCCATTAAGCTATTAAAAAATACATGGATGATAGAGATTAGCATCAATAACTTGACTACAAAGTTTAGAAAACAATACACTACTACTAGATACATATTTACAAAGTAGAGGGTTTGACATTCATCATGTTGAAGATTAGAAGACAATACACTACTACTAGATACATATTTACAGTGTAGAGGTTTTGACATTCATTATGTTGAAGATTAGAAGACAATACACTACTACTAGATACATATTTACAGTGTAGAGGTTTTGACATTCATTATGTTGAAGATTAGAAGACAATACACTACTACTAGATACATATTTACAGTGTAGAGGTTTTGACATTCATTATGTTGAAGATTAGAAGACAATACACTACTACTAGATATATATTTACAGTGTAGAGGTTTTTACATTCATCATGTTGAAAGCTAAGAAAAAAATATCATGATTCAAACTAATAATTAAGGTTATTTCAAAATTCTACACTCAAAGTGAAAAAAAAAGTTGCTAATATATACACAGAGGAAACATGCTCCCAGTAGAATGCTTGTTATACAGTTAATACTCAGAGGTAGATTTCAGAAAGACGAGGCTATAGTCAGAGTAAGGACGCTTACTAATCCCACTATATGAGATTTGGGAGGGAGGTATACAGAGAAGCAGCAATAGTGAGAGGTGAGGATGTGGAGTGAAAGGAGAGTGTTAGTCTGGGTTAATACATGGGCATAGCTATTATGTTTTAAGGAGCATTTTTAGTTGTTTTTTGAAACGTGGTAATGAGGAAAGTGATGATATACTGCTGGGAAGCCTGTTCCAGGTTTTCCCCACAGTGTTAGAAAAAAAGAGAATCACCTGCTTTGTTGTGGGACTTAAGGATGGTTACTAGCAATTTATCTGCTGAACGAAGAGTTGTAAGATTTTTGTAGGGGGTGATAAGGCTATAGAATATTGGAGTATTACTAGGATGATACAGAATCTTGTGGGTAATAGTAAGCTGCTGAAATTGAAGCTGGTTTTACAGTTCCAGCCATCTTAGCTGTTTGAGATTTTGACAATGGTGGGTTCTAAATGGGGAGCCAGTGACAAATTTGGCAATGTTGTTATAGGAGGTTACCAGTTTGTTAATATTGCTTTTGGATAGATTAGTATAAATGGGGGAGGCATAAAGGAGGGTGGAGATCAGATGGGTGTGGGCAATGGTAGTTCTGGCTACAGGGGTAAGAAAAGGTTTTATCCTGTAAAGGGAACCTAGTTTTCTATTTACTTACTTAATGGTTGAGTTAATGTGCGAGTCAAAGTTAAGGTTGTGGTCAATTATTACACCTAAGAGTTTGGTGGTTGGGTCAGGTGATATGCCAGTGCCATTACTGGATAAAACTGTTAGATCTACTGGGGAGGACTTTAGTGTTGGAGTGAACAGCAATAACTTAGTTTTTTGGGGGTTTAGCAGGAGACAGCGTTGAAGGAACCAGTTTTCTACTAAGTTAAATACTTTTTGGGTGATGGATTGGAGTTCAGCTGGAGAAGAGGTGGCACAAATTAATGTGGAGTCATCTGCATATTGTATGCAGGTAGCTTCATGAAGATTTACATTTAGATCATTAATGAGTATAGAGAACAGGAGAGGTCCCAAGATAGAGCCTTGAGGGACATCAAGGGTAATAGGGAAATGTGTTGATAGGTTATTGTCCCAAAGGACGGCTTGTTGTCGATTTTCTAAGTAGGACTTGAACCACTGTAATGCCTTATTTCTAGTGAGAGCGACTTAAGTATGTTTATAAGTAACTGATTATTAACCATATCGAAGGATTTAGAGAGGTCAATAAAGAGTGCTGAAGAAACCATGTTGTTATTACAGTCAGAAAAGGATAAGAGGGCAGTAGTAGTACTATGAAAAGGCGTAAAGCCATGCTGACAGTCAGCTCGTATGTTATTTTGGAGAAGGTGATCAAGTAGTTGCCAGTGGATGCATTTTTCCATGATTTTGGCTAAAGGAGAGAGTAAGGCTATGGGACGAAAGTTTGAGATTTCGGTTGAGTTGCCACCCTTGTGTAGTGGGGTTATGTGGGAGATTTTCCAGACAGAAGGGATGGAACCTTCAATAATGGTTCTATTTATTAGTATGTAAATGGGATAGGCCAGTACTTTTGCTGCAGTTTGCAGGAATTCAGCTGGTAGCAGATCAGCTGAGGGTGTGCATGGTTTAAGTTTTTGAAATAGAGTGTAGATGAGGGCTGTTGGAACTGGTTGTAAGTGAAAGGTAGGAGGTAAGCTAGTTAAGGAAGAAGGCAGACTTGAGCTAATAGGTGGTTAAGGAGTTAGCTAGAGATTGGACGGTTTCAGTAAAAAAGGTATTGAAAGCATCAGCAATCTGGTTGGGAGTGTTCCGGGAGAAGCCTGATGGGGTTGGTGTCTTGGAGTGGTCTGGGTGTAGAAGTTTATTAATACCTGACCAGAAACTTTGTGGTTTTTGTTAATGATTTTGCTGGAATTCAAAGTTTTTTTGTCAAGAAGTATTGATTTTTAGTGACATTTCTCAGCTGTTTACAGTTTTGATGATCAGTTGGGTTTTTAATTGTTCTCCATTTGGATCAGATTTTCTCAAGATTTTATGCCTAGTCTCCTTTGTGAATATAAGGTTAAAAAAAGAACACAATGCACTGTACAAGCATATAGAATTGCATAGTGATCATGTACTTGCCTTTATGGTTATATATGTTGTAAATAGAAGTCAAAGAATGGGTGACTTGTATAATGAAACTGAATACAAAGAGACGCAATGGATTCTCAGACTAACAAAACCCCAGGATTAAATGTTGTCCCTTTAAAACCAGCTCTAGCAAAAAGGAGGGTAAACTATTGATTTTCATTGGCTGTGTTGTACTATATTAGATACTATGTTTTGCTAGTGTTTTACCTGATGAAGGGATTTACCCGAAAGTGCTTATGATACTGCTTTTATTGTTTTAACAAAGTGAAGTTGCTTCATTCACAGCGTGATAGTACTTGCCTTACTTTTTGATTTACTACACAAAGGTGGCAACAGCTTTGATCTCTCAAACTATCAACCTATTTCTATTCCTTCCCCATTATTAAAAATCCTAGAGAAATGTATACATGCCCAATTTCTGAAGTACCTACTAAACCATAACCTACTCACAAACACCCAGCATGGATTTCACACAGCACCAATACAGCCCTAGCATTCACAGATACTGTTTTTAAAGCCTTGGATGCAAACCTTATTACTTCTGTGATCCTGTTGGATCTAACCAAGGCCTTTGATACAGTATCACACACCAAATTAATGCAAAAACTAGAAGCCATAGGCTGCTCCCCAAATTCACTTACTTGGTTTTCAAGCTATCTACAAAATAGGTAACAAGCTGCAAAATGGCAAATTAAACTCACAGACTATCTTGACAATAATACAGGAGGTCCGCAAGGCTCAATTCTAGGACTTCTCTAATATATTCGCAAACAATCTCCACAAAGCATGCTTATAAAGCACCCTTGTCCAGTACGCTGACTCCACTATACTCTCCATCTCTAGTAACTAATCCAACCTACAAAGGATCACACAATCCACTTTTACATCTATTGAAGCATGGTTAACTGATGCCAAACTATAACTAAACCCCCAAAAAAATCAAAACTCCTGTTATTTTCATCTAAAGCACTAGACTCAGACTTCAAAATCCTCTCTCAGAACAACACAATTATAGAACAAGTCAACACAGCAAAACTACTAGGAATAACAATTGATGACAAACTCACCTTCGAATCCCATATTTTGAATACTATAAAAAAGACCCACTTCAAACTAGGTAAACTGTACCATCACAAACTTTTACCAAGACAAACCTACAAAAGTAAAGCTTGCAAACACTCTAATTACATCCCTCCTCTATGGTAGTCACAGTTTCACAAATCTCCATACATCACTGAGAAATAAACTTGAATCATGCTACTACAAAAAAGCAAAATTTGCCCCAGGAATGTCCAACCGATTATATCATTCACCTTTTTTTTTTTTAACCTTTAAAAGTGATGTGTATCAATTTACTGCATTAACTTTGTCTACTGTATTTAATATTTCAACTACTATCTGTATAACTTGTCTTAAAAACTTTTACTTGCTATGTTATATGGGGTGTTTCCCCCGGGCCTCTACTGAAAATGGGTCTCTGATCCAGTGGACTTTCCTGGTCAACAAATGTCAATAAATAAATAAAAGGATGCTGACGCTGGGACCAAAACAATTTCAGATACCACTGTATCTTTCTCATGTGGAGTCTTGCCAAGGGTATCATGAGAATCATCGATGCCATGAGACCTAAACATCCAAAGTATTTCCTCACAGTGACCAAAGTCTGAATGGAAAACCTTATAAACAGATTTAGATAAAGATTTGTTTACCTGCAGAAGAAAAACTCTTTGAACTGAGGTGTCTAGCTGACATCTCATGAACACAATCTTGTGTGAATGAGGGAATCAAGACAGACTTTTAAATGCTCTCTTGGAATCCCAACTTGTGCAAGGGATCTCTCGCACAAGAGAGAGGCCCCTGGCATTTCAAAAAAGACTGTAAAGATAAACAAGTTATCTAAATATGGAAAAATGTGGATACCCTATAGCCTGCAATGAGCTATAATTGGAGCCAGACACTGTGAACATTCTTAGTGCAGTGCCTATAGTCTAAAGGGTAAGGCAGAGAACTGATAATGAAAACTTCGCACAAAACCATACGAAAAGCCTGCTCTCTGGAAGAACAGAGATGTGATAAGTATTAGTTATTTAACTTGGCATCTGTGTTGTCTTCTTTCATTCCTCCTCATGGTTGGGCTACAGATCCAACTCGGACGCATTTTTACAGACTAGGATCCAAGTCTCTAGCTCCTCCCACTTACCATAATGCACTGTTCCCTGACTAACTCCCTCAGATCGAGTTTGCAGTCCAAATATCTGACAGAGAGCAAAGAAAGAAAGGAGTATACATTAAGAATCAGAGTCTCAAAACCACGAACGTCAGTTCCTAAAAGGTTCTCTCCAGGTCTTCTACAGCACTGGTAGGGGGATGGCAAGGAGGATAGGTGAGGAGGAATGAAAGAAGACAACACAGATACCAATCTCAGAGATTCTCTTTGCTGAATGAATAGGGATGAGAAAAACTGCCCTCCATGAAAGAAACTAAGTTACAACCACAGGCTGGTTCAAAAGTTTTTTTTTTGTTAAGCTTTGCAATACCACAGTGAGATCCAGTGGCAGGGAAGGATTTTTGACTGGAGGCCTGAAGATGAAGACCCCTTTTCAACAAGGCCTTGCACAGTTTGAAAGTTGAAGGAGAATTGAAAACATTGCCAGAATGAAAGTTAGATATGACTGCCAATTGAAGCTTGATGGTAGAGAAGCCAGCTCCTTATTTGAAGAGAGATGCAAGGTAGAGAAGGATAGCTGGAATCGGAGTTGAAAAGGGGTCAATGATCTCATTAGAGGCCCAGAAGACAAATCTCTTCCATTTACTCCCATAAACATTCTTGGTAGCTGTTTTTTGGGAGGCTAGAATAATGTCTCGGATGGGGGAAGCAAGCCTGGACGTTTGAACAATCACTGAAAGTGGAGAAACCAAGCGGTCAATTTGAGGGATATCAGATTGGTGTGAAAACCCTCTAGCGGGTGAAGGAGAAGGTCCTGTTTGGGTTCCAGAATCCATGGAGGATATTTCAGGTGAGACCAGAGGAAGGGAAACCAAATTTGACAAGGCCAATAGGGGACTAAGAAGGTTGCCAAGGACTTCAGACGCTTTGCTTTCTGAAGAAACTTTAGGATCAAGAGTAGTGGGGGAGAAGCATCGAGGAGACCGAGGAACAATCTTAAACCAGAGCATCCCTCATGGGCTCCCCTGGAGGGGAGATCAGAGTGAAATACTTTCTGCATTTGTTCTGGGGGATGCAAACAGGTCACAGCAAGGTTGGCCCCAATGGCTGACAATCAAGTCCACTACTGATTGATTGAGGGTCCAACTCATAAGGGGTCAGGATGGATCTGCTGAGCTTGTCTGCCAGGATGTTGGATTTTCCCGGTATGTGAGTTAAAAGCAGAAAATGGTCTAAATGCATCACCCATTCCCAGACCCTCATGGCCTCTCTGCACAATGGGCAAGAGCGAATTCCTCCTTGTTTGTTGATGTACCACACACCACTGACATGTCTGTGTGAATCACAACTGTTCCTAGAGGGAGAATGTCCTGAAAGGCTTGCAATTTAAGGAGAACTGCTCATCTCCAGAACAATGATATGCAATCTGGTCTCTCTAAGCGACCATGTGCCTTGGACCATCTTTCCCTTGAAATGACCCCCCCCAACCCAAACTAGGAAGCGTCCCTGGTCACCATGGCTGAGGGGGAAGGAAGGAGGAAAGGCCTGACTATCATTAGGTTGTCCAACAGCAATCACCATTGAAGATGCCTTCTGCAAACCAAAGTCAATTTGATAGGAACAGATAGAGGCTGGCAGTGTAAAGACCATTGAGCAGCCACAGTCCATTGAAGAACTCACATAAAATGCCTTGCAAGAGGGACTAAGGGGATTAGCAGCCACCAAAGATCCTACAGTTTTAAGTTTTAGCCTTGCTGGTGGAGAAGATCTGTTTAAGATGGCTCGAACATGATCTCTCAAGGTCTGAACACAATGCGTGGGTAGAGCTGCAATCTGGTTCACTGTCTTCAAGGCAGCTCCAATGAATTATGAACTCTAAACCGAGGATGGGTTCGACATTGTCAGGTGTATAGTGATCCTCAGATAATTGGCAAGGCTGAAGAAGTAATCCCTGGCCTGGCGTAGTCGATGCCTGGTTGGGGCAGTGAAGAGCCAGTCCAGATATGGTAACACCTGGAATCCTTGCAGTGGCAGGTTAGCTGCGAACACTGCCATGCATTTGGTAAACACCCTGGGGGCTGTGGTGAATCCAAAGGGCGGAGCTCTGAATTGAAAATGACCATCTCCCAGCCGGAAGTGCAGATAACTATTGGAGAGTCTATCTATTTTGATGTGATAATACACATTCTTTCCAATGAGCACATCCAATCGTCCTTCCACAGCAAAGGTAGAATAGACTGAACTATCACCATTCAGAACTTCACCTTCTTTACGAGCAAATTCAATTTCCTTAGATCCAAAATGGATCACAGGTCCCCATTTTTCTTTGACATTAAAAACATGTGACAGTAAGCTCCGAATCCTCTTTGTTCAGTCAGGACCTCTTGGATGACTATTTTGCAGCAGATTTAGAATTTCTACTACTGCAAACTCCCTCTGACTGGGTAGAATGTTGGGTAGTCTCTCTGACCTCTATGGTGGAGGAAGGAGAAAGGGAATAAAATAACTTCTGGATATAATCTTTAGCACCCATTTGTTTTGCGTTACATCGGTCCAGGCAGTAGCGTGCAGAGAAAATTGATCCCTGACTGCCTCCAGAGATGAGCAGTCAAGCAGTGCTTCAGGAACACTGATAGGTTCTATCATAGAAAGGCTCCCTGAAGCCCTGATTATGTGGATCTCCTCTGACCCTGGAGTAGTGACTCCTACTGAAACTTCCTCCTCTGTTTTTAGAGGAAGGATCCCAGTGTTGATCCTGGGAAGACTTATGAGATTTTCAGAACCAGGTTTTCCTTTCTTTGTGCTGGTTTCTAGAAAAGGTGCGTTGAGAACTTTACCCCAATAACAGATAAGGTCTTCCCTTCTTGCTCACTGCAGGTTAGGGTCTATTTGATTTATGGACCAAAAAGGGAGGATCCATCAAATGGGGCACTGACAAATGACACCTTAAAAGGTTCTGCAAAATCACAAAGCCTCATTCTAGGCATGTCCCAGAATAGCAATGGCTGAGACGGCTGCCCGTGAGGCATCCTCTGTAGAGTAGGAGATAACCCTCATGGAAGAACTGGACAAGGACGAAAGAGTTGTCAGTCGCAGGGAGACTTCTTTGAAGTCTTCCGCTGACATGATCTCTGGAAGAAGGAAGGCTTTACTCGACCCTGGCTCTTTCGTTTGGCTACAATCCTGACACTCCAATACCGAGGAATGGAGTGCAGGAGAAGACTGAACTTGGAGGGAAACTCACAGAATCCAGAAGGGACAGCATGGAGAAGACCCCCAAATGGATCCGAGTCTTGAGAATCTTCCTGATCATCCTGTCCATGTTGGCCTCTGAAAGGCTCGTAGAAGACCTGAATGAAGTCACTGAACGGGGGCCTGGAGTGCCTAACAGAAGTATGCTGCATCCTAATAGGAGGAGAAGACTTGATGCCCAACACTAGAGTAGGACTCCCAACTGTCAGATCAATGGTCTTAGGATCGGAGGTGAGGGGAGCAGCCTCAGGACAACTGGAAACAAGATAAGTACTGGTATGATCCATAGAGTGCTAGAGATCCACAGGAGCAGATGTGGGCCTAGGATCAGAGACTGTCAGATCAGAAGGTCACGGAACTTTGCAAGGTGGCTCCGAAGATGCCCTCAAGGACTTATGAGGGCGCTTCCTGTTATCAGAAGACTCTGCCACACTCTTGAAGGGGATTTGCACCCCTGGAAAGGAACTAGAAGCAGGCAAGTGGCCCTTTAGAATTAACTTATTTCTGCAGTTGGCGATAGCCCCGGGGTTGAAGCTCTCGCAAAGAGCAAGCCGACTGCAGGTGTTCAGGACCAAGACAATACACACATAAGGAATGTGCATCGCCAAGCAGGAACTTGCAGCCACATTCAAAGCAACTTTTAAAGCCAGAAGGTTTTTCTGACATATTGCCAAAGTACAACTAACCACCACCACAGTACAAACACAGTACTACCAAAGAAGAACAGAAAAATACAAAAAAAAACTATTTTACACGCACATTATATATATATATATATATATATATATATATATATATATATATATATATTGAACAATAACAGACGGAAAAACTGCGGGTAAAAACAAACTGCTAAGCTAAAAGAAAAAAACGGAAGGATTCTAGATCTACACACAACAAAAGGCAAAGAAAGGAACACAAAAAGGCACTTATGTTAGAGAAAAAACAGACAAAAGATAGTAATCCCACTAGAAAACTTTCCAAAAGCTTGAGACTCAATAACCATGCCTGACACTGCCGAGTGGCAAACAAGATCTGAGGGAGCTGGTCTGGGGACAGTGCATTATGGGAAGTGAGAGAAGCTTGAGACTTGAATCCTAGTCTTTAAAAAATGTGTCAGAGTCGGATCGGAGGGTCAGATCTGCAAGTCAACCATGACGAGGAATGAAAGAGCCAACATCGGACAGATTTATTAAGTCTAGCGTTACCAGAAAAATGGAAAGAGGAAGAAGAATTAACAGGTTGTGAAGTGACATTTACAATTTGGGCACTACCACATATAGAAGAACTGGTCTCTAAGCATTTTATTTTCATTATTTTGGGACACTAACAACATCCTTGAATAAAACCCTTTCCTCACTTGGGAAGGAGGAAAGTACAGTTGTGTAGATGTTCGAGTGTATTCACTGTTGCAGTCATTACATTTGGGTAATCTGCTGGCAGGTTGCCCTCAGTCGGCCTGAATAACAAAGTCTTGGGTCCTGCGCAACTGTACTATGTTCTACGTGTTTCACTGTTGCATTCATTCCATTTGGGTAGAATCCCAAAGCTATGGTTGGGAGGATGGAATTGTACAGCATTAGGAACAGCTATAAGGCCCTGCAGGACAGCAGTGGCAAAGCCTGCTCTGGATTTAGAGAAGAGAGGTAAATGGTAATGTTTGGTGAATGTATGAACTGAGCTCCAAGTAGCAGCTTCTAGAATGTCTCTGATATTAACTGCTCTGAGAAAAGCTGCAGAAGTAGATGCAGCCCTGGTGGAATGGGATCTGATCCCCTTGGGAACAGGTTTACCATGGTGCATGTAGCAGAAACGAATACAATGGCTTATCCATTTTGAAATAGTCTGCTTTGAAATAGCCTTTCCCTCTGCTCCTGCAGCAAATGCCACCAGTAATTGCTCAGATTTTCTTAGGGATTTTGTCCTGTTTAAGTAGAATCTTAGTTGTCTGTGTACATCCAATGAATGCAGAATCCGCTCCCCCTTGTTCTGTAGATTTGGGAAAAAAGTTTGCAGATGAATGGTCTGATTAAGAGCCACACTGGATACCACCTTAGGCATTAAGGATGGATTGGTCCTGAGGGCTACCCTGTCCGGATAAAAGATAATGAAAGGCTCCACTGCCATGAGGGCCCTGTAGTTCTGAAATCCCTCTAGCTGAAGTGACTGCTAAAAGAAAAGCTGTCTTCCAAGAGACAAATTTTATGTCTGCAGTAGCAGCTGGTTCAGGAGGAGGTAGGGTGAGTTTTTCCAGCACAAAGTTGAGGTCCCATGCAGGAGTTTGTGATCTCCTGGGAGGTCTCAAATTTTTGGCCCATCTGAGGTACTGCTTTAGCAGGGGATGAGAAAAGAGAGGAGGTTCTGTGTTGTAATGAGCCGAAATGGCAGAGGCATGGATTTTTATAGAAGAAAAAGTTAGGCCCTTATGAAGCATCTCAGTTAAAGATTGCAGAATCTGAGGAATATTGGGCATTGCTGTGTTTATTCCTTGTGCTTGGTTCCAGGCACAGAATCTTTTCCATTTATCAGCATAAGATTTTCTAGTACTAGTCCTTCTTGCCTCCAAAATGACATCCATTACAGGTTTACTGAGAGATGTGACTGGTGAAATTAGTAGATTAGCCATGCTGCAAGATTCAGAGTTTGGAGCTAAGTGTGCAGAATTTGATAGTTCTGCTGAGACAGTAGATAAGGTGTATGAGGCAGGTACCACGGAGGAAGGTGCGACACATTGCGTAGGAGTGGGTACCAGTGTTGGCGAGGTCAGTCTGGAGCAATCAGAATCATTTTCGGTGTTTCTTGTCTGACTTTTAGTAAAACCTTGGAGAGCAGAGGCAGAGGGAGAAAGGCAAAGACTGATAGGTTTTTCCAGCTGAAGGATAGAGCATCCACTTTCAAAGCTTTGTTGTGATGAATTCTTGTGCAGAATTTGTCCAACTGATAGTTTTGGGGAGAGGCAAAAAGATCCATGTCTGGGCTTCCCCATTTTCGTGTCAACATGCTGAAGATTCATGGAACCAGTTTCCATTCGTGTGGGTCCATAAGATTTATGCTTAGTTCATTTGCCAGAGTATTTTTCTTTCCTGGCAGGAATTGAGCTTGTAGATGTATTTGGTAAGTCAAGGCTGTGTTCCACAAGGCCATGGCTAGTCTGCAAAGGGGGTAGGAGTGGGTACCTCCCTGTTTATGCATCACATAACTGTGGTGTTGTCCGTCTTTATCAGTAGTTGTCCTGGATGAAGAAAGTCCTTGAAGGCTGTCAGAACATTCTGTACAGCTAGCATTTCCTTCAGGTTGATATGTAGGTGCATTTGATTTGGGCTCCATTTGCCCTGAATGCATCTCCCTGCCAGATGGGCCCCCCAAGCATAATCTGATGAGTCTGTAGTCAGGGTTTGGGTGGTAGGGGGTGGAATGAATGACAGTCCCTTGTTTTGGTGACAGGCCTCTGCCCACCATAGGAACTCCTGCTGCAGGCAAGGAATGATAGGAATCATTGTTTCCAGGCTGTGACAATGTTGACTCCATAAGTTTTTTAGGTACCATTGAAGTTTCCTCATACGCAGTCTTGCATATGAAATTAGTAGAAGGCAGGAAGCCATGAACCCCAAGGCCTGCAGAACTTATCTTGCAGATAGCTGGGTTTTTGTGGCCACTTGTTTGAAAGTATGTCATCAACTGAATTTGCTGGTCTGGCATGAGGTAAGCCATCTGGGCAGTTGAATTCACGCTTGCACCCAGGAATGTAATTATTTGAGAAGGTACCAGTTGTGATTTCTTTTCATTTATGGTGTACCCTAGGCATGTTAGAAGCCTTTTTACAAATGCCAGATGCTGTAGAAGAGTGTCCTTGTTTTCTGCCTGAATTAGACAATTGTCCACGTAAGGATAAATTTGAATATATCTTTGTCTGCAAAATGCAATTACTGGTGCCTGGCACTTTGTGAAGACCCTGGGCACAGTAGATAAGCCAAAGGGCAGTGCAGAGAACTGGTAATGTAAATAGCCTGCTTTGAAGCGGAGGTATCTTCTGCAAGATTCCATGATTGGGATATGCAGGTAAGCCTCTTAAGTCTAGCGTTACCAACCAGGCATCCTTGCCCAGCATAGGCAGTAACTGTTGTAGAGTCAGCATCTTGAATTTTGGAATGTTCAGGAAAGTATTTAGAATGGATAAGTCCAGAATTGGATGCCATGACTTGTCTTTTCTGGGTACCAGGAAAAGTCTTAAATAAAAACCTTGTCCTTTTTGCTTTTCTGGTACTGGTGGAATAGCCCCCATATCCATCAGGGACATGACTTGTTTCTGGGCCTCTGCCCACCGATTTGGAGGCAGATCTGGCCATCCGTTTGGAATTGGCAACGCGTGGAAATGAAATCTGTATCCCTGGGATACTATATTTAACACCCACTTGTCCTGGGTAATTAGATGCCAATTTTGTGCATGAAGTGCTAGTTTTCCCCCCAAAGGGGCTGCCAAAAGATAGGTGCTTGGAAATGGCAGAGGAAAGTCATTGGGACTGTTTACCGTAGGGGGCTGCCTTGCTACTTCCAGATTTGGAGGTGGAGGCACCCCATTGTTTTGTTCTGCAAGTTCCTTGTGACTGAAACCTGAAGCCTTTGAAGTATCTGGGTTTGACCTGAGCAGCTCTGTTGGATACTGGAAAGGACCAATTCTTAGTACGCCAGTGCCTACTGAACCTGGGTGGCTGCACTTGTAGGAAATCTTTTACAGTTTGCATAGATTTAGCTTTGTCTTCCATCTTTTTCAAAACTTCTTCTGCCTTATTACCAAATAAACTGTCCTGTTGTAAAGGGGCATCCAACAATTTTGCTTTAACATGATCAGGCAGATTTTGCTCCTTGAGCCAAGCATGCCTTCTTATCACAGATCCAGTGACGGCAGCCCTGCAAGAGGCCTCCAAGGAATCAAAAGCACATTGCAAAGTATGCTTACCAACTTGTTCAGATGAATGCAATAAATCCTGTAAACTCTATTTTCCACACAGTCAGAAATCATCATAATTTTCTGTTTCAGTAAGCCCATGATATGCTGTTGATATTTAAGCATATGAAATTGACAGTTTAAAGCCGTGATTGCCAGGGTTGCATACGTGTAAACCTTCTTACCCCATCTATCCAGCACCCTGGAGTCTCTATCAGAAGGGGTAGGATTTTTAGCAGTAAAAGCCTTAACACCCTTGGGACCCTGAGAAATTGTTTAAGAGTCAGCAGTAGGGTTTTTAAAAAGAAACTTGTGGGAGTCAGGAACCCTGTAATATCTGTCTGACTTACTAGGAGCCGGAGGCAGGGAATCAGGACTCATGCTGGATTCTGAGAAAACATCAACAATGTCTAAAACTGGAGGTATAGCCAAAGGCCTATGCTGAGGAAGAAGGAAATCCCTAAGCCTCTTTCTGGAATCTGAGAAATCCTGACTCACAATGAAAATGTTCCCTTAAGGTATGCAAAGTTTCTCCAAAAGAAAAATCCTCAGGAGGAGAAGCAGAAGGGATGGATTCTTCTGCATCAGAGTCCTCATAACGTGGAATAGAAAGCTCCTGAGGAATCAGAAGAAATGGAAACCTGAACTGAAGATTCATAATCAGTGCCTTGCCTAGGCCTCTTAGCAGGAGGGGGTTGGGAACCCCTGATCAAGGTAATGAAATCTTCAGCCATTTTGATCATTTGTTTTTTAGGCATAGGGGCCTGAACATGTGGCCCATGCGTCGTTTTTTTAGACATAGAAGTTGGTTTTGGCCTTGTTTTTGATGATGGCGTCGGTTTAATATACAAATCTTTAGGCCTGAAAACACCCTCAGAAGCTGGTGCCTGCTCAGCGGCTCCGGACCCATCTAAGGGAGAGACATCCGCGGGTTCAGTACTTTAAGTGTCTCGTGGCATATTGGACTCAGAATGGGTCTCGGTAGAGGCCTGCGAATCAAAAGCAGCAGGCATCAGGGGCTGCGAAAGCGCCTCACTGAGTACCAGTGACTGGCTTAGGAGAAGCTCCGTCGTCGGTTTTGGACCTCGGCGGTCTGTCTTCTTCTTTGCATTTTTTTGTGAATTCCAGTAGTCTGATTGCTAACAGACGACATTTCTGGATAGTTAAATCTTGGGCCAAAATATTCAGAAGCAAAAATATACCAACGCTTAATAGTGCTTTGGTTAAATTTAGCACAAAACCGACAGCAAGGCACATTGTGGTCAGGGCCTACGCAAGGAATACAGTACAAATGAAAATCCTTATGAGGTATTTGCTTCTCACAAGTAATACAATTATTAACTTTTACTGACATTGGTAAGGAGCAAGAAAAAGTTTCCCCGACGGGGTACTTCGCTTTAGTTTGAAGACTTCGGTTCTGAAACTCGAAAATGAAAATTTCAGGAGTCGGCCAACCGGCACTTGCGAACTGCTTCTGCTTCGGGCACCGCGCGGCAAGAAAGACGGATTAAAATGGCATTGGCTGCATGTTTCAAACCCCTGATGACCTGACGTCATGGAAGAAGTGACAGCAACCGACGCAGGACCCAAGACTTTGTTATTCAGGCCGACTGAGGGCAACCTGCCAGCAGATTACCCAAATATAATGATTGCAACAGTGAAACATGAAGAACATCTTCTAAAGCAGACAGGACAGGAGGAATAGGTGTAAATTCTGGAAAATACAATTCATATTATTTTCTGAGGGAATGAGAAACCTCAGTGTTCTTCCAATGAAAACACTGCGACATTCTGGCAACAGTCTCAGAGAAAGAGACCCCCCCACAAGAAGAATCAGAAACTGCACTCCCCTCTGGGTCTGGTTCAGAAATCTGAGGAAAAAATCCTGAATCCGTCCTTGCATTTTACTGTTCATGAAGAATCTGGAAACTCTTCAGGCAAAGGGGCATCTCTTTCTTTTACCAGAAACTACTCTACAAGAAGGATTATAAGCTCAACTCAAACCCTGAAGCAGTCTCAGTAAACTACTTCTATCCAAAGAAATTTGGGGGGAGTAAATACATCTTTGCTTTTCTGTTTCTTTTTGATAGGAAAAATAGGGTCAACTGTATTATTAACGGCAGACGCTGCTTCCCCAGGAATGGGCACATAATTCAGAGTAAAAGATGAGTAGTCTGTGGTATATCAAATGGCCACAGCAGAGTCACCCACCTACGGCTGAGGCAAATTGCTACCCTGCTATGGTTGGCAAAGGCTGTATCCTTTACTTTTCTTTCTGCGGCTGGAAGGACAGACAGAGCAACTGACAACCTGTTCCATGGTCAAGCCAAAAATGATGCCTCTTTCCCTGGGAAGACAAACAGCAAATGCCGAAAAAACTACCAATCCGCAGATATTACTTTTTTGACATAAAAAAACAGTAAAAAAGCACTTTCAAACACTACGACAGCCCCACAACAGAAAATTAAACAATTTCTGCACACCCAACAGTGCTCTGTTTAAAAGTACATTACAGTCTCAAGACATTCTGTTAAAAACAATACTCGTAGCTTTAAAATAACCTGAAGAGGAAAGTAATAAAACATAAGAAAATGGAAGTTTTTTTCCCCAAAGGGAAATTATCTGTGCAACAAAGGAAAGCATGAGCAGACTATGTTGCTAATCCTTTACTGAACATTTTTGTTGCTCACCTTGTACATATTAAGAAGGCGATGAGGCTTGGGTGTTCGTTTAAGTAGTTTATTGCATACAAGCACATCAGGATGGATGGCAGGAACACAACTTAAATGAAGTATCTAACAGACTGACTATATACTTGCATGCTCACACTCTGGCTGCTAACTCAAAATGGCACTCTTGCTTGCACATGCTCAGTACTTACATGCACGCGCCCACTGACTGAAATACTTCTTAAAGGTGTATCACACACACTGATCTACATCCTCCCTTCTTTACTGAGCTGTCTCACATAAACAATGACATTTCAATAGACATGCAATTTATACAGACACTAATAAGGAAAGCAACAGTCATGTTCAGGTTGTTGTGTATCTGGAACTAGGTTTAGAGATGTGACCTGATCTCGTAATGTAATAGGAATGAGTTTTGCAACAGGGAAAGTCACTGGGGAATGTTCTTCTTCAAGACTCTCAGGGATTTTCTCAGGAATTGGGACTGCTGACTGAATGTCTTCTGGAACAGGAACATTGGACAAGTCACTCTGAGAATTAGAGTCCGCCACACGCAAGATGCTGTAACACTGGTTCAGACACTGGTAACAAATGCTTCCGATTTCGTCTGAATTCCATTCCTTGTGTTTTCACAATGTATGATCTCAGCTCTTGACACAAACTTTCCAAAAATCTGATGCAATCAAAGCCTTTTAACATCTGCATCCTCACTAGCTCCCCTTTTTTCAAAGAGCCGAGTGGTTTGCTGGTCTTATCTTAGCAGGACTTCTGGGACAAACACTCTTTCAACAGTTGAGCTTTCATTCCTTTGTTGTTTTTAGCACATGGAACCAATAAATCGCTGTTGATTGGTAATGTGGTTCTGGTTTGTCTTGACAGAAGTCTCTGGGCAGATGAACCAAGATGATTATAATGAGGAATGTTTCTGAGATTTATCAAGTTTAGGAAAATATCAGTATTGTCACATTTGGATCTCTCTAACAGCTGTTGTGCACTCTGAACTGCAGGTCCAGCCAAGCCATTTGACTGTGGGTATTCAGGACTACTCGTAATATGAACAAAGTCCCACACTTCTGCAAACTGTCTGAACTGCTGACTTGTACACTGTGCACCATTATCAGAAATAACTCTGTGCAGACTATCATGAACAGAATAATGTCTCTTCAAATTAGCAGTGACAGTACTGGAAGTTAGGTTAAGAAATAGGCCATCTTGAACCAATTTGAATAAGAGTTTATTAACACCAAGTAACGTTGACCATTCCACTCAAAGATATTTGTGGTTACTGTTGAGCAAGGTAGTTTAGGAATCCTTCTTAAATGAAGTGGTTCTTTTAGTTGATGCTGCTTTGCACTATTACATACTGAACAAAATGAAAGTGCTTTCTCAATATCCCTTCACATAGAAGGTCAAAAATACTAGTCCTTTCACTCTTCTTTTGGTAGAATCAGTTACTGGGCTGCCAGGATACAAAATTTTAATGTACTCTTACTGTAAAGGACTCTGGAGCAATCACTTTTGGACCTCTCATGATGATACCCATTGCCTGACAAAATCTCATCTCTGTACGGAAAATACTGCTGCGCTTCTACTGGTAAACAAGATCGTTTTGAAGGCCATCCTCAACTGATAAAGAGGTTTTGCTTGTGAAGAATTGGATCTGAAGCTGTATGGGTTCTAAGCCCATCAAGACGTCTGGAAGAAAAATTTCTCACTTCATGACTTCAAAATCAAGTTGCTCATTGTTATGCTGTTTGGTGGTTTTCCTGGGCAATCGGGATAAGGTATCAGCAAGATAAAGAGGTTTGCTTTTCATGTAAGCAAGACTGAAATTGTACTTTTGCAATTTAAGCATCATGCGTTGCAGTCTGGCAGATACTGTATGCACTGGTTTTCTCAAAATACTGATTAAAGTTTGGTGGTCAGTTTCAATCTGGATAGGTTGACAAACATCATAAAACTTCGAACATGCAAACACAATTGCCAAAAGCTCTTTCTCAATCTGGGCATACTGCATCTTGGTTTGGTAAGAGGTCTCGATGCATTGGCTACTGGTCTACCCTCTTAAAGAATGACTGCACCTAGACCAAACTTAGAAGCATCACAGGAAAGAGTAACTGGCTTGTGAACATCACAGTAGCTTAAAGTTGATGGACTGTCAATTTTCTGTTTCAGGGAATCAAATATTCTCTGTTGTTGCTCAAACATGACCAAATTACATCTTTGCGTGCCAACTCTCTTAGTGGTGCTTAAAGTTGGCTTAAATCTGGAATGAACTTGCCTAAATAACTGACCATGTCAAGAAAATTTTGGAGGGCTTGAACATTGCCTAGAACTGGCAACTCAAGAATTGCCATTTGCTTGGAAATATCTGGTCATAAGCCTGAACTGGTAAACAAATGACTAACAAGTAACTTCTCATAGCCTGAATCTGCACTTCTAAGGGTTCAGCTTAAGATTCACTTTATGTGCTCTTTCCAGAACTGTCACCACTGCCTCTTACTAGAATATCATCTACTATAATAGCACATGGACAGCCAGAAAAAAATTTGCTCCATCGCATGCTGAAAGACTTCACTGGCAGAATTTATTCCAAATGGCATTCTCAAAAATCTGTATCCCCCAAACAGTGTACCAAATGTGGTTAGCAATCAAGATTTTTTTTCAAGCAAAATTTGTCAAAATGTACTCTCTGCATGTAAGAGAGAAAAAATAGTGGCATTTGGCATGAGGGCAGCAACCTCAGACTGTGAATAGGATGAGGAGGTCTTTTTAATGCTTTGTTCAAGTCTCTTGGATCAATACATATTCTGACACAATCTGAGCTTTTTCTTTATGAGCTACTACCATGGAAGATACCCATTTGGTTGTTTCTTCTGCTGGACAAATGACTCCTAGCTGCTCCATTTTGTCTAGCTCAGCTTTGACTCTGCTCTGCATCATTACTGGAACTTTCCATGCTTGTCTCATAACTAGGCTGACCTCTGAGTCTAACTTCATGGAGTACACAATTGGTAGCTTGCTGTCGAAAGTATCAGTATACTCAGAAAAATTTGTTTGGGCAAAATTTGAGCTGTTGTTATTTAGGCTTACCAGGTGGACCGCTTTGTTAAATGAAAGTACCACCATTTTTAAACAGTCTCCAAGGCCTAATAATGACTGCATGTGTCGCCCGACTACATAAAACCTCAAGTCATAGCTGCTCCCAGCAGAGTAAAATAAAAGCACTACTAAGTCTTAAGTTTGAATCTCTTCACCACCATAAGCAACAAACTTCGTACACTTTGTCAAATCAAGTTGTTCTGCAGCTTTTACTCTATCAAACGTTTCTGCTGACATAACTTTGCACTTTGAGCCAGTATCTACTTTGAGCTCTGTAGGACTCCCATTAATCCGAACAGTACAAAAGATCTCATTCTTTACCACAAATCTACTGCACTGACTTTCACCAAGCACAGACACACCATCAACATAGAACGTAGGGCCGTAGCTTTCTAATTGATTAACTTGCCTCTTTGCATGGCTTTTTTTAATAAAAGAAAGTGCCTTATTTGATTTACAAAACCTTTTGAAATGATTCCACCTATTGCAAGAATAGCACTGTTGACCAAAAGCTAAGCACTTTTCTCATTCGGGTTTGTGATTACCACCACGATTACGACAACTGACTATGAGGTTTGTTGTGGGTTTGGCCGAGTCTCCCCTGTGCTTTGCTGTATGCACCTTATGGCTTACTGAAGTAGCTCTGGGTTTTACTGAAATGACCCCGCCCTTAGGCCTGTATCTTTTAACCTCGTGCTATATACTATCTACATGAGCTTTGGAAGGTTCTGGAAGCTTTGCCCTCTCATTCGTAAGCATACTTGTGTGCCTTTCTGTAAGCTTGTACATCTGACAAATCTCAATGGCCTTGTTTAATGTCAAATCACTGTCTCAAAGCAAAATCTCTCATTGTATCACTATTAATACCACACACAAGCCTGTCTTTTACTAACTTATCTCTCAAAATCACCAAATCTGCACATTTTAGTCTTATGTCTCATGTTGGCTATATATGATGCAAAAGTTTCACCAGGCTTTTGATCTCTTGTGTAAAATAAGTGCCTTTACATTGTAATATTCATTTGGGGGCTACACCATTTGTCTAAATTTATCTTTTAAGCACTCAGGGTATTCCCGTGTTTTAGACTGTACCTCCCCTGCAAGCACAGCAGGTGCATACACAAATGAACGCTCTCTTTCAATGGCTTCTGAAGAAGCTAAATTAAGCAGAATAAATGTCTTTGTATGTGCATCTTTGTCAGAAAAAGCAGCATGTATGAAAATATCGTATTCTTGCTCAAACGCTCTCCAATTTTCTGCAATACTGTTATCAAACACAAGTGGTGCAGGCCTGTGAAAGCCTTCTGCCATGCCCTCAAATTACAGCAAAACACAATGCAATCTTGACCCTCGTAATTATGTATGAACATGCATACACACTAGGTACTTGTAATAATAGTCAAATGAATAAACTCTTCGAAAGACTGTACTCTGTGAAATATTCTTTGAAATGGTTGTGCTTTGCGAAATATTCTTTGAAATAAATCCACTCTGCAAAATAACTGCACTATTAATACTGCACACACCTGCCAACACTTTGCACACTCCAGATATTGCAAATAGCTTTAGTTAACGCAAAAAGGTAGTACATTGCAAAAAAATACGGTCATTTTTTCCATTTTTTATACATTTTAATGCAATTCAGATATGGTTTCAAATGTTTTCATAAATATTTCAAATATTTTTATTAATATGTTGCAGTTTCGGACATTTTGTTTAAGAAGATATTAATTAGTTTTGAGTGTTCTGAGCGCTTCATTTTATATTCATAAACTGCGGTGGTGGTGCTGCGGTAGCATTGTCGCCTCACAGTAAGACGCTGTCCAGTTCGATTCTCAGCTAGAGCGTCTTCTGCGTGGTGACATGTGTGAATGGGTGTACCTTCGTTGAAGGTTGTGCGTCAGAGCTGGCAACTCAGCACGTAAAAATCTACTGCCAATCATTAGCGGAACGGAGTTCCGCTGTGGCGACCCCTAACCGGGAAAAGCCAAAAGACACAACAATGAAAGAAATCATTTAAGAGAGTTTTAGTACCCTGAATTTGTTTCTGACCTGTTTGTGAGTTGTTTGAGCAGTTGAGAAGATCCAGTCATGTATATTCCTCTATTTCTAACCGGTTGCCTCATGGCTGAATCTGGATCACATTCTGACACTATGTTGCTCATTTTGTACATATTAAGAAGACAATGAGGCGGGGGTGTTCGCTGAAGTAGTTTACTGCATACAAACACATCAGGATGGATGGCAGGAACATTGAACTTAAACAAGCTATCTGACTGACTACATACTTGCATGCTGATACTCTGGCTGCTCACTGAAAACAGCACTCTTGCTTGCATGTGCTCAGAACTTACATGCACGTGCCCACTGACTGGAATGCTTCTTAGAGGTATATTACACGCTGATCTACAATTCTAACCTTTGGGAGTACTCGTATCTACTTGGTGACTCTGGTCACTCCTGAAAGCCTTACTGCATTGGCCAAACACTATCACATGTATTAATTTCACTCAGTATAATTTGGTACCCTTGTAAGAGCATTAGAGTAGCTAGCTTTGGAGTGTATGGGCAGAAGGCGCATAGCTAGTAAATCTGTCAGCCTTTCCTGGGGGGGGGGGGGGTGCGCATGTGAAAATCAAATCTTCAATAGTGTGTGTAATCAGTTGCTTGGAGCAGGGACATGAAGCATTGGTTTTGCAGAGAGAGTGCTGGAGGACTTGGCTTGGACACTCAGCTGAGGACTCAACTCTACAGCTGTGCAGTGGGGAGTCTCACTGGGGCCCTGGAGAGGGGGGGAGAGAGAGTGCATGAGTGACAGAGAGAGACAGAGAAATCCAGATGCCAGGCTGTGTGTGTTCCCTGTGTGCACTTGATGCAGAGAGCTGCATCTGGAAATACTGTGTCCACCTATTTTGTTCCAAGTGAACATCCCCTCTCCAGTGTCAGTGGTGAGGATTCAGACTCCTTGATTACTAGCCCAGAGAGGGGATGTCACAAACATCTACCCCATAGAGAAACTAAAAAAAAAAATGAACATGCATATAAAATAAGTAAGGCAACTTAGTTCAATCAAAAAAGTGTTAATTTAATAGCCAGCATAACATACTGATGAAAATTTCTTAGCTTAACTGTCAATCAGACAATCACAGTTTTTATACATTTTTAGTTAAAGTCATACCCATCTGTAAGGGCAGTGACCAAAAAATAAGTCCATATTATTGTCCTTTTTGACCTTGGGTGTTGTCTTTTTTTGTTTATGGTGACTTTGAAAATTTTCAAGGTGAAGAATACTGTTCTCCTGACTTTCAGGCAGGCTTTATAATATCAAAATAAAAACTTTTAAATAAAGTAGGATGCATCAAACTGAACAAATCTTAGAAACCACATTACTGTGATTTGACACTACCTATAAAAAAGACTGTGCATTAGTTTTACACAATAAATTAAATTAAAATGAAATAAAAGCTTCACATGCCTTATTTTCCATGATTTACAAAACTGGTCTCCTTGCTCATACAGATGGAGATTATTATATTCACAAGTTTAATAAAATGACATTAAAGCTGCAGTCTTTTCAATACTAAAAGAAAACTTTTTGAACATTAAGTATATTGACACTGCTGTGATTTTTATCCAAATTATACATAAACCTACAAAGAAAATCATGAAAGAAAATAAAACTGATACTAATACAGCAGATCAAAGTTGTAACCAGGCTCATTACTTGTACCTGACTGCATCACTTAGGAACAGTGTTAATATGTCTACAATTGTCTACATTAGTACCCGAAAACAGGGACATAGCTTGCAAGCAGATAAAACAGGTGAAAATAACACATACATTTTAAGTACTTGTGGGGTAACATTTTGAGAGCTTTGTCCATCTTCCAAAATGCCACGTGGATTAGTGCCAGAAAAAATAAGCGAGTAAAAAATAGAATTTTTCTACAACATCCAAGCAGCAGACGTCTCATAAAAAGAAGTTATGCACTCACCATAACTTTCCATGTGAGTTGTCCCTCTCGTCTTCATTCTATACTGATGGGTTCGGAACCAATCCTCGGTTCTGACTCGGGCGCTTACTAAAGCTCAAGGTCTCAAACTACCTCATGGCTCCATTCCTATCCCATGATGCAATAGTGCATACCTCAGTTCTTGTTTGTTGATGAACCTATATCCAAATTCTTACATCAATATATGCAAAGGTATCTGCCACACTCCTAAGCCCGAACAAGGTTAAGGTAAAGAAGTATATTAATTTTATATCCTAAATCCTCCAGAAGCTTATGAAGGCTGGGGGTAGGAGGGTGGGGTGTAAGAATGAAGATGAGAGGGGCAACCCACATGGAACGTTATGGTGAGTACATAACTTCTTTATGTGAAGTTGTCCTAGCTCGTCTTCACTCTATACTGATGGGACAGCGTCCCCAGCACCATCTTCACTGGGTGGCTCATGGGAGTATATTCTTCAGAACAGTGGACCCAAATGAAGCCCCTGTCTCTGGAGGCAATGTCTACTTTGTAATGAGTGATAAAGGTATGTGGTCTTGACCACGTTGCTGCTGCACATACTGCATCTACTGGTAATCTTGCTTTAAAGGCCTGGGAAGTTGACACAGATCTGGTAGAATGCGCCTCTATTTTGGTTGCCAAATCATTGTCTGTTGATTGATAAATGAATGAAATACATTCTGATAACCACCTGGATAAGGTTGATTTTATCGCTGCTAGGCCTTTTTTATTTTCTGAAAATGAGACAAAGTTGGTCAGACTTTCTGTGGTCTTTTGTTCTATGCAAGTAAAAACATAGTTGTCTGTGACCATCAAGCTGATGAAGCATGTATTCTGCCTTATTGCTTACAGATTGATTTAGATTGAACTCTGAGCATACTTTTGGCAGAAAGGAAGGGTTTGTGCATAGTGAAACCCTGTCATTATGGAATACCATGTATGGGGGTTTGATTGTCAATGCTTGTAATTCTGAGAGACTTCTACCTGATGTGATTGCTATGAGAAAGATGGTTTTCCAGGATAAAAAGTTCAAGCTACAAGATGATGCTGGTTCGAAAGGTGGGAGAATTATGCATGATAGAACAAAACTGAGATTCCATGGTGGAAAGGGGGGTCGAATGGATGGTCTCAGTAAATTAGTGCCTCTCAGAAAGGCTTTTGAAAGTTTATGAGACATGATATTCATCCCCTCATTGCCAATATAAAATTTTGAGATTGCTGCCATTTGCACAGGAATAGTTGCTGCAGCTGCTCCCCTCATTAAAAAGTTCAGCCAAAAATTCAAATATGAAGGCCAAGGGTGCTCAACAGGGATCAATGGAGTTCTGTAAAGCCCAGATGGAGAATCTTTTCCATTTGCTATGATAAAGTTTGCTCGTAGACAACTTATAAGAAATTAAGATGTGTTGGACTTCTGGGGTGAAGTTGTGTAGCCTGGCTATACTGGGAACTGGACCACCCAAGCTGTCAAATTTAGGAAGTGAAGAGAAGGATGGAGTGTCCCCAACAAGTGCGTTAGGTCTGGTACTTGGTCCAGAATCCAAGGTTCTTCCAAAAGATATGGCTTCAGGAAGAGGAACCATATTTGACGAGGCCAGTAAGGGGTTATTAGAATTAAAGTCCTTCCCAAACTGCCTGCTTTTTGAAGAACTTTGGGTATTAGAGGAAAGGGTGAAAAGGAAAAAAGGAGTCCCGGAGGCCAATCGCGTACAAGTGCATCCCTCGGGGACTCCCCCAGAGGGAGGATCAGGGCAAAGTAGCTGCTGTATTTTGCATTTGTGGCTGTGACGAAAAGGTCGCAGCAAGGCTGGCCCCATCAGCGAAATATCTTTTCCGCTACTTCTTTCTTCAGGGACCACTCGTGTGGCATCAGAATGGCTCTGCTTAATCTGTCCGCTATCACACTGAATTTCCCCAGGATATGCATTGCTATTAGAAGGCATTGGGAGCACGTCGCCCACTGCCATACTCTCAGGGCCTCTTGACAAAGGGGAAAAGATTTGGTTCCTCCTTGTTTGTTTATGTACCACACTGATATATTGTCTGTTTGTTTTGCAATTGTATCTGTCAGAAGAGAGTCTTGGAATGCTTGCAACGCCATTAGCACCGCTCTCATCTCTAGTAAATTTATGTGCAAATGAGCCTCGTGTTCCTGCCACGTGCCTTGGTTTGTTCATCCGTGATAATGCCCCCCCCCCCCAATCTGGCACGCGTCCTTGGTCACTGTGGCTGTTGGAGTAAGGGGAAAAAATGGGTCGACCCATCTTCACCTGGTCAGAGTGAAGCCACCAGCATGGGTCTTTCTTCCAAGTCTCTGTCAGAATTACTGGATGCAACAAAGGCAGCTCCTGCTTGGACCACTGTGAGAAAAGCATCCAATGTAGGATTCTCAGGTGTAATCCTGCTAAGGCAATGACAATTATTGCTGCTGCCATCGTGCCCAGAACTTTCAGGACTGTCCTTGCTGGTACCTTGGTCTTGAAGAGAAGGTCCTGGATTTGAATTCTAAGAGTTTGAATCCTGTCTGTTGGAAGCCTGGCCACCATGCTTTTTGTATTTAATTCTATGCCTATAATGATGGCATGTTTTGATGGCAATAAGGCAAACTTTTCGTCTTTGCCTTTTGGCTTTTCCCAGTTTGGGGTCACCACAGCGGAACTCCAGTCCGCTAATGATTGGCAGTGGATTTTTACGGTGCCGAGTTGCAAGCCCGACACCCAACCTTCAAAGAAGGCACACCCATTCACGCACGCATCTACCTGCATGTCTTTAAACGTCACTCGACCGTGGCGAGGACATGCAGACTCCACAGAGAAGACGCTCCAGCCGAGAATCGAACGGGAGAACCTCTTGCTGTGAGGCGACAATGCTAACTGCTGCACCACCGCGGTCTAATAAGGCAGACTTTTCGTAATGTACTGACATCCCTAACTGGGCACATAGTTGAAGGGTAGTGTTTTTTGCTTGGACAAGTAGATGCTTGGAGGTAGCGGGTAGGAGCCAGTCCTCTAGGTATGGAAACACTCGGAATCCCAGACGTCTCAGGTGAGCCGTAACTACTGCCATGCATTTGGTGAACACTCAGGGGGCTGTAGTGAGGCCAAAGGGCAGAGCTCGAAATTGAAAATGACTGGCTCCCAGCCAAAAGTGCAGGTGACACCTGGATGGCATGTTCATCTTTATGTGGTAGTACACATCCTGGAGATCTATAGAGCACATCCAATTGTCTTTCCCTAGAAAGGGAAGTATTGACTGCAGCACAACCATCCGGAACTTTGTCTTCCTTACTAATTTGTTCACTCTGCTGAGATTTAGAATGGATCTCCAGTCCCTTGTTTTTTTTGGAACTAAAAAGAAACCTGAGTAAGTTCCAGACCCTATCTGGTCTGCGGGGACTGAATGGATGACTTGTTCGCAGTAACGTTTGAATTTCTGAAACCAGATGCTCCCTGTGACTGGGTGGAACATCCGGGATTTTCTTGATCCTTGGAGGTGGCATAGAAAAGGGGACTGAGTAACCTCTGGATATGACTCTCCATACCCACTTGTCTTTCGTTATGTGTAGCCAGGCTTGTGGGTACACAGATAAGCGACCTTCCTACTGCCTCCATATATGGACAGGCGGGCCTCCTTTCGGGAGCACTGAAAAGGTTTACTGAAGAAAGATTCTTGGTCACCCTGGTTTTGCGGACACCCTCTACTGCGTGGGTGGCATCTTCCATTATTACCTCCTTCTCTGCCCTTGGAGGAACGTTCACCCTGTGTGCCCTGGAAAGTTCTCTGGGATTTTCGGAAGCACATTTTCCCTCCCTTTTGACCTAGAAGGTGTGGAAAAATGGACTCCCGACGGCAGCAAAAGTCTTTCCTTCTTGTTCACTCTAGGTTAAGAGTTTCCTTGACTTTAGGCCCAAACATGGATGAGCCAAATGGGGTATTGACAAAGGATGACTTGAAAGGTTCCACAAAATTGCACAAGTGCATCCAGGAATGTCTCTTAAGAGCAATTCCAGGACCCCGCCGATCTGCTCGCTCCATCGGTTGCATAAGACACGAGCCTCATGGATGAGTTAACCACTGAATTAAGGGTGACCAGCTGTGAAGATATCTTATCTGCTACCCCCGCAGCTACTTTACTCTGTAGAGCATCTCCAAGCTTTTTCAGGAGATCTCTCTGAAGTCTTGTAAAACCATAAGGTAATTCAGGGACCTAACAGTGAAGGCCGCTGAAGAAAACATGCACTTTCTTTACTGTCCATCGTCTGCGATTCCTAATTTGGGGGATAGACAGATGTAGAAATCTCAGCTCTTTCTTCGTGGCCACCACCACCACCATAGCATCAACAGGGACTTCTTTGGTTAAATGGTTTTGTCATCAGAGGAGGTGATAAATTTGTTAGGCCTCTGAGGGACAGGCTCCACTGTATCTGGAGACTCCCACACCTTTCGACAAACTAAGTCAATCAGTTCGTCATAAGGCAGACACACCCAGGTGGCTGAAGGTTGAGACCCAAAAGCCTTCAGGTAAACGGACTCCTTATCAGAAGGTGAAATGGACTTCCAGCTGCCTCCCAGTTTGAATTTCCTGGATGTCCGCAAATGAGACATCCTCAGAGGGTGACCCTGGGGAACATTCTGACTCCTCAAGGTCCGTGTCCGATATGATTGACTCATCAGGGGAGGCTACATGCTTCCTCTTGCATAACTACTTCCGAGGGACCTCTTCGGTGGGACATTCGGGAGAGGTTTCGGAAGACAGGGTCTTGCCCGATGGGGCGTCCTGAGGCTCAGTACTGCTACGCTGAGGTGGGATCATGTGTGTGGAGACAGATACCGGTGCTCTCAGGGATGAAACACTTGGGTCCAACAACGATGATGTTCATGGGGACAGGGCTCACCTCATTACTGTGAAAGCCCCCCTCCCATAACCCGTGGAAGTTCCCAGTTCCAAAGAATCAGAGGACCCCCCATCGGAACCATAGGGGTTTGCTCCGAAGGAGAGGTAGGAGTCCAGCTCACCTGAGCTGAGGCACCAAGAGGTAAGATCGGAGCTGAAAAGTCTCGACCCGACAATCCCCCCGGACCCAACCAGTGAGTGTCAGCCCCTAGATACCTCGGACGGCTCCAAGGTAGTCAGAGTGATAGGAAGCAAAGAGGCTGCAGTAGGTCTCGGTTCCATCGGCTCCATCAATATTGGCTCCAAGCATTCAGGCTCTGAAACTCGAGGTAAAGTCGGAGGAATGGAAGTTAAAGGAATGGCTACAGTCAGTTCCGAGCTTCCCAGAGTCGTCTCTGACAACAATTTGGCTAGCGCCAGCGTCTTGAATAGTCTCTGCACCACACGATCCACGTCGAAATCAGATAAGCTCCTGGAGGATTTAGACGAAGAGGCAGATGCCACAGATTGCAACAATGGAGACCGAAGAGTCGGTGAGACCAGCTCCAATATTGGTGAGCGGCTCCGTATCACTTCAGACCCACAAGGAACCAAGGCAGTAGGTCCGACTTGTTCAGTCTTTTCGAGGCTGTCGGAGACATCCTGGGTTGCTCAGTGGATGGCTCCGATGATCCAGTTGAAGGAGATGGTCTTTTTGAAGTTTTTTCTTGAGGATTTGGAGAACTTTGAGTCTTGTCCAAGGTTTCTTCAAATGGGGATTTAAGTAATCCTTTTAAGATAAGTTTGTTCTTGAGCTCCTGTAACACTCTTGCACTAAACAAATGGCAAATGGAGCAGGTCTCCTGTAGATGGATGGCTCATAGACAGTAAACGCCCTCAATATGTTCATCAGTGATGGACATTTTTTGTGAGCATTTAGGACATTTTTTGAAACCAAATGGTTTCACTTTTTTCTGTGGGTTTGACAAAATGAACACTCTAGTTACACACACACACACACACACACACACACACACACACACACACACACACACACACACCAAAAAAGCACCCTCTAATTTAAATGGGATTCAAGAAAAAAAACTGAGTGTTTTCTAACTCAAACAAGTCCTTAATTGAAGATAAAGTCTGTAAAGAAGCACTCTCAACACGTTAAAGACTATATATATATATATATATATATATATATATATATATATATATATATATATATATATATATATATATATATATATATTTAGAAATATATATGCAACAACACTGCACACTAGTTATAAGGGGATAGGGACTGTAAAGGCCTAAATACGACGGCCTGTGGAAATCCGAACCACTGAAACAGGTAATTATGTACTCACCATAACGATCGATGTATGTGGTCCATCTCGCCTCACATTCTTTACTCACGGGTTTGGAGCCGAGAATCGGCTCCGACTCGGCCAACTTATTTTCTAGCATGAAGTCTCTAATTGGCTAGGCTAACCCGGTATCCCAAGATGCACCTCGCCCTAGCCCCAGATCTAGTTTGCAGCCATTCCAGTCACACCCCACACACACAACTGCCACTGGAAGGAGCTCCAGCCAGAAAGGAAAGAAAAAACAACTGACACTGAAGGGTTCTCAGAGCCAATTTTCCTCCAAATCCTACAGGAAGGGGGCAGGTGGGAGGGTACGTAAGAATGTGAGGCGAGATGGACCACATACATCGATCGTTATGGTGAGTATATAACTACCTGATGTTATATGGTCCTATCTCGCCTACATTCTTTACTCACGGGTTAGCGTCCCCAGCACCTCTATCCTGGGCAGCTCATAGGAAAATACTCCTGAGAACCGTGGAACCAAAGGAAGCCCGGCCCCTAGAAGTCACATCCAACTTGTAATGAGTAATAAAGGTGTGCGGAGAGGCCCAGGTGGCCACAGCACAAATATCATCCAATGAAAGCCTAGCATGGTATGCTATTGATGTAGACATTGTCCTGGTAGAGTGAGCTTTGACGGGAAAAAAAGAAGTTATGTTCTTACCATAACGTTCCATGTGAATTGTTCATCTCGCCTTTGTTCTTACACACGGGTTCGGAGCCGATCCTCGGCTCCGAGTCGGCCACATCACCAGCTCCGCATCTTCGAGAAAGCTCGAGGCACAGTTCTATCCCATGATCCTCTTGTGCTAACCCTCAGATCTAGTTTGCTAACACCAGAAGAATCCCACTAGTTATTGCGCCCTAAGCGCATAGAAAAAACACAACCACACTGTCTGATACTTTGTCATCAATAGAAGAGAAAAGATGCCATCCCTGATGTACACTAGGAAGCTCAAGAATAACAATATCTAGAGAAGACTGAACCCGAATGCAGTCTTACCTGTTCTTCCAGAACACAGGACAGGGGATGGAGGGGGGGAATTTAAGAACAAAGGCGAGATGAACAATTTACATGGAACGTTATGGTAAGAACATAACTTCTTTATGTGAAATTGTTCAATCTCGCCGCTTGTTCTTACACACGGGTAGCGTCCCTAGCTCCTTTACCCTGGGTGGCTCAAGGGAGAACATTCCTGAGAACAGTGGAAACAAACGTCGCCCTGTCTCTGGAGTTTTTATCTAATTTGTAGTGAGCTATAAATGTATGTGGTTTCGCCCAAGTTGCCGCCGCACAAATGGTATCTAATGGCAAACGGGCGGCATGGGCTAAAGAAGTAGCAATCGCCCTCGTAGAATGAGCCTTGGGGTTAAAGGGGAGTTGTTGCTTTGATTCTGAATATACGAAATTTATACAGTCTGAGAGCCATTTGGATAAAGTAACTTTTGTTACCGCCTTTCCCTTCCTTTGATCAGCATACGATACAAACATTTGGTCTGACTTTCTGTATTCCTTCGTCCTAAGTAAAACTTCAGCTGCCTGTGGACATTAATTTGTGCAGCATGTATTCCAACTTATTGGAGTGATTTTTGAAGAAGGTGGGTAGTTCAATCGATTGATTAATATTTTGGACCGAACAAATCTTTGGAAGGAAGAATGGATTGGTGCGCAATGTTACCCTATCTGGATGAAATATCATATATGGGGGCCGGACAGATAAAGCTTGCAACTCTGAAACCCTCCGGGCGGAAGTGATGGCAACCAGAAAAAGTGTCTTCCACGATAACAATTTAAGAAGGGTTGTGGCAGCTGGTACGAATGGGGGCAACATGAGCCATGATAACATCTGGTTAAAATTCCATGGGGCCACTGGATTACGAAAGAGGGGATGGAGGTGAACGGTACCTTTCATAAAGGCTTTGCAATGTCTGTGGGACATGAGGGAACTATCTCCCTGACCAACATGAAAATTAGATATAGCCGCAAGTTGTACCCTTTCATGAAAAAGTGTCGAAAGAAACTCTAATATCTTGTGTACTGGAGCCCCTGACGGATCTATACCCTGCTGCGAGTCCCAGTACGCAAAACGTTTCCATTTGCTGTTGTATAGCTTCCTTGTGGATGGCTTGTGGGAAGATACAATTATGTGTTGTACTGCAGGGGACAATAAATCTGACCTGGCTAAGATGGGAAGCGGAGCAGCCAAGCTGTCAGTTTGAGGGACTTGAGAGATGTGTGAGGAACTCCCAACGAGTGCGTCAACAGATCTGGCACTGGGTCCAGAATCCACGGTTCCTCCACCTGATGAGTTTGAAGAAAGAGGAACCAGATTTGTAGAGGCCAGAATGGGGCTATCAGAATTATGGTCCTTTCCAGACATTTGGCTTTCTGCAGGAATTTGGGAATTAGCGGAACAGGGGGAAAAGCGTAAAGGAGACCCTGGGGCCAATCGTGCACCAGTGCGCCCCTGGGGGCACCCCCCAGAGGGGGTAGTAGGGCAAAGTAGCTTCTGCATTTGGCATTCAATGGGGATGCAAATAGGTCGCAGCAAGGCTGGCCCCATCTGCGGAAAATCTTTTCCGCGACTTGAGATTTGAGGGACCACTCGTGGGGCATGTCCCCGGGATGTGCGTTGCTATCAGAAAACGTCCGGTAGACAGAGCCCATTGCCAAATCCTGAGGGCCTCTCTGCACAATAGATAAGACCTGGTTCCTCCTTGTTTGTTTATGTACCAGACTACTGACACGTTGTCCGTTTGAACTGTCACTGTTCCCAGAGGTAAGGACTTGTGAAAGTGTTGCAACGCTAGAAACACTGCCCTCAGCTCTAGGACATTGATGTGCAGGTTGTACTCCAAGTTGGACGACTGACCTTGGACTGTTCTTCCCTGAAAAAGTCCCCCCCACCCTATCAGGGAAGCGTCCATGGTTAAAGTAGCTATAGGACTGGGCAACACAAACGGTCGGCCTACCATTAGGTCCTGACTGTGCATCCACCATAGGAGATCCCGTTTGCAAGAGTTCGTGATTAAGATCTCGTGAGATAGTGGAAGCTGTCGGTAAGACCACTGAGCGAATAGCATCCATTGAAGAATCCTCGTATGCATCCTGCCTAGGGGGACTACGATAAGAATGGCTGCCATCATTCCTAGCACTCTCAAGATTTGTTGAGCAGGGACTCTCCTGCTCTGAAGGATAGAAATTTGATTTCTGAGGGCTGATACTCTTAGTGGGGGGAGATTGATTCGGGCCAGGGAAGTGTCTAACTCTGCCCCTATAAATGAGATACGCTGTGAGGGCGATAAGACAGATTTTCCAAAATTGACTGTTATGCCCAGAGAGGAGCAAAGGTTGATGGTGTAATCCCTGGCTTGCACAAGACGATACTCGGTGGTGGCGGATAGGAGCCAGTCGTCTAGGTAAGGAAACACTCGGAATCCCATTTGTCTCAAGTGAGACGCTACTACTGCCATGCATTTGGTGAACACCCTGGGGGCTGAGGTGAGGCCAAAGGGCAGAGCACGAAACTGGAAGTGACTGGCTCCCAGCCGGAAGTGCAGGTGTCTCTGGATGCTCTGGCCATCTTGATATGGTAGTACGCGTCCGAGATCTATAGAGCACATCCAGTCGCCATCCTGTAGGAAAGGAAGGATCGACTGTAGCGTGACCATCCGGAACTTTTCCTTTTTCACGAAAGTGTTGAGTCTGCTGAGGTCCAAAATTGGCCTCCAGTCCCCTGCTTTCTTTGGAACTAAAAAGAACCTTGAGTAAGTTCCGGATCCTTTCTGGTCCGCTGGGACTGGTTGGATGACTCTGTTTTCGAGCAGCCTTTTTATTTCTATGGCTGCCTGGTCTAGCAGACTGGGTGGAACATCTGGGAGCTTTTTGGGGGCAGGTGGAATTCTTATAAATGGAATATTGTAGCCTCTGGTAACTATGCTTTTTACCCAGGAATCCGATGTAAGATTTAGCCAGGCCACTGGGTATAAAGCCAAACGACCCCCGATTGCCTCCAGAGTAGGACAGCCGGGCATGCACTCAGGAGTGCTGAAAAGGCTTCCCAGAGAACGTATCTCTGCCGCCTTGATTCTGCGGACCCCCTCTGCTGCCTGGATGGCGTCCTCCATTTCTTCCCCCTCCTCTGCCTCTGGAGGGGGCATCACTCTGTGTGGGCTGAAAGGATCCCAGAGTCTTTTGGAACCACATTTTTCCGCCTCTTTGCCCTTTGGGGTATGGTCTAGATGGGGTGGAAAAACGGACCCCTACGGCAGACAGGGTCTTCCCTTCCTGCTCGCACCTAGTGAGAGTCTCCTTTACTTTGGGACCAAACAGTGAGGCACCATCAAAAGGGGCGTTAGCAAAGGAAGACTTGAAGGCTTCCGCAAAGGAGCATAAACGCAGCCAGGATGGTCTCCTCAGAGCAATTGCTGAGGCTGCCGCCCTACTCGAACCTTCGGCTGCATATGAAATGAGCCTCATGGATGAGTTAACTATGGAATTGAGGGTGTTAAGGTGTGCTGTCACTTTCTCGGAGACAGCAGCATCTGTATTGCCCTGGAGAGTAACTCCCAGTTCCTTGAGGAGATCTCTCTGTAGATGCGTGAAATGCGTAAGGTAGTTCAGTGATCGCATGGAAAAAGTCACAGAACTAAACACGCGCTTCCCATACCTGACCATCGTCCTAGAATCCTTATTAGGATGAACAGAGGAAGATGATTCGGACATTTCCTTCTTAGTGGCTGCCCCATCACCATAGTATCCACTGGCACTCCTTTAGTCAGAAAGCTTTTGTCTTGAGGGGCCGTGATATACTTGTTGGGTCTGCGGGGGACCGGTTCCACTGTATCAGGTGTCTCCCACGCCCTTCGCGCTATCAGGTCCATGAGCTCGTCAAAGGGAGGGGTCACCCAGAGGTAGAAAGTTGAGCCCCAAATGCCTTCAGCAACACCGATTTGTCTACAGAAGGGGCAAGGGTCTGCCAGTCTCCCCTGTTTCAAGATTACCAAAATGTCAGCAAAAGAGACATCTTCAGAGGGGGACCGTGGGGACCCCCTTCTGCTTCATCCAAATCGGTATCAGATGTCAGAGATTCCTGTGGGGAATCAATGTGCCTCCTCTTGCACAATCTTTTCCTCCGTACATCCTCAGAGGGGGCTTCTGGGGAGGCATCCGAGGAACCAGGGGTGCCCTCTGGGGCTGGCTGAGGCATTGGGTCTCGACGCTTGGTAGGAACCGAAGGTACAGAAGTAGAACGTGACCCTTTAGGGGAGGAGAAGATGCTGATGACGTATGTGCCTGTTCAGACAAGACCTTCCTCATGATGTCGAAGGCACTGGTGCCCCGGCCCGAGGACCCCATCAGTTCCGAAGAAGCCGGTAGTTTCCCCGGAAACGAAACCACGGGCTCAGACCCTGAGGACGGATCTGAGCTGATCTGAACCGAAGCCCCAAGGGGGAGAGTCGGAACCGAAAGTTCGGTTCGACTGTCCGCCCCGGAATCTAGGAAAGATAGTCGGCTCCGAGACCCCCCAGCTGGTTCCGAAGGTGTCGAGGTCAACGGTGCCGATAGCGCTACTGGAGGCTTCGGCACCGAGGGCTCTACAATCATCAGCTCTTCGATTCCTGGCTCCGACCACTCGACAGGTCTCGGAGGAGGATTTGTCTCGGGGGCGGGAAGAGCCTCGAGTTTCAAAACCAATTGGGACGAAACCTCGATTAGTTTGGACAGAGCCGAGTTCTCCATTAGCTTCTGTACCACTCGGTCCACGTCAGTGTCGGAAAGCCGAAACCGTCACCGAGCGAAGGACTGAAGGCGGTGGTACCTCCGATACCAGCTCCAATACCTGAGTCTCGATCAGAGACAAACATTCGACGCCCGACCCCGAGGTCTTTGGAGCCGGTGTCCGAATCTGAAAAGAGGTGCTCGGAGCCGAGGACTTGGGCTCCGACACTCTTGAAGACTTGGACCCCTTCGAAGACTTGGACACTTGTTCAGTCTTATCCAGGGCCTCCTGAAAATCAGGTTTTAATAACCCTCTGTCCACCAACTTCCTACGCCTTTCTAGCATGACCCTCCCACTGAAGGAATGACAGATGGAACAGTCTTCCTGCAAGTGGAGAGAGCCAAGACAGTAGATGCAGGAAGAATGGTTATCAGTTATGGACATCTTTTGTCCACACTGACACCTTTTAAAGCCTGACATAGCTTTTTCAGACATACTATCTAAGATACCTAGTAAACGAAATACTAACAACACACTTAAGTATATATAACAACACACTATAACACTTCTAAAAGTATGAATAATACTTATATATATATATATATATATATATATATATATATATATATATATAAAGGGAAGAATAAGTTAAGGCAGAAAAATAACAATTTAAACCCTACTGTCAGTCCTGACAGAATTACAACAAGGCCTTAACTGAAGTAAAAAACACTAAACTATTTAAAACTACTTTAGCTATATGAAAAACACACTCTCTAATAAACTATCACACTTTACACTAATAATCTACTTTTTAACTACTTTTAAAACTACAAACTTCAAAAAGGAATAGTATAATAGAATTAAAAATACTGGCCCGAGCCTCTCACGATGCGATCTGCTGCTAGCGGCAAACTAGATCTGAGGGTTAGCACAGGAGGATCATGGGACAGAACTGTGCCTCAAGCTTTCTCGAAGATGCGGAGCTGGTGATGTGGCCGACTCGGAGCCGAGGATCAGCTCCGAACCCGTGTGTAAGAACAAACGGCGAGATCGAACAATTTCACATGGTAAATTTCTGCCTGTTGACGAATAGATAAAGGAAATACAATCTGAGATCCATTTAGAAATTGTGCTCTTGGAAATAGGACAACCTGTTCTGTTTTCTGAGAAGGACACAAACAGTTGATCAGACTTCCTAATATGCTTAGTCCTGTGTAAGTAGAATCTTAGTTGTCTGTGCACATCCAACTGGTGAAATCTAAACTGTGCTTTATTGGAAAAGTTTGGAAAGAACACTGGTAACTCGATAGACTGATGAAGATTAACGGTGGATGACACCTTCGGAAGGAAGGACGGGTTAAGTCTCAGGGAAGCTATGTCCTTATGAAAGGTCAAATACGGAGGTGTAATGGACAAGGCTTGAATCTCCGATACTTTTCTGGCCGATGTAATGGCTATTAGGAAAGCCGTATTCCAAGATAGAAATTTTAATTCACAGGTGGCAGCTGGTTCAAAGGGCGGTAAAGTGATGGCTTGTAAAACACAGTTTAGATCCCATGGCATGACAGGTTCTGAAACAGGAGGGCAAAGTAACCAGGCGCCTTTCAAGAAGGTCTTACAAAGTTTATGGCCCATAAGAGAAGGCTCGTAAGATGTATGAAAATTGGAAATTGCAGCCAGCTGCACCTTAATGGTAGCAGGCGCGGAGCCTGTCGGAAAAGCATGGCTAAAAAGTCTTAAGACCGATGGAATTGGGGCTGTGAAGGGGTCCAAACCTTGGGCCTGAGCCCAAATGGAGAATCTCTTCCATTTGCTGTAATAAATCCTTCTGGTGGAAGACTTACGAGACGAAGACAATATGTGTACCACCTCAGGTGAAAAGGAATGTCGTCTAACTAGTGATGGAAGTGGAGCAGCCAGGCTGTGAACCTGAGGGTTCGCAGGGAAGGATGGAGTTGTCCTGACATGTGAATCAGTAGGTCTGGCACTGGATCCAGGGTCCAAGGACAGTCCACTGCGTACTGCTGAAGAAAGGGGAACCATACTTGTCGAGACCAGTGTGGAGCAATTAGAATCATCCTGCTTCCCAAGGATATGGCTTTCTGAATCATTCTTGGTAACAGAGGAAACGCATAGATCAGACCGGGGGGCCAATCGTGGACTAGAGCATCCCTGGGTGACTACCCCTGTGGGGGGATCAGTGTGAAGTACTTGCTGCATTTGGCATTGAGAGGGCTGGCGAAGAGATCGCAGCAAGGCTGACCCCACCTGTTGAAAATTTGAACCGCCACTCGGTTGTTCAGGGACCACTCGTAAGGCATCAGAACAGCTCTGCTCAGCATGTCCGCTATCACGTTGGTCTTTCCCGGAATGTGCGTTGCCACTAAAAAACATTGGGAAGACACTGCCCAATGCCACACTCACATGGCCTCTCTGCAGAGGGGATAAGATGTGGCTCCCCCCTGCTTGTTCAGGTACCGCACCACGGACATGTCAGAGTGAATTGCAATCGTTCCCCGAGGAAGTGAGCTTTGGAGTGCCTGCAACGCTAGTAACACCACTCTCATCTCTAGAACACTGATGTACAGGTGTACCTCATGATCTTGCCACGTGTGCCTTGGACCATCCTGCCAAGGTAATGCCCCCCCACCCCATCTGGGAGGCGTCCGTGGTCACCGTGGCCACTGGAGACATAGGAATCAAGCGCCTCCCTTTGTCCAGATTGGTGGAACATAGCCACCAGCGGAGGTCCTGTTTGCACCATTCCGTGAGAAGTATCAAGTGGGAAAGAGGAAGTTTCTGAAAGGACCACTGGGCCGAAAGGAGCCACTGTAGGATCCGCATGTGTAACCTGGCTAGAGGCACCAGCATGATGGTGGCAGCCATGGATCCCAGGAGCTGGAGAACTAACCTGGCCTGAACTCTCTTGAGGGGCAACAATGCGTGAATCTGAGACTGCAGAACTCTTATTCTCTCTTGTGGCACAAAGGCCCGCATTTGAATAGAGTCTAGCTCGGCGCCTATAAAAACAACACGCTGTGAGGGCAGCAAGGCAGACTTTTCCCAGTTCAAGGTAATTCCTAGTTGTTGACAAAGTGTAATGGTAGCCTCCCTGGCTTGAATGAAGAGATGCCTGGTGGGGGCGGTGAGAAGCCAGTCGTCCAGATATGGAAACACCTGGAATCCCCGTCTCAGGTGAGCCGTCACCACTGCCAAACACTTGGTAAACACCCTGGGGGCTGTGGTGAGATCAAAGGGCAGGGCACGAAACTGGAAGTGACTGGCTCCCAGCCGGAAGCGTAAGTGACTCCTGGATGCCTTGTCCATCTTGATGTGGTAGTAGGCATCCTTGAGATTGATGGAGCACATCCATACTCCTTTTTCCAGCAAGGGAAAAATGGACTGAAGAGTGACCATTCAAAACTTGGACTTCAGGACGTAGTGATTCAATCGGCTGAGATCCAGAATGGGCCTCGGGTCCCCTGTTCTTTTCGGCACCAAAAAGAGTCTTGAGTAAGTTCCTGATCCGATATGGTCTGAGGGGACTGGTTGGATGACTCCTTTTTCTAGCAGCTTTGAAACTTCTAGTGCTGCTTGATCCAGTTGACTGGGTGGAACGTCTGGGATTCTTTTGACTGGAGGGGGTGTTGATAAAAAGGGAATAGTGTAACCTCCGGTAACTATTCGAAGCACCCAGTGATCCTGGGTGATGCTTTCCCAGGCTTCCAGATGCAACGAAATTCGGCCCCTGACTGGCTCCAGAACAGCACAGTCGGGCAACGCCTCAGGAATGCTGAAAGGAAGACCCGCGAAAGGAATTGTGGTCTCCCGAGTTGCGGAGGCCTCCTCTGCCTCTAGGACGGCGTCTTTCAGAATAATTTCCCCCTCCTCTGCCTCTGGAGCGGGACTCACCTTGAGCGACAGGGAAAGACTTCTGTGACTTCTTGAACCACATTTTCCCTCCTCTCTGAGCCTTGGGGTAAGGCCTAGAAGGAAGAAAGAAATGGGCAACTACAGCAGACAGGGTCTTCCCTTCCTGTTCGCATCTGGTGAGGGTGTCTTTCACTTTGGTCCCGAAGAGTGAGGACCCATCAAAGGGGGAGTCAGTGAAGGAAGACTTAAAGGCCTCCGCGAAATGACACAGGCGCATCCAGGCTTGCCTTCTGAGAGCTACACCTGAGCTAGCTGCCCTACTCGCCCCTTCGGCTGCATAGGATATGAGCCTCATGGACGAGTTGACAATGGAACCAAGGGTAGACAACTAGGCGTTAACAGTCTGCGCTACCGCCTCAGGCATGTTACCCATCAGAGTGTCTCCTAGCTCCTTAAGGAGATCTCTCTGGAGCAGAGTAAAATGACAAAGTAAAGGTCGCTGAAGACAGGGTATGCTTCCAGTACCGGTCCATACTCCTGGACTCCTTCTTAGGAGGATGGACGGAAGGAGAAGCCTCTGCAACTTCCTGCTGAGTGGCTGCCGCCACCACCAAGGCATCTATGGAAACCCCTTTGGTCAGGAACTCTTTCCCCAGGGGAGCAGAAAGAAACTTATTTGGACATCTGGGCACCGGTTCCAAGGAATCAGAGGCCTCCCCCACCCTTCGACAAATCAAATCCAGGAGTTCATCGAAGGGTGGAGACACCCAGGAGGCGGAGGGTTGAGCTCCGAAGGCCTTGAGGAATACCGACTCCTCCTCAGAGGGGGACTTGAAGGCCAGTCGCCTCTCTGCCTCAAGATCTCCAGGATGTCGGAGAAAGAGACATCGGAGGATGACTTAGGGGACCCCTCTGACTCCTCGAGGTCGGTATCATAAGTGAGGGACTCGTCCTGGGAGTTTATGTGCTTCCTCTTGCACAACTTCGTTCTAGGGGCTTCCTCAGGTACCGACACTGAGGGGCCCTCAGAAAGTTGGGGACCGCTCATGGGGGTATCCTCAGACCTTCGGGCTCTGCCATCCACGGACAGGGGTGTGTCAGAGGCTCTAGCCGGGGTGTAGGGGGAAGGAGTGACCGATCAGGGTGATGTAACTGACGATCTGGCCAGTGTGCTCCTTATGGACTCGAAGGCAGGTCCCCCCGAATCAGAGGACCGACCAATCTCCGAGACCACAACCGGAGATGGGGTCCCCCGAGCCGATGCACCGAGAGGGAGGCTCGGAACCGTTAAAAGTCCCGAGTTATCCCCCTCGGGTCCGACTGAGGAAACCCGAGTACTGAAACCAGAGGATGGAACCGACATGGTTGGAGCCGACGTCGGCTCCGATAAACTCGCAAGGGGTATCGGAGCTGGCACGAGAACATCACTCGGGGCGGAGCACTCCGGCTCTGATGACACAGGGGTGCTCGGAGGAAGAATCATCGGTACAAGAATAGGGACTGGCTCCAGAGCCGATTGGGCCAGAGCCGAGAACAATTTTGCTAACACCGGCGACTGCAGGAGCCTCTGGACCACCCTATCCACATCCAAATCAGACAGCCTAGAGAATTTGGAGGAAATAGAAGGAGATCGGGATCTCCTACCTGGAGACTCAGGCCTGACACTGGGTGACCGGCTCCGAATAGGCTCTAATAATATCGGGGCCGAGGTCGACTCCAGTACAACAGATACCTCCTGCGGCCCCAAGGACAATGGAGCCGAGGAGGCAGTATCCACTTTCGAAACCTTCTCCGGGGGCTCCGATGAGACAGATGGAGCCGGAGATCTTTTCTTGGCCTTGGAAGTCTTAGACTTAGTACTAGAAGAAGAGTCTAAGGACTCCTCAAAAGAAGGTTTAACCAGGCCCTTCAAAATCAAGTTATTTTTTCTTTCCTGTAGTAACCTCAGGCTAAAAGCGTGGCAAAAACTGCAGGACTTTTGTAGGTGAATAGTACCAAGACAATAAACACAGATAGAATGCCCATCTGTAATGGACATCTTGTAGACACATTTTGAGCATTTTTTAAACCCAGAGGGTTTATGCTCTTTCTGCTCTTTAGACATAATAGTTCACAGCACCCACTCAACAGACAATGACAGACAAGAGGAAGGCGGGAAAAACCAAACCACGAACAACCAAGGAAACTCTAATTTAAACATTTCTTTGGTGCAGCAAGGAAATCTAACTACCGACCAAACAAAATCACACGTTTACACAAAAACAACACAGGAGAAGACTAGTTCCTCTAATTTAAACGGGCCTAGCCCGCCAAAACAGAGGGATACCACAAAAAAAAACACTACTCTCTTACACAGTACACTCACAAAGAAAAACTAGCTATTAAAATAGCTTTTTATGAGAAACAGACTGCTAAAGACTTATGAAAAGTTTAGAAAAGGGTACTTAGCCACAGCCAAGCGAAACCACGTCCTAACTCTATGAGCGGCAAACGAGATCTGGGCTAGGGCGAGGTGCATCTTGGGATACCGGGTTAGCCCAGCCAATTAGAGACTTCATGCTAGAAAATAAGTTGGCTGAGTTGGAGTCGATTCTCTGCTCCGAACCCGTGAGTAAAGAATGTAGGCGAGATAGGACCACATAACATCCAGTAATTTAAGAACTAAAGAAAACAAATACTGGGAATAAACTTTTTTCCAGTACAAGAAGTTTCTATCTACAGAGGCCTGAAAAAAATTACGCCTCAAAATACACACACAAACCAAAAGTGCTAATCTAAACATTAAGTTAACATATGAAAAGCTATATACCTATAAACAAGTAAAAAAAAACAATTACAGCTAGTTTTCTTAAGTTTAACTTGCAAAATAAAGAAGAATAAAGAAGTTTTGTACTCAGCCACAGCTAGTCGTGACCCGATCTGTTTCAGCGGCAAACAAGATCTGGGATAGGCAATATTGCATCATGGAATAGGGATGGAGCCACAAGCTATTTTGAGACCTCGAGCTTTAGTAAACGGCAGAGTCAAAGCAGAGGATCAGTTCCGAACCCATAAGTATAGAATGGAGATGAGACAGGACAACTTCACATCAACAGTTAACACATTAGTGTTTCATCATGTCAGCAGGACCTTGTAGTTCTATACAGGTATGTAATGACTTAATTATCCCTTTTTAATTTACACAGTTATGCTGAGAAAACAAAATGGATATATTCACAGAAAATCAAAGATACTGAAAAGCAAAAGTAAAACAAAACTAATTAGAATTCAATATTTCTGTAACTTAAAATCTGACATTGAGATGTCCTGGTCTTTTTTAGGTAACTGTACCTCTCCATCTCTGAGTTTAGTGCTCACATTCTCACAACAGCAAAAACTGTTTTAGGTTAAGCACAAAACACATACTTCAGCCTTCTTTTGCTTAGAGTACACAAAAGCCACACTGCCCTTCTGGTCTGGAATTTGAGAAAAATACAAAACTACTGTGATGACTGTATACCTTAGGAAAATAAGGAATGAGCATATTTTAATTTAATAATATAAGACCATGATTCTCCAAGCCTGAACACTGTTCTGGCCACATGACAGAAGTGTGTGTGTGTGTGTGTGTGTGCGTGTGTGTGTGTGTGTGTGTGTGTGTGTACCTCATTTTTAAGGCCCAAAACTGTAACAATAAGCTTGTATGTCAACCAATGGAATGCAAACTGGCACGCCGGCCACACACATCACATCTAATAAGAGTAAGTAATAGTTTCACCTAAAAGGCAGTGTATCCCTCAGGATTCGATCCTCCTCATTGGCATCTACTCTTCTAACATAAAAGCAGATTCCAAAGCTCTATGGCTAACCACAATAACTGCCCTGCTATCCTTCACTGACTCTATAAACAAAAATCGTAACAATAACTCCTTTTCCTCTGCACTATTTATAGACCTGTCAAAAGCCTTTGATATGGTTACCCATAACTTACTTCTAGACAAACTAAAGTCCCATTCTCTTGATCCACAAGCATTACAATGGTTTAGGTGTTATCTTCAAAACAGACAGCAAGCAGTACTTTGGGATAACA
>NC_056747.1:252411967-252576967 GCF_019279795.1 Protopterus annectens
TGCCAGCATTTGTGGAACTGTCTTATTTGTGCATTAACATATACATGAACTTCAATAAAAATGCAAACATTTTCATGGAATTACACCACTTTTACAATGCGCACTTACTACCCAAAGTAAGCTTCACCCTTCCAATTCCCCTTTAAGTGTGATCCGTGAGTTCAGACATTAAATGCATTATCTGTTACGGACAGGGTTTTAACATGACATGTACTTTCCTGCCAGCATGTGTGCTGCTATCTAATTTCTGCATGAACTGTACATATACAAACATATGTGAACCTTACTAAATATACTAACATTATCACAGAATTAAAACATTTGTAGAGGCAATTACTATGAAAAGTCAGCTTTACCCTTTCAATTCCCATCCCAGTTTCTATCCTGACTTCAGTCGTTAATGTATTCAGTGTTCTAGCTACTCCTTTCGTCAGTGAGAGAGCAGCCCTGAGAATTGAAGCGGTGTGTGTACAATGCACGCTAAACAGGAAGAAGAATTGTGCAATAATTTTTCTTCCTTAATGTAAGCCCAAGTTAGTCTTCCTTAGTAAGGATGTGAAATAACAGCCAAAACGCGTCAATTGTGTTATAAGCACTTGAACTATGCAAATTCTGCAACCGCTAAAACCTGGTTGCAATAATACGCAAGTACCGAATGGCCTTGTGAGCGATTTCACCACTCAACATAAAGTATTCTTACTTACAGAAAAGATTACTGACTGATGCGTGTCAAACTTACTTCTATCATATATTAAAAAAAGGGGGGGGGGGTCATTTGTTGACCTGGCACTGATATCAATGACCTAAGGAAAGCAACACAAAAGTACAATGTCACAGTATACCTAGATAATAAGACTCTACATTGGAAATATTTTGTGGAGACTGGGCAAGAAATTTACAATCTACTGAAATACACTGGATCAACTAACTCATGTACACACCTACTTTTGGAGTGGCAAAGACAGATGTAGGCTACAAAAAATAAACATCAAATGTTAAAACATCTGTATAGTCACAAAAGCTTCATATTAAAGGCTGAGACTATTTTTATGACAATCAAATTAATTGTGAACCTTGCTGCTTAAAAAGAGATGGTCTACACACGACTCAGACAGGAAAACGTATATCAAGTCTTTTCTTTATATGTGAAAACATTTTTTCTCAAATCTTGCAACAGAGAACAACAGAATATCACTCTCTTTCAACACCACATTAGAAAACACCAGAAATCTAAACGACGATGGATTTGTGGTACTCCAAGTTGATACCAAGGAAGAGCAATCAAGCCTCACACACATGACTGCTCATAAATGAGTTCAAGTAAATGAGTACACCCCCTTGAAGCGTGCAAAATATAGTGATGGCAAAGAAAAAAATACAGTTTCAACATAGGTAGTAGTGCCCATCTTTATATAAAAGGACAAACACAATGGAGGACATATAACAGAAATTAAACTGTGACATAGAAGGAATACACTTAAAAAGTACACATTTTTTATTTTACGGCACGTACGGGCCTCCTCAAATGTCATCTTTGGATATTTTTGTTTTTATAAAATCAGATTTTACTGAAAGTTGTTAGAACACTTATGGAAAAGGTACAAACATGTTTTTACAAACAAGTTTGGAGGTTATTCTGTATTACCATACAAAGACAGACCAACAAAACTCAAAATTTGTACATTTACTAGAGACAAATAACAGATGATCTGATTTGGGTCTTTAAAATGTCAAGAGAATGAGGTCTTCTCCTTTCGGCTTTTCCTGGTAAGGGGTCGCCACAACGGATCACCTGTTTCCATTTCTTCCTGTCCTCTGCATCTTGCTCTGTCACAGCAACCACCTGCATGTCCTCTCTAACCACATCCATAAACCTTATCTTAGGCCTTCCCCTTTTCCACTTACCTAGCAGCTTCATCCTTTTCCCAATATATCCAGCATCCCTCTTCAGCACATGTCCAAACCAACGCAATCTCGCCTCTCTGGCTTTGTCTCCAAACTGTCCAACCTGGGCTGACCCTCTAATAAACTTATTCCTAATCCTGTCTATCCTCGTCATGCCCAGTGCAAATCTTAACATCTTTAACTCTGCCACATCCAGCTCTGACTCCTGCCTTTTTGTCAGTGCCACTGTCTCCAACCCATATAACATAGCTGGTCTCACTACCCTTTTACCTTTACCTTATACCTTCCCTTTCACTCTTACTGGTACTAGTCTGTCACAAATTACTCCTGACACTCTTCCCAATGAGGTAATAAGATTTTATTGGGATGACTCATGCAAGGGACACAAGAAACAATAAATATAATGGAATTTTGATCAAAACTGTGAATATTTTTTTCTAGGGTGGGAAGAAGATGGATTTAACTTCCACTGAATATTAAGCTGGCAGAAAAATATTCAGGCATTCCAAATAAAGTTGCATTTATAGCATGGCATTGCTATACATTTTTTTGGGAACTACCTTTATGAAAAGGGGCCACTACTGATCCTTTGTGAGGTCTGTGGCCTAGGTTGAACATTGGTCATAAAATATGAACATGTAACACATATCATCTTTTAACCTTTCAGAAGACAGAGAGCATGTAATACAAGTACTGTTTTATACATCATCAACATTTCAACTGATTTCTTTTTATGTACTTACCTGATGAAAACTAAGTGTATGTGCAGGTTAAGACAACTCATCAATATGTTTACATATAAATAAAATAGTGTGAAGTTGCAAATTTAAATCAACTATAAAAGGGGTTACTGGGCTGACAAAAATAATGTGCATATACTGCAATGATTCAACCATAAATTTGACCAGTTCTTGGTCATGCTTGTAAATCTGAAAGTCAAATTCCACAAATTTAAAGCAGTTTTAATTAAAGTTTGAACAAGAGTTGACTGAAATTGCATGCCTGTCAGTCCAATAATTTACTATATACAACTTTACCCATGTTGAAATCATACACTTCATCACAACTTCTAGATCCACATAATCTATGGGTACCACTTAAGATACAGGTGGACCATTTCTATTCCTATAGTTACAGACCCTTATTTTTAAGATTAAAGCACAAAAACAATCCAAGGTACAACTGTGCCAAAATATCAGTCTGTATGTTTTTATTTACTAGACAGAGATCCAATACCATGAGATGTGGCATGAGAAGTACGACCTTCCAATAATCACACTGTTGTAGACAACTGAAAATGTGTGCAACCTCTTCAGCTTTAAAAAGACAGGTTGACACTATTCTGAGATTACCATCTACTGAAATGTAATTTTATATAATGCCAAATTCTGAAATAAACTACCTTGGTGAACTGCCCATATTAAACTCTACAAAAAATACATAACTAAATGTCTACAACAAACTGCCATCTACCCCCCCTAAAGGTTTATAAAAAAAATCAATAAAGAAATGAAAAACACCATCAGGAAAGTCAAAGCTAGACATGAACTGAAAACAACTGAAGCTAAAGATATTACAAACCCATCTTCAACTACATTAGAAATCTAAGAGCCACCACCTAACATTGTTCTGAAGTAACAAATGAAAACACTACTTTCCCCAACCCAGTTTATTTCTAACACACAATCAGATAAATTCATTTTTAAGTTTACAACACTTAAAGTTATTTACATTCCATAGACCTCAGAGTTCCTGCTTCAACCTGTAATTACCACTCAGCAAGTCTTAATCACCCCTTTCCAAGGCCAAAAATATCACATCCATAGTCACCAGCAAAGTACCTGATTTGCCAATAAGGTACCAAACACTCCTTATCTGAGCCTTCCCACAGTTTATGTTCCTGAAGCTTCCTGGAAAACAGATATTATGGTAATCCTGCCTTGCACTCCAGTAACTATAAACCCAAAGTCTAACAAGCCCAATATGTAATGTAAGGCCATGGAATGCAAAATACAGACATTAAAAACTATATATCCCTGGTGAGGTACCAATTTGGTTTTGTCAAGGGTAGATCAAGCTTAATAAATATAGCCAGACGTCTTCAAAAATGTCAAGAAATCTGTGGATGGAAGCTAAGCTGTAGACACAACATACCACGATGATCTAGTCAAAGCCTTTGATGCCATCCCATATGCTGGTGTTGTACATAGGCTCATAGGATGTTAACAGGCTACTGAACAAAGGGTCTTTCCAAGCCTAGCTGTTAAATCCCAATATAATACTAGATGAGAGATATCATCTATGCCCAAGGTTTTTTTTTTCTTTTTTTTTTTTTTTTTTTTTTTTAGCAGGGATTACCCATGTCCAGGACAGAAACCGGGGCAATCCCCAGCAGACATTTATGGTTTCCCATCCAGTCGTCCAGGTTGTTCTTAAACAGGGTCATGGAGGTGTTCTGATCGATATGGACTGGAAGACTATTCCAGAAAAGTGGGAACCTCTGAGAGATGCATCTCTCTCTCTAGCATGTCCTGTTTACGTTGCAGGCTAGATCTAAGTCCATGGAACGGGTGACTAGTTCCATTTGACTTACAGATGTGCAGCATTTCTATTATATCTGGGTCACAGATAGCCCTGTAAACCAGACATAAGTTGCCTCCGAGTAGTCTACATGCTACTGAGTACAGTGAGAGTGACTTCAGTCTGTCCAAATAAGACGTGCTGGAGACCCTTAATTTTCTTAGACAGAAATCTCTGAGGTCTCTCAAGTTGCTGCAGGTGTCTGGTGCAGTACATACCAAAGAAAGCATTATATTCAATAATAAGGCTGATGAGGGACGAGTACAGGGTAGTTATAATCTTTTTTGCTCTTGAGGCAATGCCTTTGCTAATCAGGTGAATGACGTAGAATGCCACAGTAGACACATGGTGGTCAAAGTTGAGGTCACAGTCAACTTGTGTTCCTAGGTCTCTCACTACTAAATTGGTATTATTGTTTATTTCAAAATCAGCAGGGACATTGTTTTTACCAAAGGGAAAGATGATGCATTTTTTTGCATTTAGGTAAAGACCATGGCTTTGGCACCAGTCACTGGTCTGTGTAAGCCCATTTTGAAGTACCCTGACATCGCTAGGGGATTCAACAGCAGAAAGTACAGTTTTGTACCTACCATAAATGTAGATGTTCGAAGATCCACATTGCTGCAGTCCTAACACTTGGGTAGTCCGCTGTCCCAGTCGGCCCGAATACCAAAGTATAAGGCTGACGTCGGTCAAGGCGCATTTGTCTGACATCAGGACGTCAGGGTACAAATGCGCATGACCGACGTCATATCCTCAGTCTTTTCTTGCCCCAGATGTCAGAAGACCCTAAAAAGATAAGGCCAAAACCAAAAAACACCAAACACTCCTGTACCTAATATATATACAATATATACAAATTTACAAGAAGAGAACCCCACCCACACAACCACCCCTAAACACAGAGGGAAGGAGGAGGAATTGGACTGCAGCAATGTGGATCTTCGAACATCTACATTTATGGTAGGTACAAAACTGTACTATGTTCTTCATCTCACATTGCTGCAGTCCTAACACTTGGGTAGAATCCCAAAGCAGAGGTAAGGGAGGATGGCTAAACTATAATGAAGCAGGAGCTGCCAAAATGCCCTGCAACACCGCAGTGGCAAAACCAGCCCTGGATTTAGAATAGAGAGGAAGGTGGTAATGCTTGGAGAAAGTATGCACTGAACTCCAAGTAGCTGCCTCCAAAATATCCTTAGTTGCCACCCCTTAGAAATGCTGTTGAAGTGGCAGTAGCCCTAGTGGAATGAGGCCTAATCCCAGCTGGAATCTCCTTGCCATGATGGGAATAACAGAATGCAATGCAAAACCCAATCCACTTAGATATAGTTTGTTTTGACACAGGCTTGCCCTGAGAACTCAAAGCAAAAGAAACAAATAACTGCTGAGACTGCCTAAAATCCCTAGTCCTGCTTAAATAATAACGCAACTGCCTGTGTACATCTAAAGTGTGCAAAATCTTTTCCCCTATTTTGGGGATCTGCATAAAAAGTAGGCAAATGAATAGTTTGGTTTAAAGCCACACTAGAAACCACCTTAGGCATAAAGGAAGGATTAGTACGTAATGATACCCTATCCTTATGGAAAATCAAAAAAGGCTCAACCGCCATAAGGGCCTGCAATTCAGAAACCCTTCTTGCAGAAGTAATGGCCAACAAAAAGCAGTCTTCCATGACAAGTATTTCAATTCAGCAGTAGCCGAGGCTCAAAAGGTTGTAGAGTAAGTTTCTCCAACACAAAATTGAGGTCCCAAGCAGGAGTAGGAGCTCTACGTGGGGTCTTATATTCTTTGCCCTCTAAGAAATTGCTTGAACAAAGGATGAGAAAACAATGGTGGGTCACAATCATAGTGAGCTGAAATTGCTGCAGCATGAATCTTAATGGAAGAGAAAGACAAACCTTTGTCCAATAACTCAGTAAGATATTGAAGAGCCACACTCAAATTAGGCTCAGAAACATCCAAATCCTTTGCTGCACTCCAAAATAAAAATCTCTTCCATTTTTCTGCATACACTTTACGTGTACTAGGTCTTCTGGCTTCCATAATCACATTCAAAACTTGTTGAGGAAGTTGAGACCTGCTGTGGTTCAAAACAGAATATGCCAGGCTGTTAGATGAAGAGAGTGAAGCTTGACATTGAGTAGATGACCGCCCCTCTGAGACAAAAGGTGTGGAATTAAAGGTAAAGGCCATGGAGGCTTCCTTACCAGATTCCTCAATAATGGGTACCAGTGTTGCCGAGGCCAATCTGGAGCTATCAAAATCATCCTTGGCTTGTCTTGTCTGACCTTTAGGAGTACCTTTGGGAGGAGAGGCAGAGGTGGAAAGGCATACACATGAAGATTTGTCCAACTGAACGAAAGAGCATCCACTTTCCAAGCTGTGTGATGAAACCTTTTTGTGCAAAACTTTGGCAGCTGGTGGTTTAGTGGAGAAGCGAACAGATCTATGTCTGGAGTTCCCCATGACACTGTCAATTTTCGAAATACATGAAGATCCAGTTTCCATTCGTGGGGATCCATGATTTGCCTGCTTAACACATCTGCTAAGGAGTTCTGTGCTCCTGGCAGAAACCTTGCCTGAAGATTTAGCTGCAAGCTGAGCGCAGTCTCCCACAAAATCATTGCTTGCCTGCATAGAGGATAAGAATGTGTCCCCCCTTGCTTGTTGATGTACCACATGACAGTTGTGTTGTCTGTTAGAATCAACACCTGCCCTGGAAGAAGCAACTCCTTGAAAGCCATTAATGCAAACTGGACTGCCAACATCTCCTTCATGTTGATATGTAGATGCTGTAGTCTGGCAGGCCACTTGTCTTGTATCCACTTTCCATTTAGATGAGCTCCCCAAGCTATGTCTGAGGCATCTGTCGTTAGAATCTGACTCGCCTCTGGCCGGGTCACAGAGAGTCCCTTGTTTAGGTGACATTCCTGAGCCCACCACAAAAATTCCTTTTGAATGCAAGGTATTATTGGAAAGACAGTGTCCAAATCCTGGCAGTGCTGTGTCCATACATTTTTGAGATACCATTGCAGCTTCCTCATATGCAGTTTGGCATTGGGAAGCACCAGAATACAAGATGCCATGAACCCTAAGGCTTGAAGGACTGTCCTTGCAGTCAGCCCGGACTGAAGAGATAGTTGATGGAAGTAAAGGGAAAGATTCTTTTGTTTGTCCGGGGTTAAAAAGGCCATCTGGGCTGCTGTATTCAGTCTCACACCCAGAAAGCACATGTCTTGAGAGGGTACTAGACTGGACTTTATTTCGTTCACAGAATACCCCAGGCATCTTAGCACTGCTATCACATATTCCAGATGCTGAAGAAGCTTGTCCTTTTCTTGAGCCAGAATCAGACAGTCATCCAAGTAAGGATAGATTTGTATTCCTTTTAGCCTGAAGAAAGCTATGACTGGAGCCAGAACTTTTGTGAATACTCTGGGCAGTAGATAAGCCAAAGGGCAATGCAGAGAACTGATAATGGGAATTCCCAGCTCGGAAACGCAGATACTTCCTGCAACTGAGTCTGATAGGCACATGAAGGTAAGCCTCCTTGAGATCCAAAGTTACCATCCAGTGATCTTTGCCCAGCAGAGGTAAAAGCTGTTGTAACGTCAACATTTTGAACTTGGGAATGTCCAGATAAGTGTTGAGGATAGACAAATCCAAAATTGGTCTCCACGTGTTCCCCTTTTTGGGTACTAGGAACAGGCGAGAATAAAATCCTAGGCCCCTTTCTGGCACAGGAACCGGCTGAATGGCCCCTATCTGGAGTAACAGAGAAATCTGCTTGTGAGCCTCTTTTCTTTGTGTAGGAGGAATGTCTGGCATGCCTTTGAAAGGAGGCAAAGTATGGAAATAAAACCTGTAACCGTGGTGAACGATATCCAATACCCATCTGTCTTGGGTAATAAAACTCCAATTTTCTTTGAAAAGTGCCAGCCTTCCTCCCAAAGGTGCTGCCAGACGAGAAGGCTCTGGCAGCTGAAAAGGCAGGTCATTGGGTCTGCTTACGAAAGGACTGACCCCTGCCCTCACCAGAAGACTGGGCAGGTGAACTCCCTGTTCTAGGCCTAAAAGAACCTTGAGCTCTGCCCCTACCACGTCTAGATCTACCCCTAGACTGGGAATCATAAGAAGGATATGTCCACCCCTTAGTAGGCCAATTTCTACTAAACTTCGGAGGCTGAACCTGCAAAAAATCCTTAACAGTCTGCATAGACTTAGCCTTGTCCTCCATTTTCTTTAAAACTGCTTCCACAGGCGAACCAAATAACACGTCAGATTGTAAAGGAGCATCTAAAATCCTTGTCTTTACATGCTCAGCTAAATTCTGATCCCTCAGCCAGGCGTGCCTGCGAAGAACAGAACCAGTGGCTGCCACCCTCGAAGAGGCCTGTACAGCATCAAAACCACATTGCAAGGAATGCTTACCCACCTGTTCAGAAACATGAACTAAATCCTGCAGCTCTTTACACTCAATACCTTCCGCCAGAGCATCTACCTTAGACTTCAATTGTGAAAGGAGATAATTTTGGTATTTCAACATGTGAAACTGGCAATTCAAAGCCCTCATGGCTAAAGTGGAGTAGGTATACACCTTCTTTCCCCATCTATCCAAAGCCCTTGCCTCTTTATCAGAAGGAACAGGATTTTTAACAACAGAAGCCTCAACACCTTTAGGGCCCTGAGAAACAGTTTCTGGGTCTGCCCTAGGACTCTTAAAAAGATACTTATGAGCTTCAGGCACCCTATAATACCTATCAGGTTTAACTGGGGCAGGAGGCAAAGAATCAGGGTTCAGGGAAGACTCTGCAAAAACATCTTCTACCACATCCAGAACAGGAGGTATAGCCAAAGGCCTATGCTGGGGAAGAAACAAAAATTCCCTAAGCCTTTTCCTGGAATCAGAGAAATCTTGACCTTCCCATTTAAAATGCTCCCTCATGGAATGAAGAGTCTCTGAAAAAGAAAAATCCTCAGGAGGAGAAGCCGAAGGAGTAGAATCATCTACATCAGAATCAGAATAAGGAGGATACTCCTGCAAGTCTTCAGCCGAAGACTCAGAAGCCTCCGAACACTGCTCAAAACTCTCAAGCTCAGGTTCCACCCTAGGCCTCTTATCAGGGGGAGGCATAGAACCTCTAATCATAGTAATCAAATCTTCTGCCATTTTAAGCATATGTTTCTTAGGCAGAGACCCTGAAGAACTAGGGGAGACCCCCACTGAAGTTAACCCTGGCCTGCCTCTAGAAGCAGCCTTGGAAACAGAAGGGGAGGGCCTAACCACCTTAGGAAGGGAGGGGAGAACAGCTACCTGAGAAGCCCCTTCAGCCTGGCCTACCTCCTGAGAGGACACATCTTGTAACAGTAAAGTCTCCCCCTGAGAATCCAAAGGAACTTCTGGTAGAACCACTGGCTCCACCGAGCCCTCTAAAGAACAGACGTCCGGGACAGACGGTTCTTCCAACCTAGTCTTTGCTGTTTTTTAGACGAAGAGGGCGTCGGAGCATCTGACGGCATGTTGTAATTACAACGCTTCCCAAAAACTAACCTGGCACAATCTAATCTCCTCTTAATAGTGCGTTTGTTAAATCTAGCACAAGAGCGACAGCCAACAACGTCGTGCTCAGGTCCTAAGCAAGGTATACACAAGGTATGGTAATCCCTATGAGGTATCTGTTTCCCACAAGAAATACAGTTATTTACTTTTTCTGACATCCGGTTAAATACTGAGGCAAGAAAAAACCAAAATATTCCCCAACGGGGTACTTAGCCAACTTTGATTCGGTCTGAAACTCCGACTTCAGAAAATTTCAGAACGCCAACCTGCACTCGCAATACTGCTTCTGCATCGGACCATGCGGCAAAAAAGACTGAGGATATGACGTCGGTCATGCGCATTTGTACCCTGACGTCCTGATGTCAGACAAATGCGCCTTGACCGACGTCAGCCTTATACTTTGGTATTCGGGCCGACTGGGACAGCGGACTACCCAAGTGTTAGGACTGCAGCAATGTGAGATGAAGAACATCCTAATTTGCAGTAATCCCCAAACTTGGTTAGCCACAGCCACTCCATTTTGGCCTGGACTTCTGAGAACTATATGCCAAACAAGAGGAGGCCCTGCACTGACCTTTGTGGGACCCACTGATGACAGGTCTGCTGGTAGAGGTAAAGTGTCCCACTTTGAGTGCTGTCGATCTGTGAGTCAGTTTCTAACCCATCTGACAACATAGCGTGTTAATATTTAACTGGGTTAGTTTGTCAATGATGCCCAAATGTGGGACAGTGTCTTCGCCAAGTCAAAATAGGCTGTGTGCTTAGCTTTGCCCTCATCTATGGCTCTGGTCATGTTCTCAAAGTAGTCCACCAGGTTTAGCAGGCATGACCTGCCCTAGACAATACTGAACTGGGACAGATCCACAGTTTGGAGGTCACCTATATCCTTACTTATGCAGTCCATGATGATTTGTTCCATTGGCTTACAGATGAGGCTGGTTAAACTTGTTGGTCTCTAGTTATCCGGCTTTATTGCCAAGCCACCCTTGTGAAGGGGGATAACAGTCACTGTCTTCCATTCAGTGGGGGGACAAAGCCAGTACTCAGGCTGTGGTTGACTAGAGTACCTAATGTAATAGCTAGCCCTTGTTATAGAACATTAAGAACGGAGCTTGGAATGCCATCTGGTCCCATGGAGGCTGTGTTCTTAGCCTTGAAAAAAGCATTGATGACTTGCTCCTTGGAGATGCAGGGAGGAGGAGATGATAAAGACATGGTTTGTGGTATGCTTGGGGGGAGGAGGTTGAAAGTTTCACCACACCTGTCTGCTAGCAGGTCTCAACTTCTGCAGGGTCAGTGTGTGTGATGCCATCCACCATTAGTTCAGCACACATCAAAGTCCTACCTTTTTGGTTGCAGACGTAGCTGAAGAAAGCCTTATGGTTATCCTTGGCTATGATAGCTAACTTTTTCTCACAGTTGCTCTTTGAAGATTTTATGACTTGTCTTATTTGCTTGTTTAGGATGAGGAGGGTGCTTTTCCAATTCTGGGATCTCACATTTGTATTTTTAGACAGCAGCTTCTTTCACTTATTGTATAATTTATTAATGCTAGACATCCACCAGGCTTGTTTGTTTTTTCTTGAGGATCTTGCTTTAATTATCTGGCACAGCTGTGCCTATACATTTGTGCAGATGTTTATACAGGACATCAGTGTATACCTTAGTATAGCCATCAATGTCATCTGTGGAAATGGGAGTTTGGAAGTTGATTATACCTTTCCTGAGGATCTGGTGAATTTGTTTAACCTGACGTCTCCTTTGGGGAGTTCTGGTGCTATTGCTACTTCAGAAATGACTGATTTATGGTTGGATTTACCCAGTACAAGCCCTACACTTGAGGCATTGCATTGGTCACTCATTTTGGTGAGGACCAGGTCTAGAATTTTTGAGCCCCTTGTGGGGTGGTGCACTATTTGTTTCAGGGCATTTGAGTTTAAGTCCCGGAACCTTTGAGAGTGAGTGAGTTTGGGCTCATATAAGTTTCCCAATTAATGGAACGATAGTTGAAGTCACCCATGACTAGGGTGCTAGGGTGTACCTTAATTGTCCCAAGTAGGTCTAAATAAGCTGTGTGGACATCTTGGTTCATGGAAGGGGATCTGTAACTGACAATGACCAGAAGGGGGGTCTTACCCAAGGTAATTTGGACTTAGAGTAACCCCATAAAGTTTCTTTGTCTAACCAGTTAAGAGGTGTGATTATCTTTAATGAAGATAGATATTCACCTCCTTTGGTTCTCACACCTTCAATTTGCAATCTGAAAGTGTGGAATGCATGTTTGCCTTGCAAGGCTGGGGTACTTTCTGCGGCCTTGAGCCAGGTTTCTCTGACTGTACAGACATCAACATCTTCCAGGGAGACGCGTGTTTCCAGAGAGTGCAGTTTCTGATTTAAACTCCTAGCATTTAGCAGCATGACCCTTAGTTTCTTTGCGTTTGATATTTTCACATCAGGAATTTTGTTGTTGTGACCCTGCTTGAAAAAGGCATTATGGGGGAGGCAAGTGCCTTAGCTAGCAACTGGAAGCTTAGGGGTGCCAGGTGAATACCATCTCTGGCAAAGCAGTGTGGTCTAGCCAGCATGTCATCACAGGCATTTTCTGTTTATATTGTGGTATCATGCTAAGCAAGGGTATAATGCTCTTAAGTCTAGAGACATACCCGCCTGGGACACATATTCAGAGGGCTCAATCATGTCTCTCTCTCCTCATATAGTTGAGAGAGGTATATCTCAAGGTGTTCACACACACATGAACTATGATGGAGTCACAGAAGTATTTGGTGTTGAGAGACCTGAGTGCATGTGTGATCTAGTGAATTCCTGCACCTGACATGCAGCTGACTGTAACCTTCTTGTTCAACCTGGTGAGTGGGGCATCTGTACGTCTCACTACATTGTCACCTATAACTAAAACATTTGGAATAGTTGTGCATTGCCTTAAGGGGGTTATTTGGTGAGACACAGGTGAGTGTTTTTGTGTGTACTGGGTACTTTGTATGTTGTTAGGTGTAGCATGTTTGTGTTTTAAAGGTCTCTGGTGTTTAGGTAGGTTTTTGGAGAGTACTTCAGCATATGAAGGTTTATGTGTTGGGTGCATATTATGAATACAAGTCATGGTGTGTGAGCTGACAACTTTAGTGTTGCTGTTCTGGGCTAAGCTCAAAAACAGCTTTGACCCTAATTTTGTAAAGTGGATAGCAAACTGACTTTCTGACAGAACTTAAGTAGTTAAAATAGCAAGAGTCACCTCAAAAAACAATCAGTACATCAATTTCTCTGATCTTCAGACAGCAAACCCAGAAAGTACAGTTTTGTACCTACCATAAATGTAGATGTTCGAAGATCCACATTGCTGCAGTCCTTACACTTGGGTAGTCCGCTGTCCTCGGTCGGCCCGAATATCAAAGTATAAGGCTGACGTCGGTCAGGGCGCATTTGACTGACGTCAGGACGTCAGGGTACAAATGCGCATGACCGGCGCCATATCCTCAGTCTTTTCTTGCCCCAGATGTCAGAAGACCCTAAAAATAAAGGTCAAAACCAAAAGACAGCAAACAACCAACCAACCACCCCTACACTAACTATATGTACAATATATACAATATACACAATATGTACAACCCAACCCACACAACCACCTCTAACTACAGAGGGGAAGGAGGGAGGGTAAATTGGACTGCAGCAATGTGGATCTTCGAACATCTACATTTATGGTAGGTACAAAACTGTACTATGTTCTTCATCTCACATTGCTGCAGTCCTTACACTTGGGTAGAATCCCAAAGCAGAGGTAAGGGAGGATGGCTAACTACAAGGAAGCAGGAGCCGCCAAAATGCCCTGCAAAACAGCAGTGGCAAAACCAGCCCTGGACTTAGCGTAAAGTGGCAGGTGATAATGCCTAGAGAAAGTATGCACAGAACTCCAAGTAGCTGCCTCCAAAATATCCTTGGTTGCCACTCCCCTCAAAAAAGCTGTTGAAGTGGCAGTAGCCCTAGTGGAATGAGGCCTAATCCCAGCTGGAATCTCCTTGCCATGATGGGAATAACAGAAAGCAATGCAAAACCCAATCCACTTAGAAATAGTTTGTTTCGACACAGGCTTGCCCTGAGAACTTAAAGCAAAAGAAACAAACAACTGCTGAGACTGCCTGAACCCTTTAGTTCTGTCCAGATAATAACGCAACTGCCTGTGAACATCTAAAGTGTGCAAAATCTTTTCCCCTTTATTTTGGGGATTTGCATAAAAAGTAGGCAAATGAATAGTTTGGTTTAAAGCCACACTAGAAACCACCTTAGGCATAAAGGAAGGATTAGTACGTAATGATATCCTATCCTTATGGAAAATCAAGAAAGGCTCAACCGCCATAAGGGCCTGTAATTCAGACACCCTTCTTAAAGAGGTAATGGCCAACAAAAAAGCAGTCTTCCATGATAAATATTTCAACTCAGCAGTAGCTGCAGGCTCAAAAGGTTGTAGAGTGAGTTTCTCCAACACAAAATTGAGATCCCAAGCAGGAGTAGGAGCTTTTCGTGGGGGTCTTATATTCTTTGCCCCTCTAAGAAATTGCTTGAACAAAGGATGAGAAAACAATGGTGGGTCACAATCATAGTGAGCCGAAATTGCTGCAGCATGAACCTTAATAGAAGAGAAAGACAAACCTTTGTCCAGTAACTCAGTAAGATATTGAAGAGCCACACTCAAATTAGGCCCAGAAACATCAAAATCTCTTGCTGCACTCCAAAATAAAAATCTCTTCCATTTGTCCGCGTACACTTTCCTTGTACTAGGCCTTCTAGCTTCCAAAATAACATTCAAAACTTGCTGAGGAAGTGGAGGCCCACTATGGTTCAAAACAGAATATGCCAGGCTGTTAGGTGCAGAGAGTGAAGCTTGACATTGAGCAAATGGCTGTCCTCCTGTGACAACAGGTGCGGAATCGAAGGCAAAGGCCATGGAGGCTTCCGTACCAGACTTCTTAGTAATGGGTACCAGTGCTGTCGAGGCCAATCTGGAGCTATTAAAATCATCCTTGGCTTGTCCTGTCTGACCTTCAGAAGTACCTTTGGGAGGAGAGGCAGAGGTGGAAAGGCATACACATGAAGATTGCTCCAATTGAAAGAAAGAGCATCCACTCTCCAAGCTGTGGGATGAAACCTTTTTGTGCAAAACTTTGGCAGCTGATGGTTTAGTGGAGAAGCGAACAGATCTATGTCTGGAGTTCCCCATGACACTGTCAATTTCTGAAATACATGAGGATCCAATTTCCACTCGTGGGGATCCATAATTCGTCTGCTCAACACATCTGCTAAGGAGTTCTGTGCTCCTGGCAGAAACCTTGCCTGAAGATTGAGTTGTAAACTGAGAGCAGTCTCCCACAAAATCATTGCTTGCCTGCATAGAGGATAAGAATCGTTCCCCCTTGCTTGTTGATGTACCACATGACAGTTGTGTTGTCTGTTAGAATCAACACCTGTCCTGGAAGAAGGAATTCCTTGAAAGCTATTAATGCAAACTGGACTGCTAACATCTCCTTCATGCTGATATGTAGATGTTGTAGTCTGACAGGCCACTTGTTTTGTATCCACTTTCCATTTAGATGAGCTCCCCAAGCTTTGTCCGAGGCATCTGTCGTTAAAATCTGACTCGCCTCTGGCCGGGTCACAGAGAGTCCCTTGTTTAGGTGACATTCCTGAGCCCACCACAAAAATTCCTTCTGAATGCAAGGTATGATTTGAATGACAGTGTCCAGATCCTGGCAGTGCTGTGTCCATACATTTTTGAGATACCATTGTAGCTTCCTCATATGCAGTTTGGCATTGGGAAGCACCAGAATACAAGATGCCATGAACCCTAAGGCTTGAAGGACTGTCCTTGCAGTCAGCCCGGACTGATGAGAAAGTTGATGGAAGTAAAGGGATAGACTCTGTTGTTTGTCCGGGGTTAAAAAGGCCATCTGGGATGCTGTGTTCAGTCTCACACCCAGAAAGCACATGTCTTGAGACGGTACTAGACTGGACTTTATTTCGTTCACAGAATACCCTAGGCATCTTAGCACTGCTATGACATATTCCAAATGATGAAGAAGCTCTTCCCTTCCTTGAGCCAGAATTAGGCAGTCGTCCAAATAAGGATAGATCTGTATTCCTTTTAGTCTGAAGAAAGCTATCACTGGAGCCAGAACTTTCGTGAACACTCTGGGCGCAGTAGATAAGCCAAAGGGCAATGCAGAGAACTGATAGTGAGAAGTCCCAGCTCGAAAACGCAGATACTTTCTGCAACAGAGTCTGATAGGAACATGAAGGTAAGCCTCCTTGAGATCCAAAGTTACCATCCAATGATCTTTGCCCAGCAGAGGTAAAAGCTGCTGCAACGTCAACATTTTGAACTTGGGAATGTCCAGATAAGTGTTGAGGATAGATAAATCCAAAATTGGTCTCCACGTGTTCCCCTTCTTTGGTACTAGGAACAGGTGAGAATAAAATCCTAGGCCCACTTCTGGCAGAGGGACCGGCTGTATGGCCCCTAGTTGGAGCAACAGAGAAACGTGTTTGTGAGCCTCTATTCTTTGTTGAGGAGGAACGTCTGGCATGCCTTTGAAAGGAGGCAAGGTATGGAAATAAAACCTGTAGCCGTGGTGTATGATATCTAATACCCATCTGTCCTGGGTAATTAAACTCCAATTTTCTTAGAAAAGTGCCAACCTTCCTCCCAAAGGTGCTGCCAGACGAGCAGGCTCTGGCAGCTGAAAAGGTAGGTCATTGGGTCTGCTTACGAAAGGACTGACCCCTGCCCTCACCCGAAGCCTGTGCAGGAGAACTCCCTGTTCTAGGCCTGAAAGAGCCCAGAGCTCTGCCCTTACCACGTCTAGATCTACCCCTAGACTGGGAATCATAAGAAGGATATGTCCACCCTTTAGTAGGCCAATTTCTACTAAACTTTGGAGGCTGGACCTGCAAAAAATCTTTAACAGTCTGCATAGACTTAGCCTTGTCTTCCATTTTCTTTAAAACTGTCTCAACAGGAGGACCAAACAACACGTCAGATTGTAAAGGAGCATCTAAAATCCTTGTTTTAACATGTTCAGACAAATTCTGATCCCTCAGCCAGGCGTGCCTGCGAAGAACTGACCCAGTGGCAGCCACCCTAGACGAGGCCTGTACAGCATCAAAACCACATTGCAAAGAATGCTTACCCACCTGTTCAGAAACATGCACTAAATCTTGCAACTCTTTACAATCAATACCTACTGCCAGAGCATCATCCTTAGACTTCAATTGTGAAAGGAGATAGTTTTGGTATTTCAACATGAGAAACTGGCAATTCAGAGCCCTCATAGCAAGAGTAGAAGAAGTATAGACTTTCTTCCCCCATCTATCCAAGGCCCTAGCCTCCTTGTCTGCAGGAACCGGATTTTTAACAACAGAAGCCTTAACACCTTTAGGCCCCTGGCTAACAGTTTCTGGGTCTGCCCTAGGACTCTTAAAAAGATACTTATGAGCTACAGGCACCCTGTAATACCTATCCGGCTTAACAGGCGCAGGAGGCAAAGAATCAGGATTAAGAGAAGCCTCTGTAAAAACATCTTCCACTACATCCAAAACAGGAGGTATAGCCAAAGGCCTATGCTGGGGTAAAAACAGAAATTCCCTAAGCCTTTTCCTGGAATCACAGAAGTCCTGACCTTCCCACTTAAAATGCTCCCTCATGGAATGAAGAGTTTCTGAAAAAGAAAAATCCTCAGGAGGAGTAGCAGAAGGAGTAGAATCATCCACATCAGAATCAGAATAAGGAGAGTACTCCTGCAAGTCTTCAGCCGAAGACTCTGAAACATCTGAAGCCTGCTCCAAACCCCCCAGCTCAGGCTCCACCCTAGGTCTCTTATCAGGAGGGGGCATAGAACCCCTAATCAAAGTAATCAAATCTTCTGCCATTTTAAGCATATGCTTCTTGGGCACAGTACCTGAAGAGCTAGGGGTAACACCAACTGAAGCTAAACCTGGCCTGCCCCTGAGAGAAGCCTTTGAAACAGAAGGAGAGGGCCTAGCCACCTTAGGAAGGGAGGGGAGTATAGTAACCTGAGAAGCCCCCTCAGCCTGACTTGTCTCCTGAGAGGCCACATCTTGCAATAATAAGGTCTCACCCTGGGAAGATAAAGAAACCTCCGGTGGAGCCACCGGCTCCACCGACACCTCTAAAGAACCGGTGTCCGGTACAGACGGCTCTTCTAGCCTAGGCTTAACTGCCTTGTCCTTGCGCTTCTTTGAAGAAGCGGGCGTCGGAGCATCCGACGGCATTTTATAGTTGCACCGCTTCCCAAAGACTAACCTTGCACAATCCAACCTTCTCTTTATAGTGCGTTTATTAAATCTAGCACAAGAGCGACAGCCAACAACGTCGTGCTCAGGCCCTAAGCAAGGAATACACAAAGTATGGTAATCTCTATGCGGTATCTGTTTCCCACAAGAAATACAATTATTGACTTTTTCTGACATCCGTAAATGACTGAGGCAAGAAAAACTAAAATATCCCCCAACCGGGTACTTAGCCAACTTTGAACTCGGTCTGAAACTTCTAAATCGAAAAATCTCAGAACGCCAACCGGCACTTGCAATGCTGCTTCTGCATCGGACCATGCGGCAAAAAAGACTGAGGATATGACGTCGGTCATGCGCATTTGTACCCTGACGTCCTGACGTCAGTCAAATGCGCCCTGACCGACGTCAGCCTTATACTTTGATATTCGGGCCGACCGAGGACAGCGGACTACCCAAGTGTAAGGACTGCAGCAATGTGAGATGAAGAACATCTATGGCTAATTAAGTTTGTCAATGACTGTAAGCTGAATGGTGCACTGACTTAAATTCTTACACTGCAATGCTGTAAAAAGGACCAAGTCATGCAAATTACTGGTGTAAAGAGAAATTGTGTCAAATTAAATGCAAAATAGTGCAGTGCTGACAGACTTGGCAGACATAACTTTTTTTTTTTTTTTTTTTAATATACTTACAGTGAAGATGGCACCCTTCTCCAGATTGATTGACTCACATCTTGGTACCTTCATAGACAGTTTTCCATCCTTTGAACTCCATGTCACAGAAATGGGAAGGAATTGCTTCTAAATAGCTTAACTAATTTCCAAAGGCTTGTCATCTAGGTCTAAAGAAGTTATCATTCCTCTATACTCACAACTCATACTAATTATAGAATATAATGCTTCTTTTTGCATGTATCGATCTAAATACAATGCAGAAAAGCTCCAGAAGTTTCTGATTGGGGGGGGGGGGCACTAAAAGACCCTACTTTACCAAGACCATCTTGAAACTCAATCCCTGTAGTCTGTCTTTTAGACTCCTACCTGGCAACCTATGTCTGTTTTTTGCTTCACTAAGGACACTACCCCTTCCACATCTACTACAACTCCACAAAACAAATTACTTCACAAATACCCATACAAAGGATATTAATGACCATTAGCAAATGAATAGAATCCACTGGTGGGATAGATATGCTTCCAACATGTAACCCATCTGTGGAAAAAAATTACCTACACATATTTAAGAATAAGTGTCTAGCTAACTTTAACAAGAAGAATATTGTGCATCCACAAATTCTCCTCTGGCTAAACCTGTTCTGCCCTACTGGAGGCAACAGGCATCTCATGAAGGCATAAATGGTCCTTGGATTGATTCCGCCTTGTACTCTCGAAGATATTAGGAGATTGCCAGTAGTAGTTTTATAATGGCTTTATGTACTAAATTACAGAAAAAAAGGCAGTAGGATTTTAAACTCCACCTTACACGTTAATTCTGAAAAAGAAGCCAATGCACAACCTTAGAGGACTTGAAAGAACATACTCTACAAAAATGAAAAATATAATGTAATAATGGTTTATCAATAATTACACATACATGTATTTCAGAAGGTATGGACAGTTACATTCCCAGTCAACACTCATTTTCCACACACAGTCTTCAAAGCTTGGCAAACTATTGTACTTCTTCTATTGAATGCCACTACAAAACCAACAATGGGGATATTAATCTTCGTAACACAAAGTGGAATCCAAAAAAATAGACACATGCTTACTTTCTAACCTCTAGACCAGGAACTCACATCTTGCACATAGTTGTCTATTAATAAGGATGAATTGGAATATGTATGATTTACTCTAATCACTGGCAGGTAGTAATCATTTACTGATTAATGCCACCCAAGTTACAAGCACCACAAACATCCCATACACTGCAGGATGGTGGTATAATTCTACCTATTTTTAAAACACCTTTACTAAATTATCACATAAGACCAAGGCAAATACACAATAAAATAAACCATATTGACATTTTCCATTTACATACATCACAGTTTACTATCTTTTCTTTAGTTAAATCATTATATAAATTGCTGAATTTCTTCCTTCCCTTAAACTTCACTCCACTCCTCCTCAGCATTATAATGCATGTATTGTTACCACAGTTTCCATTTATTTCTATGCAATTTGTGCCTTCCCTTTTCCAAAGATCTGCCTTCCAGTTCTTTTACCTCTTTTATAAAATTCAACACTTTAAATACAGATGAGTTAGACTTTGACTTCCATGTTCTAGTAATTGCTTTTTTTGGCAACCAACAGAATTAAACTTAAGGCCTTACTAAGTCTAGGCAGGCAATTCAGATTCTATGTCCTGGCTCAAAAAAAAAAAATCATAGCCTTAGTTAGTTACAGCTATCTGCTCACCTAATAATTCTGACAGCACTCTGCACAGGATTGTTAAAATCAGGCAGTTCATTACACAAATGTTCCCAGTTACCTCTTTCTTCCCCATCACACCTCCAATGTTTGCTATGTGCCTTACGAAAAATTCTATGAAGTCTGTGTGGAGTATAACAATACCTACGCAAAACACTTCAAAGCAAATATCCTAACACTTCTGGGCTTTGCTGCACACTTGGGAGGCATACATATGACCTCTGAATATTCGCTTGTAAATTCCTTTTCCAATCTCTCAATATTTTCTAACCCCCCCTCTAAATGCTTCTTATAGTTATCATGCTACTTAATACGCCCTAATTATCCCTTTAACAGCAGCTTCTGTTGCAGATTTGACTAAAAACCCCACCAGAGCAAGTCTTTCATTCAGGGTTGCCAGACGTCCCTATTTGGGCAGGACTGTCCCAAGATCAGCAGCTTGATCCAGAGTCCTGCACTGCCGGTTTAAATCCCGGGCAGCCTCCACTTTTTTTTTTTTATTTTGATTGGCCCGTATACCGGCATACGGGCCAATCAGAAATCGCTAAACACAGAGCTTCTTGTGTTTAATGCGGAACATCGCAGTTCCGCATTAAACAGAAGTAGCTCCGTGTTTAGCGATTTTTGATTGGCCCGTATACCGGTATACGGGCCAATCAAAACATCGCAGAACAGAGCTACTTCTGTTTAATGCGGAATTGTGATGTTCCGCATTAAACAGAAGTAGCTCCATGTTTAGCAATTTTTGATTGACCCGTATACCGGTATACGGGCCAATAAAAAAAAACAATCGCAAAACAGAGCTACTTCTATTTAATGCGGAACTGCGATGTTTCACATTAAACAGAAGCAGCTCCGTGCTTATAAAAAATAAACGCAGAGCTACTTTTGTTTAATGCGGAACTCTGATGTTCCGCATTAAAGACCCTGGCGTGGAAGACCTTTTTTTTTTTTTTTTTAAGTCTTCACTTTTGTTTGTTTGTCCCTAAGTGGCCAGTCGGAAATCTGGCAGCCCTGCTTTCACTTATGTTTCTCCGATCCCTTTCTCTTTGGTTATAATCTGATACCAAGCTCTGCTAGGGAAGGCAGCAGCCCAAACCTCTTCTTGGCCTCATCCCATTCTATTACATTTCCCTCTCTAATTATTTACTCCCAATATCTTGGTTGCTTTGCTAGTTTTCTATGGTAAATTCCATCCCCCCTCTTGCCTATTTTCTTTATCCCTAGTCGCAGTCTTTCCCTATTGGCAAAATCTGTTCTCCATTATTGTGTTGGCTTAACCTCTGTTCTCCATTATCGTGTTGGCTTAGTTCTTAGAATATCTTCTGCTACTTTATGAATACAAATTCTACAAGGTTATTTTTCCTTAAGGATCTGCATCCAAAATCCCACCATTTCTTGAACTTCCTCCTTGCTTCACCATCATCCCTTTCCATTTTGAATTATAACCTTCTGCTTGTGTTACATATATGAGCCTTAATTGTGCAGCTCTAAAATATCCCTTCAAATCAGTTAATCCTAAACCACCTTGTTTTAAAGGAAGGACTGAGTTATCCCACTTAACTCTTGCCTACTTATCCTCCAAGATCAATTTCTTCAAGTCTATTACAATTGTCCACAACTTCTCCTCTTGTTGATAAAAATATGCCTGACCCGTATATAAAAATTAAAGGGATCAAAAACATCTTCACTGCTTGTATCATGCTATCCGTATCCATAAATAAAAGCTTCCAGTTTCTCAGTTTTGGATTCCCTTTTGTTTAGTCTCTTTCCACGCATCCTTAGCTAGAGTAACAGAAGCTTTTTTAATCTATACTCCTAAATGCTTCATCTTATTGTGTCCCCAGAAATATGGGTATTGTTAAACCAATTAGTGTGTGGGTACATAATTTACAATTATAACCATTATTTTATCTTCATAAATTTTATATCTCAAAAAGACATGAAACTATCTCAAGATGTTCCTCAACACTGACGTGTCCTTTTTTTGGATTTATCATGTACAAAATCATATCATTTGCAAGTAATGCTAACTTTTATTGATTACCATACCAATTATATCCTTGAATTTCTAATTCCCTTATTTTCTTTGCTAATGACTGTAAACAAAAAGCAAATAGCAAAGAGGAAATATGACTGCTCTGCCTGGTTCCTCTGTTCAGACAACTTATCAGAGAGGATAATCCCCCATCCCCGCACACTAACTTTTGCCTCTGATTTTTCATATAGTCTTATTAATCTTATTATTTTACCAGGAAATGCAAATGCTTCCACTTCCCTACTCAGTATCCCAGCTTATTCTATCAAATGCTTTATGTGTTTCAAGACCAGCTGTATTTCCTTACATTCTGCTTCCCATTGGATCATTGTTCTGTTAGTGTTGTCAAATGTTAACCTCCTATCCACAAAGCCACATTGCTTCACAGATATATTTTGGAGAAGTATTTATGAAGATCCTGTGGAACATAAAGATGTTAAATGGATAGAAGTAAAAGAAAGAATAAGAAATTTAAAGGTACATGATATGAAATGGGATGAAGTAGCAGCCAGAGAGACTGAAACAAACTTAAGAAAAGCCTCTAACTGGAAAACCTCAGCCCAGATGCAGTACCTAACTTCTGGTTAAAAGTATTAACATCTTTGCATGGAGATTTAGCCAAGAGTAAGAACTATTTATATGTGCACCCCGAACATACACCAACCTGGCTAACAGGAAAAACAATGCTTCTACTTAAAAGTGAACTTGCAGGCTACCCTAAAAATTATAGGCCAATAACTTGCCTTCTGACTATGTATAAACTAAATACTAGAATTGATGCTGACAGAGTTTACAGTCATTTAGAAGAAAACTCAATTAAGGCAATAAAACAACATGGCAATAAAAGAAAGTCATATGGAACAAAGGATCATTTGTTGCTAAATAAAGTCATAGTGGAGAACTGTGAAAAGGGGAAGAATCTAAGCATGCCATGGATTGACTACTAAAAAGCATTTGATAGCATCCCACATTCATGAATAAAAGAGTGCTTAAAATGTATAAGATACACTCTATACTGATCGACTACATTACAGTGATCATGAAACAGTGGTAGAACACTTTGCAATTAAGCCATGATAAAGGGCAAATTATTACCTCAGGGATAAAAATTCAAAGGGGAATAATTCCAGGGTGACACTCTGTCACTGCTGCTATTCTGTCTTGCCCTTAACTCATTAAGCTGTCTACTTAACAGCTTAGGCCATGGCTATAATTTGGCTCCTAGAAAACAAAAAAAGCGTGAAGACCTATCTTCTCTTTGTCGATGATTTAAAACTGCATAGTTCATCAGATGAGGAACTAAAAGCACAACTGCAAGCTGTCAAAACATTTTCAGATGATGTAAGAATGTCATTTGGTCTTGATAAATTTGCAAAAGCAACCTTTAAGGCAGGCAAACTGCGGCACCAAGAAAACACCAGTTTGGGACAAGAATGTGAAATAAAAGAACGAGCAAGATGACAAGTGTATAAGAATTTGGGAACTGATAAACGATCAACAATAAAACATGAACAAATACACATAAAACTTAGGAATATTTCAGAAGACTTAAATTAATCCTGAAAACAGCGTTGACATCTAGGAACAAAATTCAAGCTATAAACCAATTTGCTCTTCCTATCCTAACTTTACAGTTTTGGAGTGACTTGACTGGTCCCAAAATATGCTGGATAGATTAGACAGGAAAACAAGGATGCTTCATGCTCACCAAATGATTTATAAAAATCAGTGCATACCAAGATTATATACCCCTCCATTCCGAAGGAGGGATGGGCCTCCTTGAAATTGATTACATGTATAGATCTGCAATCTTGGGACTGCACACTATCTGCTGACCTCACAAGACCAAAACACAGTGAAAGTTTTGAAACATGAAGAGAATAAATCTAAGATGACTTCTCTGCTTAATCTAGCAGAAGCATATTGGCATCAAGCAGGAATGGAAATCAAACCAGAATAAGATAAAAATCAGACAGCAACTGAATGTGCCAAAACAAAGAATACAAGGTGAATGATCAGATGAGAAGGCAAGAAATGTGGAGAATGCATAAATATAATTGCAAGTAAAGAAAATTTCTGGAAAAACCTCATGTTGATCAGGATGTTATGCAGGAATGGTTAAGGAGAGGCAAATTCAAACCAAGAGATGAAAGGTTAATATTGGCGGCCCAAGATAGTGAGCTACGTAGACGTTGGTTTATAAATTCCATTGAACATGTGGGAGAAACAGACAAATGTAGGTTTTGTAAAACAGAATTGGAAATGGTTGCACACCTCATCGCTGGTTGTGACACACTAATGGCAGAAGGACTATATACTGAAAGGCATAATAATGTGGCAAGACTGTTGCAATGGGGATTGTGCAAACATTATGGCACTGAAGTGGCTGAAAAATACTGGAAACATGAGCCACAAAGCATCATAGAAAATATGAAGTCTGCATCACATGGGATCACTCATTATCAACAGTTTAAAAGATAGACAATAGAAAACTGGATGTAGTGGTCCATGAAAAGACAAAAGTAGCACTGATCATTAAAATTACCACACCCGCTGACTACAGCGTCTTGTGTACAGAGAGAGAGAGAGACAGTCATAAAATATCAGGATTTGCAGGCAGAAATGAGAACAATGTGTAAGAAAAATACCCAGACGGTACCAATAGTAGTAGGAGCAACAGGGCTTATAAAAAAGAATCTACAATCGTATTTAGATATGTTACCAATACATGTAAATCCTGTCATGGTATTAGAAACCCAAAACGCTTGGAGAAATTAAAAAAGGAGCAAATCCATATTTATCAATTTTGGCAACACATTTTCCATTCAAATATTTAGCTAGTACAGACACTTTATAAACCCGACTTAAAACTGAAATGGGTTTGATGGGTCTTTACCATCCTTACGTAATACAGTGACAAAAGTTTTCTTCCAATATGTTGGAGTTTCCCCACCTTTTAAAAATACTGTTAAAACAAAATATTCCGGATCTGTACCACTTTCATCCCTTTTAATTTACAAACGTCCACATGAGTACCATCTGATTCAGGAGACTTTCCTGGAGATTTTATAACATGAGTTTTAACTTATCCCCTCATATCTTTTATGTTAGCTGCTGAGCCTCATCTACCTCTTACCTTGGTACACTGAAGTCTTCCATAAATATTTCCATTTATATTTCCATTTATGCTCGCTCTTGATTTCCACAGCTGTCTGCTTTATACAAATTTTCATAACATTTCTGAAACATCTCTAAAACCCCTAGAGGATCTCTGGTTATTTTTCTCTGTTATAGGCTTCCTACGTTTGACAACAATCCTTTCTACTTTCTGCTGTCTAAGTAATTGTGCTGAAAACTTTTGTACTCTGGAGTGAATACCAAAAAATGGTTGACCAACAGCAATCTTTCTAAACTTGTACATATTATCCAGATACTTCCTTATTTACTCTTTAGCATTCTGCATTTGTGTCTGTTCTTGTTCTGTCAGATTCCCAATATTCTGCAATACTTTAACCTTTGTCAAACCCTCTAAGTAATTCCTATAAACATAACCATCTCTCTCTCTCTTTTTATTCTACCCAGTTTTTTAAACTCCATTTTCATTTTATCCCATTCAGTAGCTATAACTTCTGAAGATATTTCTATCTTTTCTAATAACTCTTGAATACCTTCCACTACCCATTCTTTAAATTCCACTCTTTTTATTTCTTTCTGTTGTACACATTTTTTGAATGTGTGTTTCCTACTTTTGTGTTACATGCGCACACCGTTTGGCAAGTAAGCCTATCGTTTATACAGTTGTTTCTTCTCATCTCCATTTGAATTGATGTCACATTTTTCAAGACGTGTTTTAATGAAAACCCTAAAACAAAAAACTAAACATTTTCAAAACACCCCATCCCCTATTAACTTAGAACACACACACAAAACTATGTACAGCTTCAAAAACACACACACAAAACTATGTACAGCTTCAAAAAATGAAGTCTAACCCTCCAGATAGGAACAACTGCCTCAAATCGGAAGCTGCACCACCCACAGACATTGCCTAACCTAAAAATTAAGGCTACCCATGCTAAGTTGCATGCTATAGCTTGTGCCTCCACATACACAGATTGCGGTCTGTTCTTATCTCTGTCCCCCTCACAAATGTGAAAAACAGCTTGCACGCTTTCAGCACACTAACTTTTAACTCTAAGAAAACATGCACTGGCTATCATTAAATAAAACTAAATTGTACACTGTTCTACTAAATGCATTAAAGTATTAAGGTTACTAGGGAGGCTGCTATTATTCACTTACCATAATTTCACATCTACCTTTTCGCTGAAATGCGTGCTATTGCTCCTTTAAATTTTGCATTTCCATCAGCAAAGAATGCTCATAACTCTCAAGAGCAATTGCTTGCATGGACTTCCAAGACATCTGTACACTCAGTAACAGCTTAGTTTCAGCTTTCCCAGGGTGCAAACAAAAACTCAGAGGAGTCAGTGAATTTGCCTTTTTGGGGAAATTTCAGCAAATGGCTAATAATTGCACTACCTGGATGCCAGAAAAAAAATAAATTCAGATAACATGAAAGAAAATAAATCTCAAAAGGTGAGGAGAAAACACTGGCTGGGAAGAATCCTGCAGCTGTTCAGCAAAAAGCAGTTCAAGCTCCAGCTTTGGTGCAAGATATGATTTACAGTAATCAAGAGGAAAAAAAATACGTCAAATGTGTTCAGAGCTAATTAAAATAAATGAAACACTGAAGGAGTATATCAACTGAAATAACAAAAGGCTGAAAAAATGGAAGAAGCTTTAAACAGATATTCAGATGAGCTGATAAAACCACAAAAATTAGACGTCGACATGAAGAAAAAGCTGGCCAAGTATGAGACTGCTCAAGAAAAGATGTTTAAAAAAAAAATGACAGAATTAGAGGACACAGCACATACGGAAAAACCTGAGATTTTCTGCTGTACCAAAGAAACTGGAAGGAACAAACTATATTAATTTTATGTAAGGACAAATAAGCAACTGGACTGCTACTCCAAAGGAGTTGTTAATTGAAAGGGCACATTGTATGTATGCTCCAAACTTGGCCATGTGAAAGCAACCCAACAGTAAAGATGCAATCCCTACCAGCAGAAACAAGAAGTTATGTACTCACCATAACGTTCGATGTATGTAATCCATCTCGCCTCACATTCTTACCCGTGGGTTCAGAGCCGAATATCGGCTCCGACTCGGCCGAATTTTACTAGCTCAAAGTCTCTCACTGGCTGGGCTAAGAGGGTATCCCATGGTGCACTGCTCCCTATCCCCAGATCTAGTTTGCTGCAAAACAATGTATACACTTCATACACACCCCTCACATGCATATAAAACAGTCACTAAAGAAAGGGACTCAGCAGGTGACAACCTATACTCTAATCTTATGCTCCAAATCCTCCAGGCAGGGGGAAGGTGGGAGGGCAAGTAAGAATGTGAGGAGAGATGGACTGCATACATTGAACGTTATGGTGAGTACATAACTTCTTGATGTTATGTAGTCCTATCTCGCCTACATTCTTACCCGTGGGACAGCGTCCCTAGCACCTACATCCTGGGTGGCTCATAGAAAAATACTCCTGAGAACTGTGGAACCAAAGGAAGATCTGCCCTTGGAAACCATGTCCAATTTGTAATGAGAAACAAAGGTGTGGGGAGAAGCCCAAGTAGCTGCAGCACATATATCATCCATTAACAATTTAGCTTGATAGGCTGTGGATGTGGAAACAGCCCTCGTAGAATGTGCCTTGACTGGAAATGGCAAATTTTTATCTCCTGCCTGATAGATGAAAGAGATGCAACTAGCTATCCATCTAGACAGCATAACCTTGGATATTGGAGAACCCAATCGGTTTTCCGAAAAGGACACAGAGTTGGTCAGACTTCCGGATATCTTTTGTCCGGTGTAGATAGAAGCGTAACTGTCTATGCACATCCAATTGGTGAAATCTAAATTCTGCCTTGTTAGAGAAGTGGGGAAAGAATACTGGCAGCTCAATGGACTGATTAATGTTAGACACAGAAGCCACTTTAAGAAGAAACGATGGGTTTGGTCTAAGAGAGACCCTATCTTTGTGAAAGATTAAATATGGGGGCTTAATGGAGAGGGCTTGAATTTCCGAGGCCCGCCGAGCTGAAGTGATTGCTATTAAAAATGCTGTTTTCCATGTTAAGAATTTTAACTCACAGGTAGCTGCAGGTTCGAAAGGTGGCAGTGTGAGTGCTTGGAGAACAAAATTGAGGTCCCAGGGCATGACTGGTTCGTACACTGGGGGACGAAGTAACAGGGTACCTTTTAGAAATGCTTTGCATAGTCTGTGGGCCATAAGACTAGGATCATTCGCTACGTGGAAATTAGATATTGCCGCCAGTTGAACTTTGATGGTGGCTGATGTGGATCCCTGATAGAAAAGCATTGACAAGAATTCCAGAACTGAATCTATTGGGGCTGTATAAGGATCGATACCTGTAGTATGAGCCCAGATGGAAAACCTTTTCCATTTGCTAGAGTAAATCTTCCTAGTGGATGGCTTATGGGAAAACGACAGAATATGGACCACCTCCGGTGAAAAATTATGACGTCTGACTAGCGATGGAAGTGGAGTAGCCAGGCTGTCAACCGGAGAGTCCTCAGAAAGGGGTGGAACTGTCCCAACATGTGTGTCAGCAAATCTGGTAGAGGGCCCAGAATACAAGGAGTGTCCACAACGTATGGTTGAAGAAAGGGAAACCATACTTGATGAGGCCAATGTGGGGCAATCATAATCATTCTGCTTCCCAAGGATTGAGCTTTCTGAATCACCCTTGAGAGAAGGGGAAATGGAGGGAAAGCATAAAGCAGAATGGAGGGCCAATCATGAACCAGAGCGTCCCTGGGTGATTCCCCCTGTGGGGGGATCAGCATGAAGTAGTTGCTGCATTTCGCATTGAGAGGGCTGGCAAACAGGTCGCAGCAAGGCTGACCCTACCTGCTGAAGATTCGCTCTGTAACCAGGCGATTCAGGGACCACTCGTAAGGCACAAGTATTGCTCTGCTTAGCCTGTCCGCTATTACGTTGGACTTCCCCGGAATGTGCGTCGCCACCAGAAACCGTTGGGAAGCTATTGCCCAATTCCACACTCGCATGGCCTCTCTGCATAGGGGGTATGATCGTGTCCCCCCTTGCTTGTTGAGATACACTCAGACAACATGTCAGTAGTGTGGTATCGCAATAGTCCCTAGAGGAAGAACTTCCTAAAGTGCCTGCAACGCAAGAAGCACTGCTCTCATCTCTAGGACATTTATATGTGAATGTATCTCGTGTTCTTGCCACGTGCCTTGGACTGTCCTGCCGAGATAATGCCCCCCCACCCCATCTGGGAGGCGTCCGTGGTCACCGTGGCAACAGGGATGGGAGGAACGAAGGGCTTTCCCCCGTTCAAATTGTTGGTGCACAGCCACCAACGGAGGTCCTGCTTGCACCTGTCTGTGATTAAGATGGGATGAGATAGTGGGAGTCTTTGTAGAGACCAATGGACAAAGAGGAGACACTGAAGAAGTCCCATGTGCAATCTCGCTAAAGGGACTAGCATGATAGTTGCCGCCATGGTCCCTAGGAGTTGTAGAACCATTCTTGCCTGCGCTTGTCTGAGTGGCATCAGTATATGAATTTGTCGTTGCAATACCGTGATCCTTTCTTGTGGTAGGAATGCTCGCATTTGAATGGTGTCCAGCTCTGCTCCTATAAAGGTGACACGCTGTGAGGGCAATAAGGCAGATTCTTCCCAGTTTATCGTTATGCCAAATTGGTGACATAGACTGATGGTAGCGTCCTTTGTTTGAACTAGCTGATGCCTGGTGGGGGCGGTAAGGAGCCAGTCATCCAGGTACGGAAACACCTGGAATCCTTGACGTCTCAAGTGAGCCGTCACCACTGCCATACATTTGGTGAACACCCTGGTGGCTGTGGTGAGATCAAAGGGCAGGGCTCGAAACTGGAAGTGACTGGCTCCCAGCCGGAAGCGTAGGTGACTCCTGGATGCGTTGTCCATTTTGATATGGTAATAAGCATCCTTGAGATCGATGGAGCACATCCAAACTTCCTCTCCCAACAATGGGAGAACTGACTGTAGAGTGACCATACAGAACTTGGACTTGTGTACGTAATTGTTGAGTTGACTGAGATCTAGTATGGGTCTCAGGTCCCCTGTTCTTTTCGGCACCAAAAAGAATCTTGAGTAAGTCCCTAATCCGATTTGGTCTGAGGGGACTGGTTGGATGGCTCCTTTTTCCAGCAGCTGAGACACCTCTGAGGCTGCTTGATCCCTTTGACTGGGTGGAACATCTGGGATTTTTCTTACTGGCGGGGGTATTGAAGAGAATGGGATGAGGTAACCTCTGGAAACTATCCTTGGTACCCACTGGTCCTGGATGATACTCTCCCAAGCTTCCGGGTATAAGGAAATTTGACCCCCGACTAGCTCCGGATAAGCGCAGTCGGGCACACCCTCAGGAGTGAGAGTATAGAGAGCCATGAAAGGACTCGTGGTCTCCCGAATTGCGGGGGCCCCCTCTGCCTCTGGGGTGACGTCGCCCTGAGTAACCCCCCCCTCCCCTGCCTCTGGAGGGGGGTTCACCTTGTGCGGCAGGAAAGAACCTCTGTGATTTCTTGAGCCATACCCCCCCCCCCCGCTGGGCCTTGGGATAAGGCCTAGAAGGAAGGGAAAAATGGACCCCGACTGCAGACAGGGTCTTTCCCTCCTGCTCGCACCTGGTGAGTGTGTCTTTCACTTTGGTCCCAAACAAGGAGGAACTGTCAAAAGGGGCGTCAGTGAAGGAAGACTTGAAGGTCTCCGCGAAGTGACGCAGGCGTAGCCAGGCTTGCCTTCTAAGGGCGGCCCCTGAGCTCGCCGCCCTACTCGCTCCTTCGGCCGCATATGAGATGAGCCGCATGGACGAGTTAGTGATGGAGGTGAGGGTAGAAACCTGTGCGTTAACCGTCTGAGCTACCGCCTCAGGTATGTTACCCATAAGAGTATCTCCCAGTTCTTTGAGGAGATCTCTCTGGAGCTGAGTGAAGTGAGATAAATAATTCAGCGACCGTAAGGTGAAGGTTGCTGAAGATAGGGTACGCTTCCCGTACCGGTCCATGGTCCTAGACTCCTTGTTAGGAGGATGGACCGATGAGTAAGATTCTGCAACTTCCTTCTGGGTGGCTGCCGCCACCACCATGGCATCTACTGGGACTCCTTTTGATAGAAACTCTTTTCCCTGGGGTGCGGACAGGAACTTGTTGGGACACCTGGGCACGGGCTCTACACAATCAGGATTTTCCCACACTCTTCGACAAATGAAGTCAAGCAGTTCATCGAAGAGTGGAGACACCCAGGAGGCGGAAGGTTGAGTGCCAAACGTCTTAAGGAATACTGACTCCTCCTCGGAAGGAGTTTTGGAAGGCGAGCCTCCTCTTTGTTTCAGTATCTCCAGGATATCAGAGAAGGAAACAACATCAGAGGAAGACTTGGGGGACCCTTCCAATTCCTCGAGGTCAGTATCGGAGGTGAGAGACTCGTCCTGGGAGTCTATGTGCTTCCTCTTGCACAATTTCTTTCTAGGGGGCTCCTCAGGCAAAGACTCTGTGAGACCCTCAGAAGGTTGGGGACTACTCGTGGGGGTGTCCTTAGGGCCTGGCGCTCTGCTGTCCAAGGACAGGTGAGTGTCAGAGGCTCTCACCGGGGTGGTGAACGGAATGACCGACCCAGGTGATGTAGCTGACGATCTTGCCAGCGCTCTCTGCATGGCCTCGAAGGCAGGTCCTCCCGGTTCCGAGAACCGACCGGCCTCCGAGGCCACGACCGGGATCCCCCGAGCAAATGCACCGAGTGGGAGACTCGGAACTGACAGCTGTCCCGACGTATCCCCCTCGGGCCCGAACGAAGAGACCAGTGTCTCGAACCCTGTGGACAGAACCGACATGGTCTGAGCCGAAATCGGCACAGATAAACCCAAAGGGGATATCGGAGCCAGTGCAGGAACATCACTTGGAGCGAAGCTTACCGCCTATGACGACAAGGAAGTGCTCGGAGGAGGAATCATCGAAACAGACATGGTAACTGGCTCTGGAGCAGAGTGGGTCGGAGCCGAAAACAATTTGGCCAACACCGGCGATTGCAGGAGCCTCTGCACTACCCTGTCAACATCCAAATCAGAAAGCCTGGAGGATTTGGAGGAGACAGATGGAGACTGGGATCTCTTGTCCGGTGAACCAAGTCTGACACTGGGCAATCGGCTCCGAATGGGATCAAGGATAATTGGAGCAGACACCGATTCGGTTAATAGATACCTCCTGCGGCCCCGAAGACAGTGGAGCCAAGGAGGTAGAGTCCAAAACCGTAATCTTCTCCGGGGGCTCCGAAGTAGCAGGTGGAGCCGGAGACCTTTTCTTGGACTTGGAAGCTTTAGACTTAGTACTAGAAGCCGAATCAGTAGCTTCCTCAAAAGATTGTTTTAAAAGTCCTTTTAAAACTAACTTGTTTTTTCTCTCCTGGAGCACCCTAGGACTGAACGCGTGGAAAAAGCTACAAGACTCCTGTAAATGGATGGCTCCAAGGCTGTAGACACACACAGAATGTCCATCTGTGATGGACATTTTATATCCACATTTGGAAAATTTCTTAAAGCCAAAAGGCTTATGTTCCTTCTGATCTTTGGACATTTTACAATGAACGGTAAAGGAAGCCTAGATGTAACTCGCAAAAAATGGCGGGAAACACCAAACAACTTTGAACACCAGGTACAAAAACCAACAGGCACGCTGAGAACCTCTAATCTAAATGGTTCACACAAGACGACTCAACGGAAAAGCAGTACTAGTCACACACAAGAACCTCTATTTGAAACAGTTCTTCAGGAAACACAAGACCAAAGGTCAATTCAACGACAGAGGGGAGGACTAGGTCCTCTAACTAAAACGGGCTTAGCACGCTGGAACAGGATGGATACCAAACAACTAACACAAGCACTGAAACACACACACAAATTAGCGATCAGCAAGAATAGCTATTAAAATAGCTTTTGGGTTTGAATAAACAACTTTCTCAAAGAGAAATAGTAAAAAAGAGGGTACTTAGCCACAGCCAAGCGAGACCACGTCCGAGCTCTACAAGCGGCAAAATGAGATCTGGGGATAGGGAGCAATGCACCATGGGATACCCTCTTAGCCCAGCCAATGAGAGACTTTGAGCTAGTAAAAATCGGCCGAGTCAGAGCCGATATTCGGCTCCGAACCCACGGGTAAGAATGTAGGCGAGATAGGACTACATAACATCGGTTGATTCTGACATAAATGTGGCAGAAGGAGAAAGTATTAAAAGTGGGAGACAGTAGAGTGTTTGTAGAAAATGATTACTCACTGTACACTAGGTAGAAGAGAAGTAAATTTATTCCAGCAATCAGGGAGTGTATAGAAGCAGGTTTGAGATTCAAGCTACTGTACTGTCTTCAGATTATTTTCTGGAGGATCAAGATCATTCTTTGATACAAAACATGCTAAGGAGAAAATACAAAAGTGTGTCCAAAAAAGTGAGTTATCAAACAGTAGGGGAATTCTTCTTCTTCTTCTGATAAGGCCCACACAAAAACTAAGCCGATGAAACCATTTCCAATATTCCAAACGAAAATGTTTGAGACACAGAAAAAAGCACAAGCATTGACCAGAATAACCAGGTGCATGTTGGAAATGAACCAGTGACTGAATTTGGGAGATGGAAATCAACAGGACAAAACCCAGCAACTTGGAATTTGATGAATAGAATGGGAGATTACAAAGCATTAGTTATATTTATGAAGTATGACAAAACAAGAAAACCTGTAAATATTAGACTGTTTTTGTCTTTGTTAAACTTGTGGGGGACTCCAAAACATATGCCCTACTTTATGTCATTAATGGTTGGAAGATGATTTAGTAGAAGGGAAGATGAAGGTAAGAGTTAACTGCAAGTAAAACAAAGTTTTGTTCTTAACAGTATTTTTATAATACATGGCATAAACTGCATACTATAAAGTGATGCTTTTTTTAGTTAATTTTGTGTTTAACAGGTGCCTCAAATTTTCCCCTTCTTTCTTTCTTCTTGTTCAGTTTTAAGAAATGTAGCACTGCAATGTTAAAAGAGAAGAAAGCCTGGACAAAAGAGCATGACTTAAGTTAAAATGATATGCCTTTTCTTATTTTTTGCATAGGGGAATGACTGGATTAAGGCCCTTATATTGATTTAATAAGTTTTAAGGGGAAGCAAATAAAATGACGCCAAACATAATTAACACTGAATAGTGTTTCCCTCTAGCTCAAATTTTTACAGTGCAGTATATGTAGTGAAATGCAACTGTGTACTGGTTCTCATGTTTCTATGGAGACAATCTGATAAGGGGCAATTAAAACAGAATACTTCTTTCCTTTAATGGTTAAAAGATAATGTTTTCTGAAAGCATTTAAGTTTTCTTCATTTGGGAGAGGAATAAAAATAAGGCAAAAACGTGCACTTAGTGGAATTAGAAATATAGGCTGCATCATGCTTATCATGGATAACCTTCATTACAGGTTAATTCAACCCTGTTAGTGTGCCTGTCAATCTTTGACAACTGTTCCAATTAGGAGGGATAACTTCATATTATCTGAAGATGTACACAATTCTATTGTTAGTATTATGTTAAGAGGTTCTGGGGGTGTTCTGGAGGTGTGCTCGTTTTTTTGCTTGAAGGTCTTCATTAAAACAAAATCTTTTGTAAGATGTGACAAAGGTTCAAATGGATATGTCAAGAAACAACTGTATAAAACATCAACCGGCCAAACATTAGCTTATGCACAGACCACAAAAGCTAAAACTAGAACAAAAAAAAAACTGTTATACAAAACAGGTGGGAATAACTTCTTATAATGACATGTTTCAAATTATCTTTAAATGTGACGTATAAAAAATAAAGTAGTGAACTACATTAAAAACAGTGAGTGCAAATAGCCATGATACAGGAGACACACTTGGAAAGAACTGAGCATGTGAATTTGATAAAGAAAGGATTTCAGGATAGTTATTCAGCAAAATATCTGGGACAAAGAAAAAGGGGCGTACTTATATTAATTGCGAGAAGAGCTCCAGTAGTGTTTTGGAGGAGGAATAAGGTTCAAGGGAAGGCTGGAGTTGAATGATCTTTGTAATGTTTGACTCGCAATGAGTATTGCATAAAATTGGTAACTAAAAATGTCAATATTGTTTGTTTTCATTTATATAAATGTAGAACTATCTATTAAGTGATAATTTAATAAAGAAATTTTTGTTAAACAAAATATTAACTGCTTACACCTGCAGACAGCTAGTCTCTATTTAAAAGTATTCAGGAATGAATCTTTGTAAATTTCACCTAGAAAAGAATGTACAGCTGCTTTAGCCACAGCATTCTCGACTCCCACTGAACATTTCTAATGTAGAAAAAAACAAGCTAAGATATTTACAGATGTTAAGAAGCTTGGCATTTTTATAACATTCATTATTTTGTCTTTTTTCTTCTCCAAGCCTACTTACTTTCAAAAACAAAAAAAATACTCGTTTATAACTTGCACCAAAGGCATTAATTCTTGGCATTACTCTTGTAAAGACAAAATAAATCTTAATTCTACACATTACCAGTGCACTTTTACAACCCACCCCCACCTTAGCAGCCCACGATCAAAGCATATTAACATTAAACCTGCTTTTGTCCAGCCTTTCCCCTCGTTATACTGTAATGCCTATATTTCTTACAATGAAAAAAGTACTTGTTTACTTTAATATGTTTAACACATTTAACAGTTATTGAAAAGATCTCACACATTTAAAATACCCCTACACAACTTCTTTACTATACATAACATGCAGTTTTATACCATGAAATGTTTTATACAAGCACTAATAAGAACAAAACTTGTTTTACTTACAATTACTTTTTTTCCCTTTTAGTGTCCCTCTACACATTAATGATATAAAGTAGGGCATATGCTTTAGAGTCCACCCACAAGTTTAACAAAGTCAACAAAAGCCCAGTCTTTTTCAGCCACTTCACCTTGCCAAGCCGTATTTCACAAACGTGACTGATGTTTTCCAGTCTCTCATTTATTCACTAACTTCAGTGTTGCAAGTCTTCCTGTTCATTGCCATCTCTCAACACCTGACTCTGGTTCTAGCCCAATGTACTCCTAAATTCGTCTAGTCAATTCCTGTGCTTTTTTTGTCTCTCTCGAGCATTACTCTTTGGAACATTAGAAAAGGTTTTCAAAGACAATGTCTCTATATGAACCTTACTGTCAGAAAAATGAGAAGCAAAGTCCCCTTATGCTTTCTGGCTTACTTTTTGTTTGCTAAACATTTTTATTTCCTCCTTAGCCTGTCCATCAAAAAAATCACTTTGATCCTCAAGGTAAAATACTTTGAAGAAAGCTGTATACAGCAGCTTGAATCTCACACATACCTCCAAACATTATCCAATTGCTGAGATAAATTTATATTCTACCTAGTGTACAGTGATTATTTTCTACAAATACTCTGCTGTCTCCAGTTTTTAATACTTCACTCTTCTACCAAAATTTTGTTGGGATCAGCTTTCTGCTGGTATGATTGCATATTTACTAATACAGGTCTTGGCTGTTTTCTCATGGCCAGATTTGAGTACAGACTCAATGTGCCATTTCAACAAACACATTCTGCAGAAGAACTCTGGGTTTACCTTGTGCACTCTATTCTATTCTCTACTATTTTTTGAAACCACTCTTCTTGAGAAGCCTCATACTCAGCCAGCTTCAATTCAACCTCTGATTTTTGCAGCTTTATCAGTTCATCTGAACAGCTATTTAAAGTTTCTTATATGTTTTCCAGTGTTTTGAGTTGATAGTCTTTCAATGTTTCATTTGCTCTAATCACCTCTGAGTATATCTGGTTTATTTTTTTTCCTCTAAATGACTGTAAGCCATCTCTTAAATCAAAGCTGAATCTTGAAATGCTTTTTGCTGATCAGCTGCAGAATTTTTCAAAGTCGGTGTTTTCTCTTCACCTTTTCTTCCTGATTTTCATTCAGGTTTTCCAAATTTCCTCTTTGCTAGCATACAAACAGAGGACTTACTAGTCAGTAACTGAATTTTACCTTAAAAATTGTTTCAATGACACTCCTTTTTCTCAATTTCTGTTTTCACACTGGGAGAGCTGAAGTTCAGCTGTTGATCACTGTGCAGGCAACTCAGAATTCCCAATTCTACCCTTTTTTCATACTAGTAACATGCCTAGTTTAGATCTTGCAAACTGAAAAAGGCAACATGACTTCTCTAAGTGAAATGTACAAAATATATGGAACTTACAGCTATGGTGCAACAAAAAACAGAACCTGTACTTTGGAAAACAATGATACACCATAAGCATCATACAATTGCTAGCAAGAGGAGACTTTACAAGAAATGGAATGCTACATTATAAACTATTCATATAAGTAACAATTTAACTGTGGTAAAACAGTTAAAACTGGAGTCTAGTCTAATCTGTTGCTGCAAATTTTGAGGACAAGCTTGCAACATTATGTCATAAAAAACTCATTTTAACTACATAAAAGGTGTTGCATCCAGCTAATAACTACCTGTTGTATTACTTGACAAGGGAAAACATTACTCCACTGACGTGAAACTAATCACTTTTAAGGAACTGTTTTTGCACATTCTATAACCACCAAAAATAAATGACTACATTGTTAAAATTTCAGACACGACCAACTTTTTTTCACTGTTTCTTTGCCCTTGCACCTGCCAACCATTAAGCATCTCCCAATCTGACTTGAATTTATTCATTTCTCATTGGCACAGTCCTCACAACCAGAGTTGCAACCCTGAGTGAAGGGCATAAATTAGGAAGTCATGAAGATTTGTTGTGTCTTGCCTGTATCTTGGTTATTTATGATGGACTTGACTCCAAACCCTGGGTGAGAGGATGACAGAACTGTGTCATCGCATGGCTATCAATGCCTTACCCCATGTGGATGTATGCTTCTGCATATCCATTATAAACTCCATCATCTATAAGTGGCCTGGTGAACTTGATGCCTACTCCAAATCACATCTGCTTCTAAACACCCCCACTCAAAGAGACTGGTTAATTCTGCAGCTTGATGCATCCTATCTTTATGCTCATCTGCCAGCTCTTTTACTAACCTGAGCTGCTAATCAAACCCTAGTCACCTGGGCAACAGTCAGGATTTTATCCCTCAATGCCTCCAAAGATGGTACAGAAATAAGTGACAAACAAGGCAGCTCTTAAACAGAGCAATTAAAGACCTAAAATTCTTGAAATATCAACCAGAACCACAGTTCGTCTGCTATGAATCTAACAAGCAGCTTGCTGAAGTTAAATCACCATACACCAAACACTCCAGGCATAATTATAAATACAGTAGTAGGATTCATTTAAGTAGCAGCAATATCCTCACAGCTTCCCAAAGCAATGCCAACATTGCACTCCAATAGCATCAACACCTGCCAATCGCACCCCTTACCAGCTTGTGTCCAGGGAAGCTGCCCCCTTCACTTCATCCTAGTTATGGCTCGGACATCAACTACTGCAATTTTTAAACATGAAAAAAAGAGAAAAGTGTTATGAGGAATGCTTTATTCTGGAAAACTGGAAAAGGGTGAACACAAGGGCCAAGTTTTAAACATCAGTGTAAAAGACAAAGCCATTAAACATTACAAACAAATCAGTTCTCTTTCATCCCCTCCATAATACAGAGGGATAAAGCCCTGATCGTGACCCAGATGATCCTGAAAAGACCAGTGACTCAGGCAATGCAGAAACTAATGAAGGTGGACAGGAGAGTGTGAGATGCTGGCTCTACCTTCACTGGCTAGAGGGAAGCGGACAGTTTCTGGCCAAAGAGGTGCATGGCATGTAATCTGTTGGCCACACATATTTGCCTGGCTGTACAAAAGTGCATCTCCATGGTAGATTTCATGCAGGCATGTCCAGGAATATGTACATTCACTGAAGCACTGTAGCCCTTTCAAATTTCCAAGTGTGAAAATCAATGACCAGAGTTGGGTTACTGCACAAAAAACATTCATGGCTGCCAAGATAACAGTTATGCTATAACCAGCTCTCACACTGGTGAAAGGGAATATAACTGGGAAATTGCAGAATAGGTTATAGGGTTGGGAGGCACATATGAAAAAAAAAAAGAAAGAAAATCAGTATTCTTTACACCAAACTTATGCTCACAGACAGAGAGCAGCTATTAATGTATTCAAACATGCCTACAAAAATGGTAGAACTAATGATGCCTGTAACTAAATGCACTATAATATTACCACTACACTCAATCATACATACAAATATTTTAGGCACAAACAATAATGCCCTTATAGTCCATCAATATACCAAAACATTGATTACCATACTGTACCCAATTTGTTCTTAAAACTATCTTAAAACTAGTGCTAGCTGTAATATAATTTGGTAGTCTATTCTTGCATCAACTACTCTGAGGACCAATGAGTGCATCTCATTCCTATACAATCTCCCACAGAGGCTGTGTGAAGATTCTCTACTACTCTTTGACAAACCTAAACATTCCCACAGATAGTTGTCTCCAATGACCTGTTTACCTAAATAAGGTCTCCTATAAGATATCCATGTGAGGCACTATGCAAGTTTAAAAGATTTTAATTTTAAGTAACTCAAATATTCCCTTTCCAATGATGCCCTTGGTATATTTCCACTGTATACTTTTCAATTAAATCATGCACGTTTTCTTTTAAAGTTTCAGTAGTTTGCATCCAATGAGACTTACAGTGATGTAATCATTTCTGACTCCCTAGACTGTACAGATAGATACTTATTAAACAGCCTATGGTTTGATAGCTATCATTTACCAATGGGTTGATATGATAAGAAAAACCCAAAGTTGGATACACCCATATACCAAGGTTCTTAAATGAATCTACAAGTTCAACCACTGTGTGCTGCATTAAAAATTCACCCTTCAATCTGTCTCCCAAATTTCATATGCAGAGTTTTTGATCAATTTTTCATCACATTGTTCTCCTGTGTCCAAATAGTCAATTTAGTCAAGTTCTTTTGCAGACATGCCCAAAGGTTACCACATGTAATTAGTTTACTCATTTCAAGTCATCCACATACAGACTGTAGAACACCTCAGATGAAAAAGATATATCTGAAAGATACATCCTAAACAAGTATCAACCATTTCAGAGCCCTGTGCGACATCCTGACTTTAACCTAGAACTTCACTTGTCTAATTGCTGTATAATATATGCTGTGTCCATCCAATTGCTGTATATGTGCTATGCCCTACCTTACGTCATGAAGTTTCAATCTTACCAAGATTACATGAATACCTACTTGTTCTAATTTATTGATCAGTGTTGTGTATATGACCCTATCAAAAGTTTAATTCTATACAAATTATATCACAGCACAAAATTTCAATTACCACTATTTTATTATAGATAATCATGCTACAGATGTTATAGATGTGTTTTCAACATATGCATGCTGATGTATGGTTTCAAGTCCCAAACTTTCCAGTTCTGACAATTTATCCAAAATATGTTTGCCATTATTTTTATACAAGGAAATAAACTTATGGGCCTATTTCCCTTAAAGATGGGATTAACAAGTACATGTTTCCAGTCATAAGGAATCTCCCCATACTTAAAAGATCTACTGAATAACAGATGTAATGGTATTAAGCTCATGCTGTAGGTTTTCAGGTCATCAGTACTAATTCTGTCTGCTTCCTGTGCTTTGGTTTGCTCCAGTTTGCATAGTTCTTTTTCAATATAATCTAATTTAATTTCAGTATCTGTAGTTCCCAGTGTGTTACTTAGTGCAATTTATCACCCCCATTGTGCAGCCAAATTGTTTTATAAAAGATTTTCTAAATTACATGCATATTTGTGTGTGTAAATATAAACTGTTGTGTCTGAGAGTAATTTTTATCATCTAAACACAATTTATCAGTTTGTATGTCATTAATCCTATAACATCTTATATATCTATAAAATGGTTTCCTATGATGCTCAATATCATTTTATAAATTTTCTTCATTTTTTATCTAGTCTCACACGGTTTAATTTCTGTCCAGCTTATTTATTCCAGTCAACAAAATGAAAGTTTGACATGGTTTCCATTTCTTATATTTTATTCTCATCTTAATTATCTTATGGAAATATAATCCTCCTGACTTGGTGTGCCTAGATCTCATTGTTAATTTTCTTTTTGCATTCAATTTCCCTTTCAAAATTTGCCACATTCTTTCTGCAGTTTCTTCCAGTGAATGTATGACTTAAATTTTACAGTGACTGTTTTGCTTCCATTCAGTCTATTAATCTTCTGTGTAATGATTTAGATTTCAGTTCAGCAGACTAATCTAGCAGTATCTTAGCCTTTATAACCCGAGGATCACTGCACATCAATGGTTGTGAAATGTCACTAACAGTCGTTTCCTTAGGAACACAAGCAATGCCATTATGTTCCGTTCCCTGGTAAGCTTGTTTGCAATCTGCAGCTACTGTTGTCCCTGAACATAGATTGTACATAATTTCCCTATTAACATTGTTGAATCAGTACTACTCCAGTCTGTTTCAGCTAGATTTAAGTCCTCAGCTACTACCAAATACAGGAATTATCTAGGACATAAGACATCAGTCTATAGACTAGCAACTCTCTGCTCCTAGGTTAGTATTGGTGCTATCAAACATCTAAAAAGCACAGGTCTTGTTACAGTTAATCCTCATAACACCTCCACCTGATTTTTGTTATGTCTGTTGTAATAAAACCATCTATACCCTGACAGAACTGGTTTCCCAGTCAGTTTAGCACATGGTTAAAAAGCAAAGAATAACAGCAGTAATCTTGTACAAAATCAGCAAATTTTCCAACAAAGAAAATAGTACTAATACTCCTAGCACTAGCAAAAATTTGATGCATCTGTGCCACTTATCTGTAAAATGTTAAGACCGAGTAGAAAAAAAACTGTCTTGTCAAACATTCCAATAAATCAGCTGCAAAAAATCTTTTCCTTGTCTTCACAAGTGGAGTCCATCCTGTCTAAATACATGTGTGCTCAAAATCAGGCTTGCATGTTCAACACTTCCACTTTTTAAAATGGAACAAATTTTCATGTAGGCATTTGCCAAAAATATTTTCATTCACATTCACTCGACTCTCCTTTCTATATAACACCCCTTTCAAGCTATGCTAAGAGGTCTGTAAGTTCCATACTCACCATCAGAGTCCTTAAAGATGAGAATATTTGCATCAACATGAAAAATAATAGCTCCTGCATCCTGTATTTTTGCTCTTGGCAAGCATAACACTATTAGATTTGCAGAGAATGTAATGAACATCTAAGTACAAGTTCCTCTAATAATTGACTCTGATTACAACTATATAATTTCTGACCAGATCTGAAGAATGTCCTCCTCCTAATTGAGTTATGTCTGCTCTATTACTTGTTACAAAGGAATGATCCTCATCACCATTAGTCTTACTAATCTCACTGTTTTCACTGCTTATTTCATTTGTTAGCATACAGTTTTCATCCAGCTGTCTTTGTACTTCCTCTGCTTGAGCCATGCTGTTGACTTCTGTCTTTTTTAGTACAGCAATTGTCTTTATTCCTTCCAAGTTCAATTTTGATGTCGTCCTGGACCAGAACACCAAAGGCGGAGGTGTGTCCATAGTTGCTCAGCATTATGCAGTCGAGGTTATCCAAGTGCAACTAACTCTGGGCAAAACTGCAATCCAAATTGTAGCTTGCTACAGATCACCCACCATGCCCCAGGATTCCCACTCCTCTTTTCTTGATGTACTGGAAAATATTAGGGTTCAACCAAACACCCTAATAATGGGCGATTTCAACTACCCCACCATTAACTGGAAAACTACTCATGTACCAACTCCTTCGCTCAACGCTTTCTGGAATTCATAAACTCCAATGCCCTGGATCAACTTATCCACACCCCCACCAGGGGCAATAATATCCTAGATCTAGTCATTACCAACATGAGTGACCGGTTTTCCACACCTGAAGTCAACGCCTCATTGGTCCGATCCGACCATAAGCTAATTACCCTAGATATCCACATCCTACCCCCAACCCCCATTAAGGAAACCATGGTAAAAAATTTCTCCAAAGCCAACTTCATGCTTCTTAAGACAGAAGTGGTGAACTTCATGACACCCATGCATATGGACAATACAGTTACGACTACTGAATCCTACACAATTGCACTTTATAAGCACTTACATGAGTGCATGGATCGTGCTATCCCAAACAGAACCAAGACGCTATCCTCCAAAAAAAAAAAAAGCCAATCTGGTGGTCCCCTGCCATAAACAAACTGTACAACAGAAGGAAGAAACTGTTGCAAAACAGAGTAAAATCCCATGAGTGGAGGAGCTCCCTGGTCAGCCTCCGTAAGAAGCTGAGATCCCAGATAAAATCCTCCAAAGCTAGTTATGAAAACAAAATCGCCACTGATTCCAAAGATAACCACAAAGCATTCTATAGCTATGTCAAGAATCTCAATGGCAACACTCAGATCTGCTCTAAGTTACAGCACAATGGCACTAAATATACAGACCCAACTGATATTGCCAACATCCTGGCAGATAGGTTCAGTGCTAACTTTACCCCCCTCTCACCCCCTAAAGAGCCCATCTCTATACTGGAAGAATGCAAAGTTCCTGTAATCATGGCTGTACAGGTAAAAACCACACTCTCCAAAGCCAACAAAGCATCCATGGGACCAGACAACATCCCAGGCTGCGTTCTACATGAACTACAGAACGAACTTGTACCCCACCTAAGTACCATGTTCAATCATAGCCTCACCTCAGGCTTTGCGCCTGCTGAATGGTGCACAGCTACGGTTATCCCACTCCACAAGGGGGGAGCCACCACGGACCCCAGAAACTACCGCCCCATTAGCCTGACGAGCCTGGTCTGCAAGGCCATGGAACTTATAAACAAAGACAGTGGTAATCTCCAAACTCTGGACCCCACCCAGTTCGGGTTTGTAAAAGGCAGATCACGTCTCCTAAACCTGATAGACTTCTTTGAAGCAATCCCCAAAGCCGTAGACAAGGTATAAATCCCTGTGTCACAAGATGGGTTGCCAACTGGCTCACTGAGAGAACCCACACTGTGAAAGCAGCAGACTCCAAATCAGACTTCAGCCCAGTGACAAGTGGAGTACCATAGGGTTCAGTCCTGGGTCCTCTCCTGTTTGGCATCTACTTCTCTGAAGTACAGGCTAACACAGAAGGTCTTTGGTTAACAAAGTTTGCAGGTGACTGCACACTAGGAGCCATAACTGAAACTTCTAACGATGTGGACATCCTACAAAAGGGTCTCACTGAGACAGATGCTTGGTGTCAAAGCCATGGCCTCAAGCTCAATGCCAAAAAGTGCACGGTCATCCCCTTTGGTAAAAACTCTGTACCCATGAACTATAACATAGGCGGTAGTATACTTAACACCTATAGTGTGATAAGAGACCTTGGGACACAGGTGGACAGTAGTCTCTCCTTTGATAATCACATCGCCACAGTAGCCAGGAAATCCTTCTACGTGCCACACCTCATCACAAAAGGTTTCTCATCCAGAAAAAGAGAGGTCATTGTTCTCCTCTACTCATCGCTCATTAGACCCATTATAGAGTACAACGCCCCTTTTGGTATGTACCTCACAAGACATCTACAACAACTGGAAAGGTCACAGAAATACCTCACAAAGAGGATTACCGGCCTCAAACAGATGCCCTACGCAGACAGTCTCAAAAAACTCCAGCTTTACTCCGTCGCATATCGCCTACGCCGAGGTGATCTCTGCCTAACATACAAAGCTATGTCATACCCACAGCTGTTGGACATGCTCCATTTAAAGAAATCCCAATCCCTCGAGCTACAGGCTCTAGGGACCTAAACCTTGTCAACCCAATAAACAGAACATGCCGGAGGGATAGATTCCTGTCCCAGAGACTTGCCCATACTCTGGAATAAACTACCTATCTATATCAAACAAAGCTCCTCATTAGCACTTTTCAAGAAAAATCGTGACTGGATGGGAAATAGGAAATTCACCCCGGGGATCACATCTGTGGCTCTGCTCGACAGTGGCAAAGGAAAATAATTTTCTTGGGTGGCAAAAGCCACGGTACCTTTTTGGCTGGACTTGTATAGGCCCCAGGGCCGATAGTCTAGTACCTACCTATGAACCTTTTAGACTGACCATTGCTTCTCTTTTCTCCCTACTCTGTTGGAAAAAATGCCATTTTCTGTAAACATATTTTGCCATTGAACAGTGTTATTGTTCCCTGTAACCTGTGTGTTACAATACAAAGTATACGTTTACTTTGCATTACAGACATTCATTTATTTTTTTTCTAGTTATTTGTTGTGAATTACTCCCCTTTTTTTTTCCTACATGCTCCGAATCATCAGATTGCTGAATAAATGTATCCAGAATTCTAAAGTTGTCATTGGTAGTATCATGTTTAATAAGGTTTGAGTGATCTTTACTGGTAGCAGAAACTTCCTTTCCAAATACGTTTTCCTTGTACTTCACATAATGACTTGACTAATGAGATAAACAATATTAATACAAGTAATAGTTTTACAAGGATGCAAACTGCACAAGTGCAATCATCTTCAGTAAGTTTAGAGTTACTATTAATAATAGTAAGCAAATCATCCAACTTTTGATGAGAGGAATACAAGTCTGCAATGTTATCAAGTGTTAGCTTTACATATACATAGCATTTAGTATACTGGGGTCCAAATGGAGAGATGATAAAAATCAGCAAACTAATCAATACAAAAAAAAAACAGCACCAAAGAAATTTGGAGAGAAATACAGACAAAGGCATTCAGACATAGAAAATTGTACAATAATACAATAATAATGGAGAAGTTAAAGAAATAAGAACTGAAGTTATAGATTATCTGTGAAGTGAAGGATTTAGTGTAGAAAATCCAGCTCAGGTAATGTCACAACATGATGGAATACTGAGTCCCCAAATTATGGAGAAACAGGTGGAACAGGAAGCATCTGATCACTTGCCAAATGAAGATGCTCTGCAGCATACAGTATGAAACAAGTACAAAACTTCAGACAGAGTTGTACAGCAAGTGAAGGAGCAGGAAACAGTGGCAACTCTGACGCAGTCAAGGTTGTGGAATGACAGGCCAGTGAGTTCCTACATGAAAGAGCAAAGGATGATGCAGGATGCCGCTGAAGAAACATCACATGAAGATAATCTGGAACTTTCTGTGGCATGCCCACAGCAAAAACATAGCAAAGAATGCTCCCTCAGTTTAGAAGAAAATGATCTAAGGGAAGAGTTGCTCGATTTAATAGAGGTGAAAAGGCATATTAAGATTGACAAAAGAAATAGACTGCAGAAAGTAAATAAGACCCAAAATGTTAGAAGTCTGATAAAAGAGATGAACATAGTAATCACAACTATTAACAAAAATTCATGTGACACAGAAGAAGTAAATAGGATGCATTACTGTGCAGCTTAGCGGACCGGAGTTCCACTGTGGCGACCCCTAACCGGGAAAAGCCGAAGACAGACAAACAACTGTGCAGCTAAAAAAAGTCTTTCCACAAAAATGCAGAATAAAATCAAAGTAAACTTTGTCATTTAGTCCCATGAGTGGAAGCTAAATGAAATTTTGTTGCTTCGAGCTTAATGTGCAGACAAAAAACATATAAAAATATAAAATAAATATAAAAACAGAACTAGAGACTCTATATATGACATTAACACTGACACAAAAACAGAACTAGAGACTCGATATGTGACATTAACATTGACACGACACTAAGACGTAATTACAATTTTTGTATGTTTATCTAGAGCAGCACTTAGTATTGCACAGTAGATATTGCACTTAGAGGTAGACTACAGACCATTCTCTCCACTGCATGGAATGTAGCTTGTATTTCAAGTTATTCCACAAAAGTAATTAAGCATTCGGTGAGCTATTGCACAAGTGAGAGAACCTAGTAATGAGTTACTGCACTTGAAAAACATTTCCTTCAGCCTGCGCGACAACTAACTGGGTGACCTGCAGGCTTGCCTTGCTACTCAAGTTTAATAGTCTGATGGCCTGAGGAAAGAAGCTGCTTCTGAATCTAGTAGTTTTGCAATGTATGCTTCTGAAGCGCTTGCCTGAAGATAAACAGGAGAACAGTCCTTGAGCCATGTGGGTAAAGTCTATAACAATCTTTGTGGCTCTTTTCCTAGGCACAGTGCAGATCCGGTATAGATGGAAGCATGAATCTCATTATTCTCTCTGCCCCTTTCACCACCCTTTGGAGGCCTTATGATCCATGTCTTTGCCGTTTCCATACTATACTGTGATACTGCTTGTCCAGATGCTCTCAATAGTGCCTCTATAGAAGGCTGTGAGCACCAAAGATGGGAGGTTGCTCTCCTCAACCTGCGTTGGAAGTGGAGTCTTTGTTGTGCTTTCTTGACAATGTGATTAATATTGATAGACCATGTCAAGTCTTACACGATTGTACACCCCTAGGAATTTGGTACTCTTCACCTTTTCTACTGTTTCTTCCTTGACTGTGAGGGGGAGCTGTTTAACCCATTTTTTCCTGAAGTCTACAATTACCTCTTTGGTTTTGTTTACGTTCAGAGCCAGGCTATTGCGGTCACATCAATCAGATGTTTCACCTCCTCCCTGCAAGCTGTTTCATCATCACTGCTGATTAAACCTACGACTGTAGTATCATCCGCAAATTTCATGATGCAATTTCACCTAAACCTGGCTGTGCTGTCGTCAGTCAGCATGGTGAACAGCAGAGGACTGAGAATACATCCCTGAGGGACTCCCGTACTTAGTGCAAGGCTCTTTGAGGTCTGTCAATAGGAAAGTCCAAAATCCAGTTACACATAGGAGTACTGACTCCCATGTGAATCAGTTTCTCTATAAGATGTTGTGGTATGGCTGTGTTAAAGACAGAGCTGAAGTCAATGAATAGCAGTCAAACATGAACGGTTCTTGTTTTCCAGATGAGCTAAGGATGTGTGGAGTACCACTGAGATGGCATCTGCAGTGGAGCGGTTGGACTGATGTGCAAATTGCAAGGGGTCCAGTTCTGAAGGAAGATTTGTTGTTAAACAGTCTCTGACCAGTCTTTCGAAACGCTTCATTACTATAGAGGTGAGAGCTACTGCACGACAGTCATTCAGGTTTTCTGGCTGAGACTTTTTGGGTAGTGGTATTGCTGCTGCATTCTTGAAGCACTTAGGTGCTATAGCCTGACAGAGATGTGTTCAATATGTCAGTAAGAACTGTGGTCAGCTGTACAGCACAGTTTCTGAGCACTTGTACCAGAATGTTGTTTGCTACTGCTGCTTTCCTTGGGTTTACCCATCTTAGAGTTGTCTGAACATTAGCTGGGTTGAGAGAGTGCCACCTCATTTTGCCTTGTGTTGAGTTTCGTAGCCAGTGTCATTCCCTTCATTAAACCTGCTGAAGCAGATGTTGAGCTCATTTAGACATTCAGTGTTATCATCACATTTGGTGGTTACAGGCCAGTAGTCTGTCAAGGATTGCACCCCCTACCACAGACATCTGGAGTCTCTTAGGTCTGAGAAGTGACACTGGATTTTTTTGGCCATAGGGACATGTGGCCTTCTTTATACCTCTATTTGGGTTCAATCTGGTCTCCCTGAAGGCATCCTTGTCTACCTTCTTAAAGGCAGCATTGTCTGCTCTTAGGAACTCATATACCTCACTTGCTAACGAAGGCTTTTGGTTGCCCCTTATAGTGATGGTTTTGATGGCTGTCGCATCATCCACACATTTGGTTACGTATGCCATCACAGATTCTGTGTACTCGTGTAGATTGATGAGTTGGTTCTCCACAGCCACAACCTTAAACATGTCCATGTTCTCAAAGCAGTCCTGGAGTGCTGAGACCACTCCCTCTGGCCATATTCTTGTATGCTTCTTAGTATGTTCCTTATTAATAGTGGTTTATATGCATGGATTAGCATGATGACCAGATGGTCACAGTTTCCAAAGCGTGGGTGCAGTACCGCCTTATAAGCCAGCTTAATGTTGGTAAATACCTTGTTCAGTGTGTGTTCTCTCCTTTTGTGGCAAAGGCCACATGTTGATGATAGTTGGAACTGACCTCAGGTTTGATTGGTTAAAGTCACCAGCTATTATGCGAGTGAATTCTGGATTATGATTCTGCAGCTCAATGACTTCCTGGTGAAGTGTGGCCAGTGTCTCACTGGTGTTGGCACTAGGAGGAATATAAAAAGCTGTGATGTTCACACTATTAGACTCCCTTGGCAAGTAGAAGGTTCTACATTTTAGCGTCATGAACTCAAATGTTTTCTGAGCAATGAGTGGTAACTGCCTCAGTTGGTGCATCATCTGTTATTAACACATACACAGACACCCCCTCCTCTAGATTTGCCTCTAAGGATCTGATTCCTGTCAGCTCTAAATGTCAGCCCTTCCACATGCACAGCACTATCACTGATATTAGAGTTTAACCAAGTCTCTGTAAACATGACCACACAACTATTTCTCACCTTATTTGTAGTTAGTTCTAGCCTTATGTAGTCCATCGTGTTTTCCAGGGAGCGAACATTAACTAGTAACAGATGGAAGTGCAGGCCTGTGTGGGCTGGCCTTTAGCCTTGCAGATATTCCTGTTTTTGTTCCTCTTCCTTCTCCTCCTTTTAGATGTGCTAAAAGTTAGCTCTGCTTGTGCAAGACATCTTGGGCCATGACAGAGTATAATTCCTTGCTCTCGAAGTTCCTGGAGTGTAGAAGGCCTTACAGGCCCTGCAGACCACAGCTGATCAAGCCTGCAGCAGTGTGCTTGAAGATCAAATTTCTAGGGGTTTCCCTCTACTATAACTTAGTTTACCTTCAGTACTTCCCCTTAATTTGGGATTTTTTTGTTGTTTTAGGTGCAAAAACAATAAGGGAAAGTAAAGGAAGAAACAAAATGTCACCAAGGAAGCACAGAGAAAACTGTAAAGCAATTAAGACAAGTTGCACTGTTAAAAGTGTATAGAAGAGGGAACATAACACAAATACTTAGAAATAGACATGATAAAAGCAACACACAGTATCAGAACAGACCAGGATACACTATTGCAAATAATTAGTCATCACATGCAGAAAAAAAAACACTGAAGATATGCAGTTAAACATACAGGAAAAGCACAAAATAAGCAACTCACTGATGACCCAAAACAGTTTTATACAGAATTTGGGAAACAAAGCAAAATAAATAGAAATGCCATCAAAAAAAAGAAGGAATACATTAATTTTGGAGAAATATTTATGAAGACTCTGTAGAATGCAACAAAGATGCTGCATGGATAGAAGTAAAAGAAACAGATGAACTAACAGCAAGAGAAACTGAAACAAAATTAAGAAAAGCTCCTAAATGGAAAACTTCAGGCACAGGTGTTGTACCCAACTTCTGGCTATAAGTATTAACATCTTTACATGAAGACTTGGCTTTGAGCAAGAACTAAATATATATGCATCCCAGACAGACATCAATCTGGTTAACAGGAAAAATACTTCTCAAGAGTGAACCTACAAGGCATCTCAAACACTGTAGACGAATAACTTGCCTTCTGACGATGTACATACTATATAATCGAGTTGATGCTGACTTACAGTCATTTACAAGAAAACTCAATCACTGCAATAGAACAAAAGGTTAACAAAAAAGCCATGTGGAAACAAAGCATAATTTGTTGTTAAATAACGTCATAATGGAGAATTGTAAAAAGGGACAGAATCTTAGTATGGCATAGACAGATTACAAAAAAAGCATTTAAAAGCATCCCACATCTGTGAATAAAGGAGAACTTACAGATGTCTATATTCATCAATTACATTACAGTGATTATGACTATAGCAATTAAGTCATGACAATGGGCAAATTATTATCCCAGGGATAAAAATTCTAATAGGGATATTCCAGAGTGCTTCTTTGTCACCGCTGCATTTTGTCTTGCCCTTAACCCATTAAGCTGTCTACTTAACAGATTAAGTCTTGGTTATAATTTGGCTCCCAGAAAACATCCTAATATAAACACTTAACTTCTTTTTGTGGATGACTTAAAACCATATAGTTCATCAGATGAGAAGTTGAAAGCACAATCACAATTGGTTAAAACTTTCTCAGATGATATAAGAATGTCATTTAGTCTTGATAAATGTGTAAAAGCAACATTTAAAGCAGGAAAGCTGGAGTACCAAAAGAAAATCAATCTGGGACAGGAATGTGATATAAAGGAACTTGAGCAGGAAGGAGTGTATAAATATTTGGGAACTGATGAAGGATCAGCAATAAAATGTGAACAAATGCAAATAAAACTCCGTAAGGAATATTTCAGAAGACTATTAATCAAAGTTATGTACTCACCATAACTATGCATTTGTGTTGCCCATTTTCATTCCTCCTCAACAAATGGGTCTTGGATCTGAAACTCAGAATCGACTGCAGCTTTTCTATAAATTCTAGGATCTGACTCTTGAGCTCCCCCCCCTTTGACCATAATGTCTCTGACCACTGCATTACCTCACACTGAATTTGCTGCTACTACATAACCATCTAAATATAAAACATAATAATAATACTGCAAGAAATAGTATACTAACAGAAAAGGGGCTCAAAGAGGAACTTGTGGTTCCCAACAAAAACTTCCATCAAGTCACTCCCACAGACATGGGCAGGGGAAACAGGGGGGTGAGGAAGAATGAAAATGGACAACAGATGCATAGTTATGGGGACTACATAACTTTTATATCTGATGTTGTCATTTTCATTCATTCCGCAATGCGTCCCCAGCTACAGTAACCTTGGATGGCCCTCAAGAAAGAATGTTCTGGAGAACCGCAAAACCAAATGCAGCCTTGTTTCTGAAGATAATATCCAACTTGTACTGAGCAATAAATATATGAGCACTATGCCAAGTGGCAACTGCTAAAATATCAATAGAAGCTCTGGCCCAAAAGCAGCTGACATAACCACTGACCTAGTTGAGTGTGCTTTTGGCTGTTTTGGCAAGGTTAATCCGCTCAAAGCATAAACATAAGAAATACAACCAGTTATCTATTTTGCTAGTGTATAATTAGATACTGGTTTTCCCAATTTGATACTGGAAAAGAAAAACAAACAATTTCTCATTTTTTTTTAAATTGTCTTATGAAGATAACACTTAAGTTGCCTATGTACATCTAAAAGGTGAAGCACATATTCTTTGTGAAATTTAGGAAAGAAAACTGGCAAGTTGATCACATGACTGAAGTTTGTTTCAGAGGCAATTTTGGGTACAAAGAAAGGATTAGTACATAAAATAACACTATCTATGGCAAATGAGATAAAACCATTTTGAAGAGAGGTTTTGGAGTTCAGAGACTTGCCTCACAGAAGTTATAGCCAAAAGAAAGACTGTTTTGCAAGAAAGAAATTTGAGATCTACCTTAAATGAAAGTTCAAAGGGGGATCGTATTAAACTCTGCAACACAAAAGTAAGACCCCAAGGTGGAATTGGATCTTTAATCAGAAACCTCAGTAAAAAAGGTATCTTTAAGGTATGCTTTACATAACTTGGATGAGGCTAAAGGGGAAGATTCATCTCCAATGTGATAGTTGCTGACTGAACTTTGATGGTGGAGAAACTAGCACCACTCCTAAAACCTGAAGCAAGGAAATCTATGCAGCAGGGATTGCAGCAGTGAAAAGATCCAATTCTCTCTGCTGTGCCCAGCAAGAAAATCTCTTTCATTTACTCTTATAAATCTTCCTTGTGGCGGGATTCCGGGATGAGAATAAAATTTTGTAAACAGGAGACGAAAACCAGGAATGTCTAGCCATCACTGGAATTGGAGAAACCATGCGGTCAGTCCGAGGCCTGCAATGATGAGTCATCCCTGACAGATGTGATAGGAGGTCTGAAGTGGGGTCCGTTTTCCAAGGTGAGCCCATATGAAGGGGAACCACATTTGCCAAGGCCAGAAGGGGGCAATGAGGATTATTTCGCTCTTCAACCAGAATGCTTTCTGAAGGAATTTGGGGATTAGGGGTAGAGAGGGATAAGCATATAGAAAACCGGAGGGCCACACATGTACTAGAGCATATCTTGAGGATTGTCCATGAGGTAGAATTAGGGCAAAGAACCTGCTGCATTTGTTGTTGAGGGAAGATGCAAATAGATTACAGTAAGCTTGTCTCCACATTTGTGGAAGATCATATTTACCACTAATTGACTGAGAGACCACTTGTGAGGCATGTAAGTCCTGCTGAGTTTGTCTGCTAGAACTGATTTCCCCAGTGTGTGCATCACTACAAGAAAGTAGTTGAAGGACACTGCCAGACTCACTGCTTCTCGGCTAAAGGGATAAGGACCTGGTGCCCCCTTACTTTTTGATATACCATACAGACATATTAACCATTTGAATAGCAATTGCCACTAGAGGAAGATGGTTCTGAAAGGCCTGCAATGCTAAAAGGACTGCTCTCATCTCTAAGACATCTATATGCAATTTGCACTCTGATGGGGAATATGTGCCTTGAGCAGTCTGTCCCAAGAAATGCCCCCCTACCCCAACTGGGAAGCATCCATGGACAATATGATGTTTGGGGAAGGAAGGATACAGGGACATCCTTGACAACTTTCATAGGAATGAATCCACCACAATAGGGAATCCTTGCAAACTCAAGACAGTTTTATAGGATGTTGCAAGGGGCGTCGAAGAAAGGACTATGGTATCAAGGTAATTGCTGCAGCCATCAATCCTAGGATTTTGAGAACCACTTTTGTTGGGGGGTGAGGGGTGACAAAGACCCTGTCTGACATGTAATTTCAAGGCAAGAATTCTCATTTGTGGTAAGACAGTGAGACAACTGACTGTATCTAGACGAGCCCCTATAAACTCCAAGACTTGAACTGGCTGAAGGTGGGACTTTGTGATTCCCAAAGATTGAGATAATTGGAGTAATTCCTGGCTTTTAGTAGGAGATGCCTGCTTTGTGTGTTGAGGAGCCAGTCATCTAAATAAGGAAATAGAAAATCCATGCAGTCTTAGATAAGCTGCTAACACCGTCATGCATTTGGTGAACACCCTGGGGGCTGTGGTGAGACCAAAGGTCAAGGCTCTGAACTGATAATGACAGTCTCCCACCTGGAAGCGTAGGTATTTTTGAGAGCATTTGTTTATTTTGATGCGATAGTATGTGTCCTGAAGATCTACCAAGCACATCCAGTCATACTTCTGCAACACAGACAGAATGGACTTAACCGTGACCACCTGAAATTTGGAGTTCTTTCCATACTGGTTCAGATAACTGAGATCCAGGATAGGTCTCAGGTTCACCGTTTTCTTTGGCACTAAAAAGAACCTTGAGTGAAATCGAGATATTCTTTGGTCTGGAGAACCTCTTGGATGACTCTTTTTTGTCTAACTGTTTTTGAATCTCTAGAGCTGCCAACTCCCACTGATGGGTGGAACATCAGGGACATGTTTTCTTTTCATAGAGGGAACTTGCAAAACGAGAATGAAATATTCTCTGGAAAGGACTCTTTGCACCCACATTATCTTTCATGACGGCTGCCCAGACTTTTGGGTGCAAAGACAAGCACACCTCAACTGTCTCCAGAGAAGGGGTCTATATTAAATTCTCGAAAGTTGACGATGTCGAATCTGACATTGTTGACATGAGAAACTGCAGAACATCGAACAAGTAAACGGAAATCTCGGTAAGGGGAGATTTCCATTTACTGCAATGTAATGCGGTTTCGGAGTTGGTATATTTAAGTAGTGGGGGGGGCACAGGGTGGCTTGCCCCCCCCCACCTACACAGTTTAGTTTTTTTTGTTTTTATTTTTTTTTCTGAACATTCGATGTTTTAACAGTTCGATCACTAAAGGTCGACCTTTAGTGATTCAAACTGTTAAATATTCGATGTTCTGATATAGACCCCCAGAGAAGAACAGTTGGGCAATCCCCTTCGGGAGCACTCAGAGGGTCTCTGAGAAGAAATCTCTGAAGCCCTGGTTTTGCGGACCCCCCCCCCCCCCCACTATGTGGTCAGCATCTTCCATTATTTCTCCCTCTGCCTTGGAGAGAAAAATCTCCACACGACTCTTAAAAAGTCCTTGAGACATCTGGAACCACATCTTCTTACTACCACATTGATTCCTAGAAAATGGTCTCTGTGAGGTAGAAAAACAGATTCCCATGGCAGACCAGGTCTTTTCATCCTGATCACTGTGGGAAAATATCTAATGGTAGAGCCAGACAAAGAGGATCCATCAAAGGGAGCACTGATGAATGACACTTTGAAGGACTCCACAAAAATCACACAGTCGCATCTAGGCATATCTCCTACTGGCTGTGTGCCTGAACCTGCAAACCATGAGGAACCCTCAGCTGCACGAAAAATTAGCCTTAAGAATGCATTAAAGATTGATTGTAAGGTGGCTAGTTGACAGGAAAAGACCTTCTCTTCCTCCGTCAACATGGACCCAAGGGTAGAGTTAAGTGTTCCTTGATTAAGTCCCTCGATAATCTAGTGAAGTGTGCCAAATAGTTTAGCGACCATAAGACAAAGGTCACTGAGGTGTAAACTCACTTCTCATACCTGTCCAACACCCTAGACACTGTATTAGGGGAATGGACAAAAAAGCGCTGCTCAGCCAGCTCTTTTCTGAGGGGCTGTCAAAACCATGACATCTACGTGGATTTCCTTAGTCCAACACTGTCCATCTTTAGGTGCTCCAAGAAACTTATCCAGACACCATGAATTCTGTTCTATGGTATCTGGTTTCTTCCATGCCCAGCGGGAGACAAGATCTATAAACTAATCCGCTGGGGGGGGGGTGGTGTAACTCAAGTAGGAGATGGGCCAGATCCGAAAGCTTCTAGGAACACATTCCTCCTGGGAAGGGGTTTCGGAGGACCAACCACCTTTTTGGCACATCATTTCTAGAATGTCTCCAAAGAAGTAGTCTTCTGGTGGAGATCTTTGGGACCCTACCCCTTCATCAAAATCGGTATCTTAGGTCAAAGATTCCGGAGGGGAATCTAACTGCTTCCTTTTGCACAACCTTTTCTGGGGGATGTCTTCAGTGGGGTGCTGTGTAGAGGTATCAGAAGAGGTGGGGAGCTCCCAAAGTAGAACTGCCTGGAAGCTCTTATGGGCTGGCTGTCCCTGTGCAGTAGGATGAAAAGACTCAAACAGGATCTGAAGGGGGAACAGGGATCAGATCCAAAGAACTAATAATTGAAACAGCTCTTGGGTGGGAGAAAACCTCGGCTATCACCTGGAAGGCAGACTGACCAGGAGAAGCTAAGGTTAATCTAGCTGAAGCTAAAATTCTTGAATCAGACAAAGCAGGACCCCCCCCCCAATTCTCCGCTCTGAGGGAGGAGTCACAGCCAAGCTGTCCAGCGCTGAGGGTCCGAGGGGAAGCAATAGTTCTGAAAGCTTTAGAGTCAAAGTCATTCCCTCGAATCAGACTCTGATGCTTCGTCTCCAAGACATAGACCTGCTAAGGGCAGTCAGAGACGAACAGATCAGGGAAGTAGTCAGAGTTGAACATAAAGGCATCTTTGGATACAATGGTTTGACTCAAGGCGATCGCGGATCTGAGGGCTTTGAAACAGAAGGTAGAATTGGAGATGGAGAAATGATGGCATGAGAGGGAGGCTTACGGCTGACAGATCCAATGGGAGACAGATGGTAAGACCCCCATCTGGATCTGTACTCTGAAAAATGTTTTCATCGTCCTATCCACCTCTGCTTCAGAAAGACTTCGGGAGGATCTGATCAAAGAGCTAGTGGAAGGAGGTCGAGAAAACTTTCTTGGTGTCTTCAGTGGGAAAGGAGACCTCAGTCTTGGGGACACTAGCTCCAGAGAAAAGCGAGGGCTTCAGAGCTGGGGGGACTTCGAGGCTGAAGGTGTAGGTTCCATAGACTTCAGATCCAAGTGTTTAGAAAAATGTCAGATTAGATTTGTTAGACTTGACAGATCATTTTCTATGCTCCTTGGGCTCCACAGGTTTAGATTTTTGTGAGGGGGTTTTAGCCCCTGAAGTTGAAACAGCAGAAGAAAGTATACTTCCCTTAAGCACTAACTTGTTGCATTGGTCATTGATAGCTCTGGCATTAAAACCAGCACAAACTGTACAAAACGTATCTAGATGAGCAGGGCCTAAATAAATGCACTCCCTGTGGGCATCATCACAGTTGGGCATCTTGTGCCCACAGGAAGTGCACTTCTTAAATCCACTAGACATTTCAGCCATTGCTACAAACTATGCCAAAAGGCAAAAGCCAGTCGAGAGAGAGCTTAAAGATTTTTTTTGTGGTATAGAAGATAGAAGGAAAGAGAGTTATACCAACAATGGTAACATGATTACCTTATGAAAAAAGGTAAACCAAAACAGAAAAATACCAGCGATGGTAAAAAGAGGATCCCAAAGCATGGCAAAGAAAGTTTGTAAAAAGGATAATTAGCTTAGTGGGTAAACAGAGGAAGCTATAGAAGATAAGTAAGAAAAAGGAATTAAACTTTAAATATTTTTACTCACTATCCTGTAAAATGCAGTGGTCAGGGAATTATGGGTAAAGGGAGGAGCTCAACAGTCGGATCCTAGAATCTACAGAAAAGTAGCAGAGTTGGCTCACAGACCCATTCATTAAGGAATAAATGAAAATGACAACATCCGATCTAGCACTGAAAACAGCTCTGACATTTAGGAACAAAGTCCAGGCTATAAACCAATTTGTTCTACCGATTTTAACTTAAAGTTTCAGTGCGACTGATTGGCTCCAGAAAGTACTGGATCAGCTGGACAGAAAAACAAGAATAAAGCGTCATGCTTATCAAATGGTATATAAAAGTCAGTATACTCCAAGATCGTTCTGAAGAAAGTATGGGCCTCCTTGAAATTGATTACATGTATAGATCTGCCATCACGGGACTGCATAACACTATCGGCTGACCTCACCAGATCAAAACATAGTGAAAGTTTTAAAACAAGAGAAGTCCAAGATGACTTCCCTGCTTAGTTTAGCAGAAGCATACTGGTGTCTACCAGAAATGGAAATCAAACCTAAAACAGACAAAAATCAAGCAGCAACTGAATGTGCCAAAAAACTAAAGAAAAAGTACAAGGAGGATCAGATGCAGAAGAGGCATAAATATTGTGCTAAGTACAGAAGACTCCTGGGGCAACCTCATGTTGAACACAACTTGATGCAGGAACGGTTAAGGAATTTAAACCAAAAGATGAAAGGTTAACATTGATGGGCCAGGATAGTGGACAATGTACAAGTTGGTTTACAAAGTCCATTGAACACGTAGGGACATATAGGAGAAACAGTCCAATGTATGTTCTGTAAAACAGAACTGGAAACAGTTGCACATTTTGTTGTTGGGTGTGATACACTAATGGCAGAGGGGCACATTGGGGGGTTTGGGCAATCATTACAACATTGACGTAGCTGAGCTGTCTGACTGTAGGCATCTACCAAATTTATGAGTTATGGCCCAGCAAAAACTACCTTTTCCTGACAGATAAATAACTTGACAGCAGGCCCCTGACTAATAGGGACAGTACATTTGCCTAGGCAAGAAAAAAGGATTTAGTAGGTAGAATCCTAACTCTTTGCAGCAACAATGGCATTTGGGGAATCTGCCATTCTCGGAATATCAAAAGACCGTTAGGGTGTTCTATATAGGATTTGCTAGCAGTACCTAGTGTTATCAAACCTACTGCAGAACAACAATATATGCAGTGTCAGAATGTAGCCACCTCACAGACATCTTTCAAATAGGGCAACTTTAAGTCAGAAGGTTAATCTAGCAAGCCGTGCCAAGTAATAGAAATGAAGGAAGGAAACACTCCATTTCTAGATATCATGTCATTAGTATATTACCTAGATAAAAGGTTGCTCTCTCTGGTTTTATTTGTCATTACAAATGATTGTCCTACCACACAGACTAACTTGCCTCCCAACTGAACTATGTACCAATGTGCATAAACAGAACTAAAATGGCATACAGATAGGATGCATACCATTTGGACTTCTTTTTCTACTTTAAACAGTGAAAGAGCAATATAACGCATTTCTTGGTTATGTGGGATTGTTAGTATGGCCATGCAATACACAGTTTTAAACTTAGTAAACAGGGACATGTTTAACAAAAACATTTACACCACTGTGTGCATGTGTCTGTGCCCTGCAACAGACTGGTACCCCAAAAAGGGGTAACAGGTTAACCCCAAAAAAAATTAATTTTGCAAAACATTTTAATGACATACATTTTGGTCATCTCTGTGTGGTGAGTTACGAAGTTTCCCCAAGCTGGACAAGAGAACACCCATATTCAAAACAATTACGGGCTAAAAGCATTCCAAAACAATATTAATGATACATTTACAGGCTCTATTAGTACAAGTTTAACTGCATCTCCATACCACTGCAACATCTGCACATTTATTAGAGTGCGCCAAAAACAACAAAGAAATTGAGGATATGCAAAAGCCTCCATAGGTATTTAGTCAGACAGCTTTTGGAAAGTGCATTACAAAACATGAAACTTTCTGAAGCTAGGCATTAACTTACTGAAACTATATTACCCACATAATTCAACCTCGTCACCCTTTTCCTACTTCTATTCCTTTTATATTAATTGCACAAGATACCATGCACTACTTACACTGATCATTTTAAAACCCCTCAACTTTATGCTAAGCATGTCATGGGATTTTACAAGTTACAAGATTTATTTTTGTACACGTTCAAATGTATTTTAATAAAATCAATTTTTCGATCTTTAGCAGCATGAACAGCACTTGAATTGCCAATATATCTTTCTGCTTTTTTTCAATGGTCATCCAAATATGGGCACAAACAGGCTTTTTCTCTGGAAACTTGATTTTCCTTCTGGGACAGTTATTGCTGCTCTGTAACTTTTCCTGGAGACTTGATTAGTGGACCTTTTTCTTTGAGCTCTTCACTAGCATAATCTTAAAAGTCTGTGTTTTGGTAGACCAATTACTGGTTGTAAACATTCAAGGTGCACACTTTCCTTAGATTTTGAAATGTATGCTTAGAATACCTGCAGTTTCCTCCTATACAACTTTCCATCTTTTTCATGGACAAACAACCCTAGTTCAGCTGCCTGATCAACTACTTCAGCTTTAATTCACATCCTACCTTTTAATATGGCACTCTTCTACAGTTTCTATCACAACAGCACTTTTGTCTATGCCATCTTTCCAAAATGTCCTTTACTATGCATGAATGTTTAAACAGCAGTAACTGATGAAAGTTATTTTTGCTTTTTAGCATTCTGTCCATTAAACTGAGATGAAAACAGAAGGATTCCCTGGAATCGTGCATTCTTCTATTCCAAGCTAGTAAGATCATCTTCTTAGTTTTGCTACACCTCTTTCTTACATTATTCACAGTATTCACAATATGCTCCACTTACCTGTTAAACTGTAGACTACGAAAACCATATTTCTAAATTCCCACTCATACATACAATTTCTGAATTACTGACTTCTACACAGTGGACCACTAGCAGATATCACAATCAAATAGTGCAAGTTGTGTCTTCCAGTTTAAATATCTCAGGGAACTTGTCATAACTGGTGCATGCAAGATAAATATCCTTCTCAAATTGAAATGGGTACCCTCTGTAGCATATCAGTAATGTTGTTGTTTGTCTTTCGGCTTTTCCCGATTAGGGGTCGCCACAGCGGAACTCCGGTCCGCTAATGATTGGCAGTTGTTTTTTTATGGTGTTGAGTTGCCAGCCAGACGCCCAACCTTCAACGAAGGCACGTCCATTCAACGCATATCAGTAATACAATTCTAATTTTTTTGTACATCATTCTTCAGTCCCTTTGACTCTTATTCTACATTTGCTCTATTCTGCAGCGGTCATCAATTTCTTGTCATACACATTTTATGCCTGACCCACACTACAAGATCAATAATGTTTATAAACAAGACCTTTCAAAGCCTTCACATTATTGTGCAACAAACATTCTCTGTAAAACCTACAGTACTAGTAAAAAAATCAAATCAAATCAAGGACTAAATTTATGCCTTTCAAATGATGCATTAAAGGATACACACACTGGAGCTTTCTCCATCTAACTATTTGCCAGAATACCTGTTCTGAATCTAGTACTGAAAAGAACATGGCATTTGGGTTTGTGGAGACCACTTAAGGTTCCTAACCCTTAAATAATAAATCAGCACCTTGGGAAGTAAACCACTGCTATGGTTCTGTACCATATTTAATACACATCTGCGACTGGGTGACTTCATGTGTGCATCCAGAAACACAAACACACTGCTTTCACAGTACAAATTCATTTTACTATTCCCTGCTTCATAAAAGTCAAACCACCAAAAATGTTAAGTGAATGGAATTTTCTAAGTGCTATGACTAAAAAAGTACAGTTTTGTACCTACCATAAATGTAGATGTTCGAAGATCCACATTGTTGCAGTCCTTACACTTGGGTAGTCCGCTGTCCTCGGTCGGCCCGAATATCAAAGTATAAGGCTGACGTCGGTCAGGGCGCATCTGACTGACATCAGAACGTCAGGGTACAAATGCGCATGACCGACGTCATATCCTCAGTCTTTTCTTGCCCCAGATGTCAGAAGACCCTAAAAATAAAGGTCAAAACCAAACGACAGCAAACAACCAACCAACCACCCGTGCACCAACTATAGGTACAATATATATATACAATATACACAACATGTACAACCCAACCCACACAACCACCTCTAACTACAGAGGGGAAGGAGGGAGGGTAAATTGGACTGCAGCAATGTGGATCTTCGAACATCTACATTTATGGTAGGTACAAAACTGTACTATGTTCTTCATCTCACATTGCTGCAGTCCTTACACTTGGGTAGAATCCCAAAGCAGAGGTAAGGGAGGATGGCCAACTACAAGGAAGCAGGAGCTGCCAAAATGCCCTGCAAAACAGCAGTGGCAAAACCAGCCCTGGACTTAGAGTAAAGTGGCAGGTGATAATGCTTAGAGAAAGTATGCACAGAACTCCAAGTAGCTGCCTCCAAAATATCCTTGGTTGCCACTCCCCTCAAAAAAGCTGTTGAAGTGGCAGTAGCCCTAGTGGAATGAGGCCTAATCCCAGCTGGAATCTCCTTGCCATGATGGGAATAACAGAAAGCAATGCAAAACCCAATCCACTTAGAAATAGTTTGTTTTGACACAGGCCTGCCCTGAGAACTCCAAGCAAAAGAAACAAACAACTGCTGAGACTGCCTGAACCCTTTAGTTCTGTCCAAATAATACCGCAACTGCCTGTGAACATCTAAAGTGTGCAAAATCTTTTCCCCTTTATTTTGGGGATCTGCATAAAAAGTAGGCAAATGAATAGTTTGGTTTAAAGCCACACTAGAAACCACCTTAGGCATAAAGGAAGGATTAGTACGTAATGATACTCTATCCTTATGGAAAATCAAGAAAGGCTCAACCGCCATAAGGGCCTGTAATTCAGAAACCCTTCTTGCAGAGGTAATGGCCAACAAAAAGCAGTCTTCCATGATAAATATTTCAACTCAGCAGTAGCTGCAGGCTCAAAAGGTTGTAGAGTGAGTTTCTCCAACACAAAATTGAGATCCCAAGCAGGAGTAGGAGCTCTTCGTGGCGGTCTTATATTCTTTGCCCCTCTAAGAAATTGCTTGAACAAAGGATGAGAAAACAATGGTGGGTCGCAATCATAGTGAGCTGAAATTGCTGCAGCATGAACTTTAATAGAAGAGAAAGACAAACCTTTGTCTAGTAACTCAGTAAGATATTGAAGAGCCACACACAAATTAGGCTCAGAAACAACAAAATCTTTTGCTGCACTCCAAAATAAAAATCTCTTCCATTTGTCTGCGTACACTTTCCTTGTACTAGGCCTTCTAGCTTCCAAAATAACATTCAAAACTTGCTGAGGAAGTGGAGGCCCACTATGGTTCAAAACAGAATATGCCAGGCTGTTAGGTGCAGAGAGTGAAGCTTGACATTTAGTAAATGGCTGTCCTCCTGCGACAACAGGTGAGGAATCGAAGGCAAAGGCCATGGAGGCTTCCGTACCGGACTTCTCAGTAATGGGTACCAGTGCTGTCGAGGCCAATCCGGAGCTATTAAAATCATCCTTGGCTTGTCCTGTCTGACCTGTAGAAGTACCTTTGGGAGGAGAGGCAGAGGTGGGAAGGCATACACATGGAGATTGCTCCAATTGAAAGAAAGAGCATCCACTTTCCAAGCTGTGGGATGAAACCTTTTTGTGCAAAACTTTGGCAGCTGATGGTTTAGTGGAGAAGCGAACAGATCTATGTCTGGAGTTCCCCATGACCCTGTCAATTTCTGAAATACATGAGGATCCAATTTCCACTCGTGGGGATCCATAATTCGTCTGCTCAACACATCTGCTAAGGAGTTCTGTGCTCCTGGCAGAAACCTTGCCTGAAGATTGAGCTGTAAACTGAGAGCAGTCTCCCACAAAATCATTGCTTGCCTGCATAGAGGATAAGAATCGTTCCCCCTTGCTTGTTGATGTACCACATGACAGTTGTGTTGTCTGTTAGAATCAACACCTGCCCTGGAAGAAGCAATTCCTTGAAAGCTATTAATGCAAACTGGACTGCTAACATCTCCTTCATGTTGATATGTAGATGTTGTAGTCTGACAGGCCACTTGTTTTGTATCCACTTTCCATTTAGATGAGCTCCCAAGCTTTGTCTGAGGCATCTGTCGTTAAAATCTGACTCGCCTCTGGCCGGGTCACAGAGAGTCCCTTGTTTAGGTGACATTCCTGAGCCCACCACAAAAATTCCTTTTGAATGCAAGGTATTATTTGAATGACAGTGTCCAGATCCTGGCAGTGCTGTGTCCATACATTTTGAGATACCATTGTAGCTTCCTCATATGCAGTTTGGCATTGGGAAGCACCAGAATACAAGATGCCATGAACCCTAAGGCTTGAAGGACTGTCCTTGCAGTCAGCCCGGACTGATGAGATAGTTGATGGAAGTAAAGGGATAGACTCTTTTGTTTGTCCGGGGTTAAAAAGGCCATCTGGGATGCTGTATTCAGTCTCACACCCAGAAAGCACATGTCTTGAGAGGGTACTAGACTGGACTTTATTTCGTTCACAGAATACCCTAGGCATCTTAGCACTGCTATCACATATTCCAAATGATGAAGAAGCTCTTCTCTTCCTTGAGCCAGAATAAGGCAGTCGTCCAAATAAGGATAGATCTGTATTCCTTTTAGTCTGAAGAAAGCTATCACTGGAGCCAGAACTTTCGTAAACACTCTGGGCGCAGTAGATAAGCCAAAGGGCAATGCAGAGAACTGATAGTGAGAAGTCCCAGCTCGAAAACGCAGATACTTTCTGCAACTTAGTCTGATAGGAACATGAAGGTAAGCCTCCTTGAGATCCAAAGTTACCATCCAATGATCTTTGCCCAGCAGAGGTAAAAGCTGTTGCAACGTCAACATTTTGAACTTGGGAATGTCCAGATAAGTGTTGAGGATAGATAAATCCAAAATTGGTCTCCACGTGTTCCCCTTCTTTGGTACTAGGAACAGGCGAAAATAAAATCCTAGGCCCACTTCTGGCAGAGGGACCGGCTGTATGGCCCCTAGTTGGAGCAACAGAGAAACCTGTTTGTGAGCCTCTATTCTTTGTTGAGGAGGAACGTCTGGCATGCCTTTGAAAGGAGGCAAGGTATGGAAATAAAACCTGTATCCGTGGTGTATGATATCCAATACCCATCTGTCCTGGGTAATTAAACTCCAATTTTCTTTGACAAGTGCCAACCTTCCTCCCAAAGGTGCTGCCAGACGAGCAGGCTCTGGCAGCTGAAAAGGTAGGTCATTGGGTCTGCTTACGAAAGGACTGACCCCTGCCCTCACCTGAAGCCTGTGCAGGAGAACTCCCTGTTCTAGGCCTGAAAGAGCCCTGAGCTCTGCCCTTACCACGTCTAGATCTACCCCTAGACTGGAAATCATAAGAAGGATACGTCCACCCCTTAGTAGGCCAATTTCTACTAAACTTTGGAGGCTGGACCTGCAAAAAATCTTTAACAGTCTGCATAGACTTAGCCTTGTCTTCCATTTTCTTTAAAACTGTCTCAACAGGAGGACCAAACAACACGTCAGATTGTAAAGGAGCATCTAAAATCCTTGTTTTAACATGTTCAGACAAATTCTGATCCCTCAGCCAGGCGTGCCTGCGAAGAACTGACCCAGTGGCAGCCACCCTAGACGAGGCCTGCACAGCATCAAAACCACATTGCAAAGAATGCTTACCCACCTGTTCAGAAACATGCACTAAATCTTGCAACTCTTTACAATCAATACCTACTGCCAGAGCATCAACCTTAGACTTCAATAGTGAAAGGAGATAGTTTTGGTATTTCAACATGTGAAACTGGCAATTCAGAGCCCTCATAGCTAGAGTGGAAGAAGTATAGACTTTCTTTCCCCATCTATCCAAGGCCCTAGCCTCCTTGTCTGCAGGAACCGGATTTTTAACAACAGAAGCCTTAACACCTTTAGGCCCCTGGCTAACAGTCTCTGGGTCTGCCCTAGGACTCTTAAAAAGATACTTATGAGCGTCAGGCACCCTGTAATACCTATCCGGCTTAACAGGAGCAGGAGGCAAAGAATCAGGTTTAAGAGAAGCCTCTGTAAAAACATCTTCCACTACATCCAAAACAGGAGGTATAGCCAAAGGCCTATGCTGGGGTAAAAACAGAAATTCCCTAAGCCTTTTCCTGGAATCAGAGAAGTCCTGACCTTCCCACTTAAAATGCTCCCTCATGGAATGAAGAGTTTCTGAAAAAGAAAAATCCTCAGGAGGAGTAGCAGAAGGAGTAGCATCATCCACATCAGAATCAGAATAAGGAGAGTACTCCTGCAAGTCTTCGGCCGAAGACTCTGAAACATCTGAAGCCTGCTCAAAACCCCCCAGCTCAGGCTCCACCCTAGGTCTCTTATCAGGAGGGGGCATAGAACCCCTAATCAAAGAAATCAAATCTTCTGCCATCTTAAGCATATGCTTCTTGGGCACAGTACCTGAAGAGCTAGGGGTAACACCAACTGAAGCTAAACCTGGCCTGCCCCTGGGAGAAGCCTTAGAAAGAGAAGGAGAGGACCTAGCCACCTTAGGAAGGGAGGGGAGTATAGTAACCTGAGAAGCCCCCTCAGCCTGACTAGTCTCCTGAGAGGCCACATCTTGCAATAATAAGGTCTCACCCTGGGAACACAAAGAAACCTCCGGTGGAGCCACCGGCTCCACCGACACCTCTAAAGAACCGGCGTCCGGTACAGACGGTTCTTCTAGCCTAGGCTTAACTGCCTTGTCCTTGCGCTTCTTCGAAGAAGTGGGCGTCGGAGCATCTGACGGCATTTTATAGTTGCACCGCTTCCCAAAGACTAACCTTGCACAATCCAACCTCCTCTTTATAGTGCGTTTATTAAATCTAGCACAAGAGCGACAGCCAACAACGTCGTGCTCAGGCCCTAAGCAAGGAATACACAAAGTATGATAATCTCTATGCGGAATCTGTTTCCCACAAGAAATGCAATTATTGACTTTCTGACATCCGGTAAATGACTGAGGCAAGAAAAAACTAAAATATTCCCCAACGGGGTACTTAGCCAACTTTGAACTCGGTCTGAAACTTCTAAATCGAAAAATCTCAGAACGCCAACCGGCACTTGCAATGCTGCTTCTGCATCGGACCATGCGGCAAAAAAGACTGAGGATATGACGTCGGTCATGCGCATTTGTACCCTGACGTTCTGATGTCAGTCAGATGCGCCCTGACCGACGTCAGCCTTATACTTTGATATTCGGGCCGACCGAGGACAGCGGACTACCCAAGTGTAAGGACTGCAGCAATGTGAGATGAAGAACATCAGGCTCTTATATTTTATATGTTTATTATTTGTGTGTTATCAGAGTTTGACACAGTGGCTTAACCTGGTGCCAAGAACATGTTAACAATATACATCTTCCTCTTCTGTGCCTTTTAGCCCCTCTACGCATCATTTATTAAATCTGAGCAGTTATTGCCAACAGTCTGAACTGCACTCTTAGGTCATCATTTGATACATTTTCACGCTTCTCTATATCAATTCTTTTCACTTTAACAGTGCTAAATATAAGTTATGTGCTTACTAGAATGAAGCATTTAATTAAAAATAGTCCAGACATTGAAAACATGTGGATTGATCATTGTAGGTACCCTATCTTTCAACAACCAGTTGCTTTGCTAGCTCAAACTCCTCCCCTCATTCCCTGGAGTGTACCTCGTTAACTAGAGATCAAATGACACCAGGTTGGTACAACAGGAGTGAAATAAGATTTCAACCATAAAAATAATTTCAATAACATGATCAGCTCGGAGGCATTTGGTGCTCTTAAGCTCCTTTTGGAAGCAACACTTTGGTGGGGGACAGGTGGACTAGACTGCTTCCAATCTCCAGACTAATACCAACTAAATCTATTGCTCTGATAAGTACATAACTTGCACATTTAAGTGGTATAGGCTCATAGGTGTGTACTAGGCTAACGGGCCCTGGAGCCTATATAAGCCTAGACCAAGAAGATACCCTGGCATCATGCCACCCAAAGTTAGTGCCCAGTGCCCCTGTCATGCAAGGATACTGAAGTGATCCCTGGGGCGAACTTCCTATTTCCCATCCACTTGTCAAGCTTTCTCTTAAAGAGGGCCAGTGAAGTGCTCTGCTTGACGTGAATGGGAAGTTTGTTCCAGAGTATGGGAAGTCTCTGGGTTAGGAACCTGTCCCTCCAACATATTCTGTTTATTGTGGTAATGAGGATAAGGTCCTTGGAGAGTGTGGCACAAAGGGATTGGTATTTCTTTAGGTGTAGCATATCTAGCAGCTCTGGGTCAGATATGGCTTTGCAGGTCATGCAGAGATCGCCTCTATGTAGGTGATAAGAGACAAGAGTATAGTTGGAGTTTTGAATCTGTCTGTATAGGGCATGTGTCTAAGGCCTAAGATCCTCTTAGTGAGGTATTTTTTGCGGCCTTTCCAGTTGTTGTAGGTGTCTAGTGAGGTACATACTAAATGGGACATTGTATTCTATAATAAGTCTAATGAGGGACGAGTAGAGAGGGATTATGACCTCTTTCTTCCTGGATGAGAAACCTTTTATAATGAGATGTGCCACATAGGACGACTTTCTGACTACAGTGGCAATGTGGTTATCAAAGGAGAGGTTGCTGTCAACCTGTGTCCCCAGGTCTCATCACACCTTCGGTGTTTAGTGGACTATCGCTTATGTGGTAGTTCATGGGCACCTCATTTTTTCCAAAGGGAATGACAATGCACTTTGTGGCATTGAGCTTAAGGCCATAGTTCTGGCACCAGTCAATGGTGTCAGTGAGGCCTTTTTGTAGAATGTCTACATCAGTTGGAGAATCAATATAGGCTCCCAGTTTGCAATCATCTGCGAACTTGGTCAGCCAAAGTCCCTTGGTGTTGGCTTGAACTTCAGAGAGGTAGATGCCAAACAGGAGTTGACCTAGGACCAATCCCTGTGGGACACCACTTATAACTGGTCTGTAGTCAGATTTGGAGTCCGCTACTTTCACAGTGTGGGTTCTATCAGTGAGCCAGCTAACAACCCATCTTATGACATAGGGGTTTATACCTAGTTTAGTGAGTCCATCTAAGATTCCTGACTGAGGGATAGTGTCAAAGGCCTTGGCAAGATCTAGATAGGCTGTGTGAACTACCTTGCCCTCATCCACAGCTCTGGTGACAGACTCAAAGTCGTCTATCAAGTTGAGCAGGCATGATCTACCTTTCACAAACCCAAACTGCGTGGGGTCCAGAGATTGGAGATTCCCTGTGTCCTTATTTATAAGGTCCATGACGATGCGCTCCATAGCCTTACATTTCAGACTCATCAGATTAATGGGGAGGTAGTTCCCAAGGTCTGTAGTCACTCCCCCTTTGTGGAGTGGGATGACTGTCGCAGTGCACCATTCGGTAGGAACAAAGCCTAAAATGAGGCTGTGATTGAATGAGGTACTCAGGTGTGGTGCCAGTTCACTTTGTAATTCATGTAGAACACAGCCAGGGATATTATCAGGTCCCATGGAAGCTGTATTCTTGGCTTTGGACAGTGCGGATTTTACCTGCATAGCTGTGATAACAGGGACTTGGCATTCCTCAGGTATTGTGATAGGCCCTTCAGGGGACGAAAGGGGGGTAAAGTTTGCACTGAACCTGTCGGCCAATATGTTGGTAATATCAGTTGGTTCTGTGTATGTACTGCCATTGTGCTGCAACTCGGAGCAGATCTGAGTATTGCCACGTACATTCTTGACAATCATAGAATGCCTTGTGGCCATCTTTAGAATCTGCAGCAACTTTGTTTTCATAGCTAGCTTTAGAGAATTTGATGATGGATCTCATTTTTTTTGCTGAGGCTAACAAGGGAGTTTTTCCAGTCTTGGGAATTCACCCTTTTCTGCAACAGTTTTTTCCACCTGTTGTAAAGTTTGTTTATGGTGGGGACCTCCAGATTGGCTTCCTTTTTTGGAGGAGACAGTCTTGGTTCTGTTTGGTATGGCCCGTTCCATGCACTTGGGTATGTGCTCATACACTGCACTGATGTATGACTTAGCAGTCATGCACCTATTATCCATTTTCATGGATGTCGTGAAGTTAGCCACCTCTGTTTTTAGAAGCCCAAAATTGGCTTTGGATAAGAATTTTATGGTGGTTTCCTTTTGGGGGTGGGGGTTGAGAGTGGGACGTGGATATCCATTGTGATTAGCTTGTGGTCAGATCTGACCAGGGAGGAGTAGATTACTGATGTAGAGCAATGGTCACCAATGTAAGTAATGACCAGGTCAAGGATGTTTCGACCCCTGGTGGGGGTAAGAATGACTTGGTCAAGGGCGTTGGAATTAATGAATTCCAGAAAATGTTGAATAAGTGTGTTGCTACGAGTAATGTTCCCAGTTAATGGAGGGGTAGTTAAAGTCTCCCAGTACAAGGGTATTGGGTTGTACCCTAATATTTTCCAGTGTGTTTAGGAATGCAGAGTGGGAGTCTTGGGACATGGATGGGGGATCTATAGCATGCTACAAACTGGACTGCAGTTTTACCCAGTGTTCATTGTACCTGAAGTATCTCTGATGTGTTATGTTGGGCTACTAGTCTGGAAGTGTGTATATCCTTTATGATTATGGAGACACCACCACCTTTAGTGCTTTGGTCCAGGTTTAGGGGCCGAAAGGTGTGGTATGAATTATAGCCTGGTAGTGCTGGGGGTGCTCTCCGGAGCCTTGAACCAGCTCTTGGTCACTGCACATATGTCAATGTTCTCCATTTTAAGGAGTGTTTCAAGCGAGTGCATTTTGAGATTTAGACTTCTAGCGTTGAGTAACATAACCATCCGATTTGCTTTGCTTGTAGCTGTTATGGTGGTAATTTTGTCTTCAAGACATTGCCTAAAAAATGCACTATAGGGGTGGCAAGAGCCTTGGCCAGTATCCGGAATCCCTGGGGTGACAGGTGCAGGCCATCTCTGGTGAAGCATCGAAGTCTGTCGACCATGTCATCCCAGGCAGACAAATACTGAATCCCCTTGGAATGACACCAGAAACTTAGCCAATTGCTGAAGTCAATCCTTTTCTGCTTGTACTGCGGTATCATTCTGGGTGATGGTAGGATGCTACTCAGAGCTAGGGTCATACCTGCCTGGGCTATAAGATCCAGGAGCTTCTCTATGTCTCTTTTCATGTAGTCCAGGCAGGTACGTCTCAGGTCATTCACACCAACATGGACAATGACAGAGTCATATTTGTACCTGTTGTGGAGTGACTTAAGTGCGTGTGTTATGTGGCGGATCCTGGCACCTGACAGGTAGCTGACCGTAACGTTCTCCTTATTCAACCTACTGAGTGGGACATCAGTGTGCCTTACTATTGAGTCACCTATGACTAGTGTATTGGGTACGTTGCTTTGCCTTATGGGTTTTGGTTGAGTGGCACACTGTTTATGTGAGCTGTGTGTCTCATGGCTTATACTGGGATGTGGTGGTTGTTTGCATTTCTGCCTTGGAGGTCTCTGCTGTTTGGGCAGATTTTTAATGAGAGCCTCAGCAAAAGTAGGTGTGCATGACAGGGTTGTGGTGGTGTAAGTTCTGGAGGGCTATGTGTTGAATGTGGTGTGGTGCAAGTGTTAACCTTCTCCTCTTGACTGGCTAATTCAGTCTTGGCTGGAGAGTGCTTGGCTTCCAATTTGGCTATATATGTCCATCTCTCACAAGTCATAGTGTTGGGAGGTAAGAGGAGAGGGTTGTCTGTGTGCATGAGGCAGTTGCTACATTGCCTCAGGATGCCCAAGTTTACGAGGTTGACAGGAGAAAGTACAGGGAACCAACCCTTAGACATGCCTTGGATATGAGCGCAATATATTAAGTACCGAAGCCTTTTACAGGAAAAATGTCACTCAAAGTGTCTGAGTCTGTACAGAGCACTTCCAAACACTTGATGGGAAACTAATACGTAGACCCTGAAAATTTAAGGTTGAAGTATTTAGGAAGATATTCTAAAGTTAGGAAGAAATCACGCAGTACTTACTGAAAATAAAGAATTAGCTCGTCAAGAATGATGAGAAGAGGGGAGTCGCATGAATGGCTACTACTAATGGTGGTTTCAGCACAGTTTCACTCTGGTGGGATACAATACTCCTTTGCTTCTTCTCTCACCAGACGCAAAATGTTAGCATCAATCCCAAGAACAGAAGCAGGCCACGGCCTGTTTGGTGATCCACAGTCTTGTTTTACATGTTGCAAGGGTCTGCAGGCTTGTAGCCTTTTTCTGGTAGATGCCTCAAATAGCAACCAGACCAATCAGATACGTTAAGCACAGACACTCACTCTCCAACCAGAAAGAGTCAGAAATCAATGCACTCTGCGCCTACTCTCACCAGGATCAGAATATAAGCACAGATTCCAAGCTGTCACCTATAAAGCAGTTAAGCTTTCTGGTGATCAGCAATCTCTAGGAAATTATTTTACATTTGTTGACCGAGATAGTCCGACTGGATTCATGTCCATTTTCCACGTGGAGGCCCGGGGAGGAAAGCTCCAGTGTATACAGAGTAAACAAAGTAATAAAGACAATATAATAGAGACAAAAATCCACTAACGCAATACAGACAAATACAGGCATGATATTACAGTAAATACTTTGACAAGCAAAAATAGACAGGTTCTCGACACTAGTTAGCACTAGTTACAGTCAGGAGGAAAAAAAAAACAAATTAATAGTTACAGGTATTAATTTTTTATGTATATTCAATAATGCTGGTTAACCAGTTTAAGTGGCAGCGCCAGTTTAGTGCCAGATGTTTGAATTTGGTCTTAAATTGACTTGGGGAGAAGAGCATAGTAATGCCAGCTGGAAGTAGATTCCAGGCTCTACCTGCAGAGTTTGCAAAGAGAGCTTCCCCTGCTGTATTGTTGGTTTTGATTGTATGAATTAGAAGTTTGTTCAAGGATCTAAGCAGTCTCTGATTGTTTTGGGGGTGATAATATTTCCAAGAGCTGGTGTATTGTCTGGATTATAGAGAATTTTGTTAGCTATGATCAGAAGGTTATATTGTATGAGACTGGGAAATTCTAGCCATCCAAGCTGTTTGAGGTTGATGCAGTGGTGGGTTCTGCAGGGCAGGCCAGTGGCAAACCTGGCAATGTGATTGTAACAGGTAGAGTCTGCTTAATATTGGCTTGTTTAGGTTAGACAGAAGGGGGGAAGCATATATAAGCGCTGAAATTAGGTGAGAGCGGGCAATGGCAATCCTAGCTGGAGGGGTTAGAAAGGCTTTTATTCTATACAATGATCCAAGTTTTTTATTGATGTTCTTTATTAATTGATTGACATGAAGTTCAAATTTTAAGTTACTGTCAATAATGACACTGAGCAGTTTTGTAGAGGGGTCTGGGGAGATAACTGTACCATCTTTTGCATTTATGGTGAAGGAGAAACTTGCACACCTTTGAGTAGGTGAGAATAACAACATTTTAGTTTTTTGGATTTAATAATAGCCGGCGATCAGTGAGCCAGTTTTGTACAGTATTAAAGGTGGACTGGGTAGCGGACTTCAAATCTGAAGGAGATGTAGCTGAACAAACCAGGGTGGAGTCATCAGCATATTGGATACAGCTGACATTTGGGATGACAGTATGTAAGTCGTTAATAAAAACTGAGAACAGTAGGGGCTCTAATATGGAGCCTTGTAGTACTCCAAGGGTGTTTGGTAGTACTTTAGAAAGCTTGCTCTGCCAGAGAACAGCCTGCTGCCTCCCAGTGACGTAGGATTTGAACCATAGAAGGGCTTTAGAATCTAGATAGAATGTTTGCATGGTTTGTAAAAAAAAGTTGGTGATCTACCATGTCAAATGCCTTGGAGTGATCCAAGAAGTGGGCAGAGGAGAAGCGATTATTGTAAAGGTTGCGGTTTATGGTGTTGGTAAAGGCCAGTAGGGCTGAGGTTGTACTGTGGTGTGGACGAAAGCCATGTTGGCTATCGACCATGAGGTGATTTTGGATTAGGTGGTGCATGAGTTGTTGGTGTATACATTTTTGCATTATTTTTGCAAGTGGTGAAAGTACAGCTATAGGTCTATAATTGGAGAATTCAGTGGAGGAACCTCCTTTATGTAGTGGGAAAACATAGGACGTTTTCCAAATGGTGGGAATTTTTGCCTCTGCTATGGTACGGTTAATTAGTATTGATATTGGATAGGCTATGGCATCAGCTGATTTTTGAAGGTATTCAGTGGGAAGCTGGTAATCAGAGAGAGTGGTGGGTTTTAATCTTTTGATAAGGATACGGATGAGTGATGTGGGCACTGGTTGGAAGCTAAATGAAGGTCTATTAAAAACAGGTGGCATTGTCTGGGCCGGGCAAGCTAGGAGGTAGTTGGTTAGCTAGGGTTTGAACTGTTTCAATAAAGAAACGGTTGAAATTGAGACATCTTCAGGAGATTTATCAATGAAACCAGTGGGGATGGGAGTGGATGTTTTTCCCAGATGAAGTAGGTTATTCAGACCTGCCCAGAACTTCTGAGGATTGTTCTGGTTAACTGTCTGTAATTTACAGTAGTATTGCTTTTTGTCATTTAGAATTGATTTTTTGGTATCATTTCTGACTTTCCTGTATTTAACATGATCCGGAAGTCTTTAGTGAAGCGCCATCGAGCCCATTATTTATTTCTAATATTGATTTTTTGCCTAAACTCTTTAGTAAGCCATGGTGCTGTAGTTGTTTTTGTTCGCTTTGAGTGAATAAAACACCACAAAAATAATATAAATGTACTCCTTCTCTCACCAGGAGAAAACAGAAGCACTAATTCTAAGATGACTACTGAGAGGCAGAATGTGGGCTCTCCAATAACTGGTGGTCTTGCAATAGATGCTTAAAGGTAAGATGAAAAAAAAAACGGTTTATCCTAAACACTAGTGTGCACTAGAGGAGTTATACATGAAAATAAGTAACTTAAGTTTTACCTGTCTAAAAAGTTAAGTTTTAGTGGAGTCTCACTATTTTTAAAACAGCAAGGTAGACTGAAAGGGGGCAGTCACTTTTTTTACTCTGGTACTATGGAATACAGTAGGATAACCAATAAATTTAAATAGATGAAGGGGAGTGATTTCACAAAATTATAATTTTGTGCTTACTCACACCAACCAGTAAAAGCAGAGAGGAAATGAGATATATGGTCAAATTAACATAAGGGGCAGCCAACTAGAAAGACAGTGGTGTTTAAGAACACAACAGTAACCGGATGGCAGGGTGGGAAAAATTTCTGTCTTGACTCACAAGAGACACAGCTGTGGTGTCTTTTCAAGTTTTAATATGCAGTTAAAAGGAGAATACAAGTAAAACAGTCTAAATAAAACAAATCACAGTATACAAAATAGAAAAAGGCAATAAAACAATACAGAGTACAACAAATAAAAAGCAAACCAACCTTTTCCACCCAGCAAACTGCAACACAGTCTGGGTGAGCCTTTCCAGTAAAGCTCTGAAATGTCTTTTCAAGTTTTATTATGCAGTTAAAAGCAGAATACAAGTAACACACAGTGTAAAGAAAACAAATCACAGTATACAAAACAGAACCACCACCAAGAGGTCAGAAAGACTCCCATGTCGACTCTCAGCACCAAACCCCTCAGGCCTAGTGGGGATTGGCACAATGGTAATGGGGATGACACATTCACTGGCACCGAGGGCTTTGACTCTGAATAAGCGAATCTTGCATAGTGGAACATTATCACTATGGGTTCCCCTAGTCGATTCCATAAATCCTGATGCTAGGGAAGGAAAACAAAATATAACTGGGATTTCTTCTCTTGCCACCCTGGAAACAGAAGAGATAGGGAACATCATACTGAAGCTAAACCTTCAAAAAAAAATCTTGTTGCAGTCGAGCAAGGAAAGACTGAACGGACCTGGACAAATGGAAAGAAGTTATTGATGCTGGTCAAGATGATGGAAAACATGCTTTGAGGTGAATCTTTTGCCTCTCTTCCCTGTACCAGAATCAGTAAGCCATGAAGAGACTTCTCAGAATGTTGACGATAGGCACAACAGAGTGAAAACCATAGTGTATCTCGGCCACAGTGACAGAGAAACTTAGATCCTTGGAGCCATGGTTGGAGAAATTCCTGTCTAAAATGGATTGTTCCTTCTCATCTACTCTTTTTTCACATTTCTAAGATTGGTCTTTCTCCTGTTCTATCAGGATCCTTCTTTTCCTTGGGTACAACTGATTCAAACAACACTTTTAAGACTAACTTGTTCTGTCTACCTAGCAGAGTCCTGGAAAGTACAGTTGTGCAACAACTTACCATAACAGTAGATGTCCTACTGTTGACTGCTGCATTATTCACCACAGATGGGTTTTTGTTGTTGTTCAACCGCGGTACCAAAACTTAACATTCCTGCAGGTGTTCATCTGATGTATGACCTCAGATCGTGCGCATTAGGTTATAAAAGACGGACATATGCACAACATCCTCAGACTATCTCCAAGCTATAGGCCTGAATACAACTGAGAGAGGGAACCAGTCAGCTAGGAGGCGTGTAGCTAGAACAGGTACAAAACTCCCCCAAGAAGCCTGTATGCATACGTGTGAATCAAAAGCAAGAGAGTAGAAGGGAAGAAAGGGGGGATGGAATACTGCAACAGTGATCAGTAAGACATCTACTGTTAGGGTAAATTCTTACACAACTGTACTGTGCCCCAAATGAAATCACTGTTGCAGTACTCATCACAGATGTGTGAATCTCAGAACTGGAGAATGACAGAGAAGGAGAGGGAGGTGGCTGGCAACGCTGAACAGGCAGAGCTGTCCAAGAGACCAGAAAGCACTGATCTGGCAAAGGACACCCTAGACATGGAGAAGGCAACAATCTTACAGTGTTTGGTGAAAACGTACACAGAGTATCAAGCGGCCGCTTCCAACATGAAGCTGACATCAACCCTTTTGTGGAATGCACCAGAACAGGTAACTGCCTGAGTGGAATGTGCTTTAGGGCAGGAGGACAGAGACTCGCCATGAAGTAAGTAGCAGAAGAAGATAGCCTTGGAAATACAGGATGCAATGGTTTGCTTTTGAGTGGTTTGCCTGGCTTGGCCTCCATGGAACAAACAATTGCTCAGTTTTCCTGACAGTTTTATCCAAACAGAACCATGGCTGCCCTGTGAATGCCCAAGGAATGTAATATTCTTTACCTCCATTTTGAGGGCTGAGACAGAAAGAAAAGGAAGGGCAGCACAGACACAAGTGCCTGGAGTTCTGACACCCTGCAATCAGAGGTTAGAGCTAGTATGAGAATAGTTTTCCATGTGCAGGATTTCAGATAGCTGAAGTGACTGGCTCAAAAGGGAAAAAGCAAGTTTTTCCAAAACAAAATTAAGATCTCATGGTGGGGTAAATCAGTTGCCTTGGAAGTTTAAGATGTAGGGACTCCTTTCAGGAAGAGATATGCCTCTGTCCTGGACATAAAGAGGAAGGTTTAGAGGTAACCAAGAATTGATGGTTAACAAATGTGCTTTAATCAATGAGTAGACCAACCAAGACTGCAAAAGTTCACAAAGACACTGGAGCACAGTGGGAACTTCAGATAAGAGTGGATCCAGCTTGTGCTTGCAGCACCAAATGGAGAATTATTTCCACTTGGCTGTATATGATTTCTTGGTATTAGGTTTCCTGGCCTCCTGTAAAACCTGCACACCTCCTCTGAAAATAAGTTTCTTTTAGGGATCAGAACCCAGTCATCCATATAGCCAGATACAGAGTCTAGATCGGTGCGTAGATGCTGACCTTTCTGTTGGGTGATTAGCTCTAGCTGTATTGGAATTTTCCAGTGGTTTCCCTTTGACAGGTGGAAGAAAACTGGAAGCCAATATTGTCATTGTCAGAAAGAAGATGGGAGCAGCAGTTTTAGAATTTCCTGTTGTACTTTTGGGAGGACCCTTGGAATAATTGTCAATGGATGGTAGCCATACAGGATCTTCCCTGTCCACTGGAAGGAGAATGACACTTTCTTCTAGGCCCGAGGAGATGGGGCAATGGTGTAGACAGAGGGAGCTGGTGATACACTGGAGATACAAAGAAGTCAATCTGCAGAGTGCCCCAGTGGTGTATGGTTGCTTTGAAGACTTATCTGTTCAAGGTCCACTTCTGGGGATCCATGAAGTGTTTGTTTAGACAGTTCTCTAACATTCTCCATTGAGGGAATGTAGGCTGCAGTGAGGGTCATGTTCACACAGGTGTCCAATTTCCAAACCTTCTGAGTCAACCTGCACAAAAGGTACAACCTTATGCTCATTTGTTTATATACCACATCATTTTGGTACTGTTCGTGTACAGCAGGAGTGCACCTGGTTTATACAGATGTGAAAAAATCTGCACAGCCGGCAAGAGGACCCTCATTTCTTTCAGGGTGATGTACTCCCTCTGAAGAGAGGGTGGCCATTTCCCCTGTAGGCTGTGATAGTCCACTAAGCCCACCCAAACCCTGCCTTAGGCATTGCTGTGCAGAATTTGTCTGTGAAAGGATGGGGTGAATGGAAGGCCTGGGTTGAGACACACCTGCTTTTCCCACTAGAAAAGCTGCTCCTTGATGTAGAGATCAGGGTCTCCAAGGGAAGCATGCACTGGGCACCACTGATTTTTCCTCATTTGCAGTCTGGCCAGTGGAATCATTGGAATGGATGCAGCCATGAACCCCCCAAGGGCCCTCAGAATGTCTCTTGCAATGCAGTGAGTCATCGATCAGTGTGTATGGAGTGGGTGGGGGAAACTTACCAGACTTTAGACTTTTTCTTGAGGAAGAAAGGCCTGCATTATTCTTGTGTTTAGCCTGCAACCCAGGATGACCAAGTCCTGGAGTGGGAGTGACCTCAGATTTCTTGAAGCCAATAGTAAATCCTAGGTTGGTTAAGAGCCAAACAGTGAAATGTAGGTATTCAAGCAGGGTGTCTGTGGACAGGGCCTGAATCAACAGGTCATCCAGGTAGAGGAAAATTTGAACTCCATGTGTGGAATAGAAGGCTACCACAGGTGCTAGGCACTTTGTGAAAACTCTTGGGACTGTAAAGAGATCAAAGGGCAAAGCAATACACTGAAAATAAGAACCAGAAAAGAATCACAGGAATCTCTACAGAATGGACAGATAGATGGATGGATGGGGACGTGAAACTAGGTATCCTTGTGATCTAGGGGCACTAGAAATGCCTGAAGCAGTATGAAAGGCAGGAAGGTTTTTAAGGAAAGCATTTAGAAGGTAGGCACACTCAGGAAGGTGTTAAGCAAGGAGAGGTCCAGGATGGGTCTCCACTGCCCTTCCTTCCCTGGAACAAGAAAAAATCTTGAATAAAAACCTTTTTCTATGGTGCCCTGTCTCAGTAAGTCCTAAATAATGAGACCAGTCAAGGGAAACTGGTTGGGTGGAGGACTGGAAATCCATTTCATGGAGAGGAACGCTCTCCCAATACACAGTGTAGCATTCTTTGATGATGGTCAGAACCCATTTGTCTGTTATCACATCCCACAACTGAAGTGACAGGACAAGTCTTTTTGCTAAAGGGTTGGAGGGAAGAGGTAGAGGGAAAATGAGGACAGTCAGGGAGGCCTCCCTTTGGGGGCAAAACCTTGTGAAGGGGAGTCCCTCTACAGTTTGTCTGCAAATGTGTTCTTTGGTGCTTTTCTGCATTTGTGAGAAGACACAGGATCCCTCTTACTGAAGGAAGTGAATTTAGCTGGGTAGTTCCTATGGTATCTAGGAACTGAAGAGAGAAAAATCTTTTTTGCAGTCTTTCATAGTCCTGGCTTGCTCTTGCAGAGATTTGTAAAGATTGGCTGTTTGTGGTGCAAATGAGTTCATTGTGCAAGGATGAATCCAAGAGTTTGGATTTCAAGCCTTAAGGGATGGACTGACCCCTGAGCCATGCATACAATTTGATCATTGAGCCAGTAGCCGCAGCCCTCGAAATAGCATTCTCTGCACCACAACTGTATTTGGTGCTGTGTCCGCCTATCTGTGCTGCCTGGGACAGAAGGGTATGCATTTGCTGTTTAGAATCCCCTCTCTGATATTCTGATTTGACATTATGAAGAGAATGTAATACAGAAAGCAGGTATTTGGCAACTTGTGTTTGGTAAGTAACATCCCTGAATTCTAAGGTACAAACTTTCTTAAGCCACCTACCCATGGCCATGCTTTTCTTGTCAGATGGGAGGCCACTGGAAAAGGGAAGCAATTTGAAAGGCTTATCCAAGAAAACAGACTGCAGGGATCAGCCATGGGGTTTTGTACAGGTATTTTTGTTTGTCAGGAACCTTATAAAACCAGTTCGGTCATTTAGGAGCAGGTGGTTGAGAGTCAGGCATTACAGAAGAAGAATGGAAGTCCTCAAGATAAGCTATGAAGACTGGGGAAGTGGAGAAGAGACTGAAATACCTATCTCCAGAAGGCTGTAGCATCTCTTTTGTACTTCAGAGATTTGCCTTACCTACCACTCCAAGTGTCTCATCATATTTTGAATAGTTACTCCAAAGAGAGTAAGGCAAAAGGTAGTCCCCCCTCAACTGAGATTTGCTCAGGAGACTGGAGTTTTGTAGAGTAATCCAGAAAATGATCACAGTCTGGTTCAGGATCCCCTTCAGAGGAGGAAGAGTCCAAGGCTTGCTTTTGTTGCGCAGCTTGAGACAGCTGGGTAACAAAAGGAGGAAGCTTCATAGCCATAATTGCCTTAAATAAACCTGGGAGAAGTCTATTCACTCTTTTTTCCTGGACGGAGGAGGGGATGTTAGATGCTTGTTTATTTGCTTCTTCTTTTTTGGAGTGATATTAGCTTGCATTGAGTCTTGGTGGATTGCAGCCTTGTCTCATTCCAATAAGCATACTAGAAACCTCTTCTCATACAAGGATCTGAAGGATTCCATGTAAGCCCTCTACGATGATAACAGGTAGTTTGTTCAAGGTATCAGTCTTCTGCAAGGCTTCAGGGGCCATACTGGCATGTATCCATGAATTACCATATAGGTGGAAGTACACTAAACACAAAGTGTGATAAGAGACTTAGGGACACAGGTGGACAGTGGTCTCACCTTCGATAACCACATCGCCACAACAGTCAGGAAATCCTTCTATGTGGCACACCTCATCACGAAGGGCTTTTCATCCAGAAAAAAGGAGGTCATTGCCCCACTGTACTCATCCCTCATTAGACCCATTATAGAATACAATGCCCCATTTGGTATGTACCTCTCAAGACATCTGCAACAACTGGAAAGGCCTCAGAAATACCTCACTAAAAGAATCGCAGGCCTAAAGCAGATGCCCTACACTGACCGCCTTAAAAAACTCCAGCTATACTCTGTCGCATATCGTCTACTCAGAGGCGATCTCTGCTTAACATACAAGGCCATGTCAAACCCAGAGCTGTTGGACATGCTACACTTAAAGAAATCCCAATCCCTCAGAGCTACACCCACCAGGGATCTAAACCTTGTCATCACAATAAACAAAACATGCTGGAGGGATAGGTTCCTGACCCAGAGACTCCCCAGACTCTGGAATAGATTGCCCATACATGTCAAGCAGAGTGCCTCTTTGGACCTCTTCAAGAGGAACCTTGATGATTGGATGGGAGAAAGGAAATTCACCCCAGGGATCACGTCAGTCACCCTGCTAGACAGGGGTCCAGGAAAGTAAATAATGTGGGAAGAAATAGCCAGGGAATTGTTATGGCTAGGCTTGTATAGGCCCTAGGGCTGATAGCCTAGTACCAACCTATGAACCTATGAATAACAGGGTCTAAGTAGTTGGTTCCTGAGAGGCAATCAGAAAAAACACGTGTTTGACTACCTCTACCAAGTACATCTGACTCAGAGAAGTTAGACTGGATATCATCTCAAGGTCTCAATTTTTTTTTCTTAGGGAGAAATGTCGGGGTCCTAAGAGTCTGCCATCTTAGATTGGTCTACGTGTTTCAATCACTGGGTTTCAAGAAAGGCACTCAGCTAGAAAAGTTTCGATCTGAGGGTCTTGGGTATGAACGACTGACAAATGAAACAGGATTTATAGTTGTGATCACGGTCAAGACAAAAAGTGCACTTAGTATGCAAGTCCTTATACGGAATCTGCTTATCACACTCATTTATCTCTCCTAGCAGACATCTAACAATTTTAAACTACAGCTCTAAGAAGTAAAAAAAGGAAGGTTCCCCAAAGGGGCACTTACCTAACTATGATTAACAAAGGCAATGGTACCAATAACCAAACCTGGCTCAGTGCAGCAGGTGCACAACCTATGTTTGGGCTGGCAGACAGGCAGTCTGAGGCTTCACTCATGAGTACATCTTTTATAACCCGATAAACACAAGTTGAGGTCATATGTCTATCATACACCCTCGGGAAGGTAAAGCCTTGGTACCTACAGGCAGACTTCAGTGACAATAACCTAGCAGTGATGAAATAAACTATCCAATTACTGGCCTATAGCAATACTGTCCCCTCTCTCAAAAATACTAGAAAATTGTGTACACAAGCAAATACTGGACTACCTGCTCCAAGAAAACCTACTCACCGTCTCCCAACATGGCTTCCGCCCAAACCACAGTACTTCAACTGCTCTCATCTCTTTCTCCCACTCAGTATCCCTTGCTAGAGATAACAAGCTTGTTTCCAGTCTCTTTCTTCACCTCTCTAAAGCTTTCGATACCATCTCTCACCCCTTGCTCCTCTCTAAACTCTCCAACCTAAAACTCTCTCTACTTCAACTATCTCCTGTCTTTCCAGCTACCTCTCCAACAGACTGCAATCTGCAAAATGGCTCTCTGCACAATCTCCATTCCTCCATCAAGACTGGAGTTCCCCAAAGGTCTATTATTGGACCCCTACTATTTAACATCTTCACTAATGATCTCTACACTTCCTGCCCTCACTCTTCTCTCATTCAGTATGCTGACAACTCCACTACCATCTCCATATCTGATAGTCTCTCGGACTTGCACACCTTCACACAACACTCATTTAACTCTATTGAAAATGGCTCTCTAAACCTCTCCTATTCATACCTAAATCTCTTTCCACCTCCAAACTCACCTTCACTATAACCTGACTCAACAACGTTATATCAATGTTGAAACTCACAGCAAACTCCTAGGGTCCATCATTGATGACCAACTCAAATTTGACCTCCATGTCAACAACTGCATTAAAAACACTCATCAGAAACTTGATTATATAGAAATAAAAAGTTCCTTACAAAAGAGTCACTAATCTCACTTGCCTATGCCCACATTCTCCCTTGTCTCACCTACAGCTCCAAAATCTTAACTAATCTTCAGTCTTCTCCAAGCTGGAAACCGCCTATAATAAGATAGCTAGGTTTGCTGCTAATCACGTCCCAAACTCACAGCTACCCTCCTGCCCTTTTCTGAAACTACAGCTTCCCTTGCCAATTAGAAAAATAACTCTCACACCAGAATTCAAAAGTTCCCTCAAACACTTACTAAACAGCTGGCTATTTCACTGCAAACACCCTCCTTGAACCATCCTCTACTTAACAAGCCCCCGCTACCCCTCTCTCTCTCTGTCTTCACTTAACTACCTTACTTCTCCTGTTCCCTCCCACTCTTTCTTTTCTACTTATCTTGTGAATAACTCTACTTGTCTTCCCCCTTCTTGGTACAGTCTCTCTACCCCCTCAGAAAATTCATATCCCAGTCTTACCTCTGTCTACAGTCACTATATAATGAATGGTCTATTGTCTCTTAGATTAATTCTAATTACTTCCCTGTTAAACTTCTGTATACTTCAAGTAACTCAATTACTTTTTTGAAAATAAGTGTTTAGAACTCCTCTGTTTTGTTCTGTAATGTTCTCAAATCACATTATGCTCGATATGTTCTCAAAGAGTGCTCATTGCCTCTAACATTCTCAAATCATGTTATGCTGATATGTTCTCTTAGACTATTTGTTTACTTTAATCATTGTAGCTATATGGAAATTTTCTCTCTGGGCCTCCGTTTAAAAAGGGTTCTTGCTCAGTCGGACATGCCCGGTCAACAAATGTCAAATAAATGCTGTAACAATGCTTTCAGTTGGACATCTAAAATTTCTACAGATAGAGCAACTGGCAACAAGTTGTCAGACCCAAGGAACACAAAGCTTGTTTTGTTCTGAGGCTGAGCTTGGTTGGGATCTTAATGCCTGCACTTTGAGCATTTTTTTAAACCTAGAGGCCTATTCTTCTATAATACACAGACTCCCTAGACACCCAACGCTAATAAACCAAAAGCATGCATAATCTTTTCAAGAATACTAAATACAGTCCAGTTAACACAATATCAAGAGTATAACATCCCCTACAACATAGTACAAGCCCTCAAATTCTGCTCTGCCAGCTACAACAGTAACAAGTAATGTTTTAGGACCTAGTCAATAAGAAAATGGTCAGAAAGAGGAAAAGCACTATTGCTACTTATGCAAAAGACAAATCCAAGAGCACAGAAAAACTAGATGAACTGTTTTTATTTTTTAAACTTTTTTTGGAATTGGAGACTTGAAGGGTAAGTTAGGAGGGGGTTATGTTAAAAAATGATTTAGTAAGGAACAAAGGTACAAGTCTGCCTAGCAAAGCTGATAAAAGAGCAATTATGATACAGAAAATGTATCTGTACTTAAAACTAGAAATGAATACTCCCTGGCACGAGCCAACTCTGAGACATCATTGATGTAAAAAAAAAATGCAATCAATAAACATTAATCAGCATCAAACATTTACTGCATACACACACAAGGAAAAAATATGGCAATTAAAAATATTAAAAATTGTTTGTGCAGAAGCAGAAAAAAACAACAACAAAAGCCCAATTCAAGATAGGGAGAGATGAAAAAGGAACAATGAACTTTATTGGTCAGAGCACAATCTCAGTAAGGTATAGATCCACAGCCAACTGCACTTGCATAACAGGATAAAGCCCAGACTATGACCCAATCCATGTCTGATCAGCAGTAAGGGTACATGCTGTAAATGGCAAGGTAAAAATGGATGTAACTATCTTTGAGGAGAGGGGGATACAGCGGTCCTATGCTACATTCTCTCAAAAGAGTGTCTGCAGTGTTTGTGGTCAGTTGTGAGACATGCATTCATATCACCAAGCTGTGAGCACAACAATCCTCCTCAGTGGGTTTACATGCGTGAGGAGGCATACTGGCTCACTCTTGTCCACCCAAGGGGAGGATCTTAAAAGAAAAACTTCCTCACTGCCAAGAGGTTGCTGAGGGCACAAAACTCCTGCAGTTGCTTGAATGACAGCCCTTCCTGATTGCTCTGACCTCTGTGCTGAGGCCATCAGTATTGGGAAAAACAGGTCAAGTACAACTATGGTGGGCTTGATGACCTGCAGGCATGGAAGCATAAAGACAAAAAAAGTAAGAGAACTGCATTCACACATACAAATGCAATCTAAAATATTCAAGTCTGGATTTACTTCCTAATTTAAAATTACTTTCTTATGACCCCCCACACCACCTCAAGTGCAAAAAATTTGGCAGTGTTCAGTCTCACCACACAAGGAGATGCATACAAATTGGAGGATTACCACAAATCATCAAATCCAAATGTTTATATACATGCTGATGGTCTAAAAATTGTTTATGTCTCCAAGTACATGCAAAAGAAGCTTTACACACTATACACGCAACATATTATGAAACAATCTTTAAAATGGTAAACAGCACAGATAAGTAAAATTGGATTAAACCCATCTTAAGCTCTAGAGTGCTTACATTGTAGTGTGGACAAAAAAAAAGTCTACTTATCCTAAGAAAACAATTTTAGTGTCATTCCCATTTGCATAGTGGAACAAAGCCCCTACAATAAACCCAAGTGACCTGCATTAGATAATCAGGTTGGATGCCTGCCTGAGCTAATGAAGGGGAGAAGAGGATCAACGCAGCTTAGCAGGCTCACCTCTCCACGGGTTGTGGGGGTGCACATTCACATGACTGAATCCCCAGTCGTGACCAGAGATGCCTAGAGAAAAAATGGCTTCAAGTAGGGTAGGGCAGTCCTGAATAATTACTCCATTTGTGGAAGCAAACATGACCTTACTGATGTACACTGCACGCCAAACCCTGGTGTATGCTAGGCATGGATTGTGGAGTTGTGGCTGCATTTAAAAAACTGAAACAAACCCTGATGGCCATCTAGATGATGTCCCTCAGTCAGCTCTCATCCCAATGGATGGGGGACAGATAAGCCAGCTGGCCAAGACAAGGTCAAGTGGTCAAGCAGGCACTGGGGGTGAACAGCCCAAAAAAGAAAACCACTTGAAAAAATATGAAAATATATAGGACAATGTTTTCATAACTGCACAACTTAGCTTCTTGACTATGTTGAAATAAAGTGAAAGCAACAGCAAGCTTAATTATAACAGTAGCGTCTTAGCATATATGCACTTCTAGTGTGCCTTTAAGTTGCGTACCTTAATGTCAGTGAAAACTGACACTTGTAAATATTTAGCATATGTAATTAGCTATCATTTTTGTTCAACTGTATTGTTAGTCTGTGTGACGAACCAACAAAACTGTAGTCTAGTTGGGACAATACGGTGATCAACAGAAAACTCTGAAAAATCCACAGCAAACAATTATACAAAAGGCTTAGCCCTTTCTTCCAAACAAGCTAAAGTGGACTTGCAAATAGCAAAATCAATTAATACACTGATTCATTTATACCATATACATCACAAATACTTAGAATATTCACTAACATTTTAAAGAAATATACACTTCAATTAAAAAAAATCAGATACTTTATGCATTTATACAAAAAGTCATACCTTCCCTAAATGTAAAAAGTGTGAGTAAAGTAATAATTCAACAATTCATATATGTCAATGTCTAAAAAAATAAGCAAAAAAAGAACACTGACACCCCTATAAATTATGTACTCACTATAACAAGCATCTGTACTGTCCGTTTTCATTCGTCCTCAAAGCATGGATTATGGATCCAACCTTGGATCAGACTGCCACATTTTATAGACTTTGGATCCAACTCTCAATCTCCTCCCTCTACCCATAATGCCTTATCCCATCCCCAATACTTCAGATCATTTGCTGCTTTAAAAGTCTCCATATATAACAGTATAAGATAATTAAACCAGGGCTCAAACCTGAAACTATACTCCAAGTGTCCATCAGGTCACTTCAGAAAATAACAGGAAGTGGGAAGCAGGGAGAAGAGATGAAGAATGAAAATAGACAATACAGATGCCTAATTATAGAGAGCACATAAACTTTATTGTTTGCTATGGGACAGTCCCCAGCTATGTAAACCTTGGGTGGCTCTCATGCAAGGATATTCTAGAGAGCTGCTAAACCAAAAGCAGCTCTGCTTCTAGAAATTATGCTCGATTTACAATGAGCAATAAAGGTACGAGCATTAGACTAGGTGGCTGTTGCACAAATATCATCAATGCAAGTTCTAGACTAGAAGGCAGATGAACTGGCCATGGATCTAGTTGAAAGGGCCTTAGGTTGTTTTAACAGGGACAGGCTTTGCTGAGAATATATCCAGGAAAAGCAATTAGTTATCCATTTGACCGATGTAACTTTAGAAATTGGAGAACACACATGACTAGGTGAAAATGAGGAAAACTGGTCTTTTTTTCTGAAATGTTTTGCTCTGTGTAAGTACAAACATAGTTGTCTGTACATCTAAAAGATTTAGCATATATTCTCCTTTGTTCAAAAATTTTGGAAAGAAGACTGGTAAATGAATTGTTTGACTTGCATTTGATTTAGAAGCCACTTTTTGTAGGAAAGGAGTGGTTTTGTAAGGTAACCCCGTCTTTATGAAAAACAATGTATGGAGCTTTCAATGAAAGAGCCTGAAGTTTGGAAATCCGTTTAGCAGAAGTAATAGCAACTAAAAAAGCGTTTTTCTAAGACAGGAATTTTAAGTCAATTTTTGCTGAAGGTTCAAAGGGTTGTTGAGTTAAGCCTTGCAGTACTACTGTTAAATCCCAGGGAGGTAACGGATCTTTCACTGGCAATCTGAGCAGAAATGTAAGCAAGAAACATGGTCTCCCAAATGAAAATTTGACATGGCTGCCAACTGTACTTTGATTCTGGAAAACCTAGCACCTTTTTAAAAAGAAAAGAATAAAGCACCCTAGAGTTGCTTTCTTCCCACTAAACAAAAATAAGATAACCACATGACAAATTCCAAAAAACTCAAAACACCCAAATTTATCTTGTACATAGGTAACTTTATACATACTAACTTTATTATGTCATATTATATTATACCGTAAGACTTCTATTAACTCAGAAAGGTATGTTTCCTGTAACAAATGTAACCTTCAAATGTGTATGCTTCCTAAAACAAATGTAACGTGTATTATCTTGTTAAAACTGTAAGTATTTACTATCTTGTAAAACTGTAAATATTATGTGGAGCTTTTCTCCCCAGGCCTCCACTGAAAATGGGTTATCTGACCCAGTGGACTTTCCCAGTCAACAAATGTCAATAAATAAATAAATAAATAGAAAGCTAAAAACTCCAATACAGAAGAAATAGGGGCAATAAAGGGATCAATGTCATTTCTCAGGGCCCAAACCGCAAATCTTTTCTGCTAATTCTTAGTTTTATCTTTCTGTGAGGACAGAAATGCATCACAAACTGGGGAAGAGAGCCTGGGCTATCTAGCTATTCATGGAACTGCAGAAACCATGCAGTCAGTTTAAGGCCTGGAATATGGGGATATTTTATCCCCGAGGGACAGGAAAGTTGGTTTGGGACTGGGATCCCGTATCCAACGAGGATAACAAAATTGAGACCAAAAGCAGGGGAACCTGACCTGGCGAGGCCAGAAGGGAACAATGAGGATAACTAAGCTATTCAAACGGCTAGATTTCTGTAATAGTTTTGGAACCAGAGGTACTGGTGAGTTAGGCGTAAAAAAGACTGGAGAGCCAGATGTGGACTACAGCATCTCTTGGTGATCTCACACACACACACACACACACACACACACACACACACACACACACACACACACACAGATGGGATCAGGGTAAAGTACCTCCTGCATTTGTTAAGGGGAGAAGCAAAAAGGTTGTAGCAAAGTTGGCCCCGACAAAAGAAAATTCTCTCTACCACTGAGGACTAAGAAACCACTCGTGAGGCATCAGAATGGACTTGCTGAGCTTGTCCACTAGTATGCTGGATTTCTCTGGGATGTTTGTTGCCACTAGAAAGCAGTTGGAGGAGACTTGTCCATTGCCACACTCTCTCAGGTTCTTTATCAAGAGGATAAGACTGAGTTCCGCCTTGTTTGTTGATACACCAGACCACAGACATGTCGGTTTAAATCGCAATGATCACCAGAGTAGAACATCTTGAAATGCCTGCAAAATGCCTGCAACAATGCTAGAAGGACTGCTTTCATCTCTAGGACACTGATGTATGAAGTGGTCTCTTGGGGGGGGGGGGGGGAGGGGGACCACACACCTTGGACTGGCCTTCCCAAAAAATCCAGAAAATCTCAGAAACCCTAATTTTGTGGGCCTCCTCTGCCTTGAGGACCATTTTTTTTTCATTCAAACTCCCTTCTCTGCCTTTTAGGGAGTTGTCCCTGCGTGAATCTTGGAAAGATCCTTGGGATTTGATTTACAGAACTACATCTTGCATCCTCCGATCTCCTGAGAAGGATCATTAAGGGGTAGAAAAGCAAATCCCTACAGCAGACAGGGGTTTTCCTTCCTGGTCACTGTAGGAAAGCATTTCTTTCACAGAAGGGCCAAACAAGGAGGTTCCATCAATGGGAACATTGATGAAAGAAGACTCGAGAGGCTCAGTAAAATTGCATAACTGCATCCAGTCATCTCCCCTTACAGTAATTAATGAACTGGTGGCCCATGAGGTACCTTCTGCTGCATGCAAAATTAGCCTTATGGACACATTCAATATAGATAAAAAAGAGTGGCCAGCTGATCCCTCTGCAATCTTGTAGAGTGCGCAAAATAGTTCAGGGACCTCAAGGCAAAGGTTGTTCATGCAAATACGCTCTATCCAAATATGTCCAGCACCCTGGACTCTGTGTTGGGGGGGGTGGATAGAGGACCTCTGTTCTGCTAGCTCCTTCTTGGTGGCTTCCACCACTATCATCACATCAACAGGGACTCCTTCGCTCCAATAGGATCTGTCTTGGATTGCTGGGGGATCAGCTCAACAGAATCCAGTTCCTTCCATGTCCAGCAAGAGACTAGGTCAATAAGCTCATCAGCTGGGGGTAGTCACCGAAGATGTAGATAGGTCAGAACTAAAAGCTTCCAGGAATTCTGACTCCTCAGAAGAAGGGTTATCCGAAGACCAGCTACCTTTTTGCTTAAGGATTTCCAAAATTTCTCCAAAGGAGACGTCATCAGGTGGTGATCTGGAGGACCATTCACCTTCATTGAAGTCAGCATCTTTGTTAAAGGATTCCAGTGGAAAATCTGTGTGCCATCTTTTCCATGTTCTCTTTCGGTGAACCTCCTCATTGGAATGCTCTGGAGAGGTATCTGAAGAGAGGGGTAGTCCCTCTATAGAGATAGTCTGGACACTACTTGGTACTGGTTGTCACTGTGGAGTAGGTCTGATGTGATCAGAACTCGGAACCAAATGGGGATAGGGTGTAGGGTCCAAAGATGTATGCCATACTGGATCTCTTGAATGAAAGAACACCCTCTCAACAATCTTGAAAGCCAACGGACCCGTGGAAGTCATGGATGGCCACACCGGAGTTGAAACCTCCAAAGCAGGGAAGCCAAAACTCAAACCGGATCTGTGTCTTGAGGAGGGAGCCAGACCTGAGCTATCTAGCTCCAAGGCTCTGAGGGGAAAGGAAGGGTCTAATCATTGGATTCGATCCAGGCCCCATAGATCCAATGCAGACACTTCAGCTCTGAGACGCATCCTGATCTGAGCTCCGACACCAGTACTATCGAACTCTCTGAAACTGAAGAATCAATCAAAGAAGATGACACAATTGTATGGGAGGTGGATGGAAGACTCACAGATCTGATGGGAGATAGAGATGGTACAACCCCAATCTGGATCTGAGCTCTGAGGAGCTTTCTCATCATCCTTTCCACTTCTGCTTCACAGAAACTCCTGGAGGACCTGACAGATGAGATGGTATACTGTCTACAGTACTTCCTTGCAGTCTGCATGAGAGGGGAGTGGAGCTGAGGCGATACAGGGTTTATGATGAACTTAGGTGAATGAGTTCTCAGCTTCTGAGAGGTACTAAAGATCAGATCCAATAGTTTTGAATCTGTGGGTTGAACAGGAAGAGTACACAAAATGACTATCAGATCTGAAGGCTTAGGATCCACAGATTTCTCTTTGGGTCCTTAAGGTCAGATCCAAAGACCTTTTTTGTGGAGGCTCCGAGTACGAAGTCATCTTCAGAGACCTTTTTCTGTGCTCTGATGGAGCCCTGGGGTAGTAACCTTTTAAGGACGGACTTGTTCCATCTGTCAGCTATAGCCCTGGAGTTAAACCCCACACAAACGGCACAGTTCGTACCCAGATGTGCTGACCCTAAGCAATAAACACACTCCCTGTAGGCATCCGAATTCGGAACTTTGTGAATGGACATCCAAATTTGGAATTCTGTACCCACCAGACATGCATTTTTTAAATTCTGCAGGCTTCTCAGCCATAGTAACAACTGCAAACTACAAAGAGAAAGCAAAGGAGGAAATACAGATTTTTTTTTAAACAATAGCAAAAATAGAAAAACTAACTATAGTAGAAAATAATACACTGTTTAAAATGGTAAGAAAAGGAGAGAAGAAAGAAAAAGTACCAGCAATGACAGTTATGAAAATTACTTTATTATATTAAAATGAGAGAGATTTTTGAGAAAAAAAAAACACTTACCGCTAACCCAGAAGCCTGACAAAACTTAGAGAGTGTATGCCCATCCGTGCGGAATGTGGCAAACAAGATCTGAGCTATTGGGGGTGGACTACAACGTTATGGGTAGAGCTCGAGAGTTGGACCCGAAGTCTGTAGAATGCAGCGAGTCCGATCCATAACTCATATGTTGAGGAAGAACGAAAAGGACATCAGATCTTAATCTCTCTGTATTCTAATGCTTTGGTACATCATAGAGATATAGTATTTATCGGGGTACCACAAAACGTGGAGCTTGTAGCCAATGTAATGATATTTTGGAAGGAGAAGAAATACAATTAGACTGCGTTAAACAGCAGAATTACTTTTATGCTCAGTAACTGTGACTGCCACCGTGTGGTTTACTTAGCAAAATGCCACACCCGTCCTGCATTTTACGTGGAAAAAACAAGCATGCCCTTAGAAAAAGGATTTACAATCACACCTAGGATATTAGAACCATGAATAATAGGAATGCCCTTTATAAACACTCCGCTTGTTCAGATTTTTTAAAAATTTATGCTTGCTATAATGGATAAAGTTGAGTTGTGTCCTAGAGGTGGTGAAAGGGAGACAGACTACACAGAAAGTTACTGGCAGATTAAGTTAGATGCAACTTGCAAACCTGGTATTAATGAAAATGTTGCTATTTACTCCATTTTAAAGTTGAGATCTGTTAAATTACACAGGTGCAGGAGCGGCCTTAGGCCAACTGGTGCCCTAGGCAAAAGGGCTCCATGGCGCCCCCCCACCACACTACCCGGTGCCCCCATCCTGGTCTACCTACATCAAATAAATACTGGGAAAGTGCCCCTGCTAGAGTGGCACCCTAGGCGGCTGCCTAGTACGCCTATGCCTAAGGCCGGCTATGCACAGGTGTCAATGGTTTTTGCTATTTATTTTTTAAACACTGACATATGAATTAAATTACGTTAATCACACTTTTAAATTTAAAATCCTAATTTTAGGGAAGGTATAACTTTTTGAATAAATGTATAAATACATAAACGACAAAGTATCTAAGAATTTTTTTTTTTTTTTTACTGATGTGTATGTTCCTTTTCAGTGTTAATGTTCTAAGTATTTTGATATATATGGTATAAATGTATTAACTGATCTTTTCTCTTTGTATGAACGAAACCACTAAGCTTTTTGCATACTAAATTGTTTACTGTGGATTTTTCAGTTGGTAAATGTACTGTCCCAGCCAAGACTGTATGCTTTTCGGTGTTTCTTTTGATTATTTTACATACAGTTGCCTGCTTGGTTGGTTCATTTTTAGTCTATGTACCTGTTCAGTTCCCTTGGTCACCAGTTAAGGCCAAAAAGGATTCTTTGGACCAGCCCACTGTACCAGTTAATAAAGTTAAACAAAAAATAACCAGGCAATGAAGCATCCATTAAGCCTCACAGAAACAGGAATGAACATGCAAGTAAGCAAATAAATAAAGCAAGTCATCATTATGCTTTGCAAAATGGAAATAATTCACAGCCACATTGTCAATGAAGTGAAATATACAGGCAAAAAACTTAATCCTTCTCATAACTTCATTTTTTGGGGGAGGGGGTTGTCTCTTTACCCCTTCCGGCTGTCTATCATCAGTCCCCCTACAGACTAAATGGCCCATTCATTCCCCATCACCTGAGCAATGGACAATTGTGAGAATCCATCATTCAGATGGCCCATGAGTTGATTTGAGATTTTTTGTTTTTATACAATAACCTGGAAGAGCATGGGGGGGGGGGGGGTGCAATGGGCTGAAAGTAGAGGGTGCCCTTTCCAAGCAGCCCTGTTCCTCATCACAAAGCAAGAGCAGTGGTCATTTCAGTGTTCACCAGGGAGACTGCACTGTCTAATGTGCCCATGCATGTGCACCAGCCCTGTCCCAGAAGAGACAAGCGAGCCATACTGCATTCAATCCTTCCCCCTCCTACCTAGCTCCTCCAATGCTGGGACCACTAATCAAACCTCTACTGCCTAGGTTGCAGTCAAGGTTCATTCCTCCTTTGCCACAAAGCTATGCTAACTGCAGTTATTGTTGGCAGCTCTTAATCAAATCCGCCATAGCTTGCTGCAGACAAAGTACTACAGAAGAAAAATGTAGCTTACCTCGCAGCAGGTCTGACAACAGAGGCCCACACTCCTCAGGAATACAATATTCTCCTTTCCCAATGTTTTCAAATAATTTATAAATGTTATCCCCTTCAAAAGGGTACAGACCGGTTGTTATGTTGTATCTGTAAAATAAAATGCATACAATTCTGTTGAGTGGATGGGAATGGGGGTCACTGACATCACCAAATACTACAAAGCAGTCCTTCCAATATGAGGGGTCAGAAGCCCTTAAAGCTCATACCCAAACATATCATCACTCCACACCAAGTGGGTTTCAGTAACACCTATGTGGGGTTTCTGAAATCTGAGTTACAATAGGAAGAGAAAAACGCAAACAGGATAGTATTTAAACACGTGATTCCTTCCTCATGAACACTGTTGAAAACATATAATTTAGTAAGATAGTACAACTGTGTAAAATTCATGCCCTTAAGAGTAAACTAGTAACAGTCTTTCAGTCTTTTCACTGTGTCACCTTTTAGTTTACAGTTCTTTCTTGTTTCCCTAAACTTCAAGTCAAACAATGAGTAGGTAAACATAAGCAACTGATGTCCACTAACAACATAAACAAAAATACTTTCGGATGCATTGAATAAAACATATAAAAGATTTGTAATAAACACCATTTTAGAGTCAGCACATTCTGAAAAACATGACACACTGGGAAATATGGTTCACCCTTGGGCAAAAGCACTCTCTTAATAATTTACTTACATGTATGAAACTAAGGACTTGCAATGAAGTAATGCTACCAGGTAACCTATAGGGAGACAGTGACAAGGACTCAAAGTGCTGACAAAAATTAATTCTCTAAATAGTGTGGGATGACATTTCTGCCTCTTACTTACAGAATCATTACCCAACATAGCAAAAAGACATATCAAGATATCACTAGGTTGTACAGGAATAAAGCCCAGACTAAGATCCAGGAGACCAGAGTTTGACTATTAGCTCAAGCATTTGACTGCAGTGACATGGAGGATGGACAGATCCATCCTACTGGTAAGAAGGGGAGAAGCTAGCCTCAAACATTGCCATTTTCCCTTAGAAAATGCATGACAACACAGAGGGGATAGCCTGAGGGCAGGACTTAGGATTACCAAGCTACTGATGAGTTGTATTCACAGGTTCATAGGTAGGTACTAGGCTATCGGCCCTGGGGCCTATACAAGCCCAGCCAAAAAGGTACCCTGGCTTTTGCCACCCAAGAAAATTATTTTCTTGTGCCACTGTCGAACAGAGCCACAGAGGTGATCCCTTCACAAAAAGTGTGTGAGCGCTTGTATTTAAGAGAGGCACTATAAGCCACTGCAATGAAACAGCTTACATGTCCCAATGCCAAATACCGCCATGGTTGGGATGCTCGTGACAGCATAAAAAATTAGCATTGCTACACTGAATGACATACCCACCCCACCCCTCAAAGCTGCAATTTCCACAGTACAGGAACAAACGGAGATTAGTCTGACTTGAAGGGTGGATTGATGACCGACAGAGGCATGAAAAAACAAAAAAATCATCTGGAAAAAAAAAAGGACTTTGTCAATCTGTTACAATGGTGAGTTCCTTATACAACTTTACTTTAATACTTCATTACCTCTTGGGGATATTCCAACCTACTACCACAGCCAGCATACCCTAGATCACTATAGTAGCAAAAAACCCACTAGCCTTAGACCATACATCCAACTTGTAGTGTTCAATAAAGCTGTGAGCAGAGCGCAAAACCACATTCTCAAAGTTAGCACCACATTCCTCTGAAAGAGCTATTTAACAGCATGTAGTCTACTTAAATGAGTTATGACTTGTCCCAAAGGAGTTTATTTGCACAGTTTCAAGAAAAAATAATGCACTTATATATATATATATATATATATATATATTTTTTTAACAAACCAACTTATTCTGGGTAAGGAAACAAATAACTGATTCAACTTTCTGCAAGTTTTGTCATTGTAATACAAGACCAAACCTATCTATGAAGGCCTGTAACATGCAAAATCATTTCTCACAAGTTTTAAAAATGTAGGTACAAGCACTGCAGCTAAATTTTATGATGAAGGGTGATATTGGACAACCTTCGGCACAAAGATGAAATTAACTAGATAGTGAAATTCTATGAAAAAGACATGTTAGCTCAGAGACCACAAGTACATGCAGTTCGGAAACATTGAGAAAACTGTCTTATAAGTCAGGAATCCCTTAAAACAGTAGTTTGATAAAGGACTACAAAACAAACTTTAGATCCCAACTGATAGAAGAGCTCCTTTTAGGAAAGAGGAGAAAGCCAACCATGCAGACTGAAAATTAAAGCAAAAAAAAAAAAAAAAAAAAGAATAAGCCAGGCTTCTTACTTAATAGCTGTGGCTGTGCTGGACAGGGACTACAGACATTGGAACATGTAAATTCAAATGTCATATATTAATTGGAAGCAGTAGATAAGATTATACCACTGCTCTTCACATATTATTTGGTATGCATTGGTTTGACCTTGTAAATTGGACTTGTACTGCCTGTAAAACAGTTTTGATAACCAAAAAGTAAATATACAGCAGAAAATTTTGCGAAGCAATTATTTTATTTTGTCAATTATAGAACAGGAAAAAAAATTCTGCGGAGAGTGGCAACATTTTACTATAACAGCTAACTAAGATGTACAATATCAAAGGAATTTCATATGCCAGTCTACCCAAAGAAGACATAATAGTGACCTTCGGTGCAAATGAAATGCAGTCCAAAGAAAAGGAAGCAGCTGTAGGTGAAGAGCATGCAGCAAAGCAATTGATCCTATCCCAATATGACCTTAAAATTTACAGCGAACTGAAAAGACTAGAAAGTCCAGCTGTGGTAGGCACTTACTATAACAGTAGATATTAAAGTATGTTCCCTGTTGCAGTCATGACATCAGGCAGGGGAACTTGCCCCCCTTCTAGCGTCAGTTGAAGACCTCCCATTCAAGTTCAAGGACATCAGTGGTACAAAACAGGTGAAAACTTTATTCAGAGGTTTCTTGTTAATATGAATTAGAAGACTTGTATAAAGACACCAGACCATGAGTGGACCTGGAATAATCTTCCCAAGGGAGAAATAACCCAAGCACAGAGAGATAGCATACCTACCCTGGTTATAGGAGAGTCCAGAGGAAGGAAGGCTGGAAGTATGCAAGGTACACACAGCACCAACACCAACCCCCAAGAAGCCAAAAACAGAGCGCAAGAGAGAGAGTGAATAATGGTGTGGGAAATTAGGACTGCAACAGTGAATATACTGAACATCTACAATTTTAGTAAGTTTTAACACAACTATATGGTATTCATTAGATCACTCACTACTGATGTCATGATACCAGGGAATACTTACACAGACAAGTGTGTGGTTAAGCTCTGAGAAGGTTGTGAAAAGTGCAAACCCTCAGGGAATGGTTGCAGCAAACATGTCTTGGCCCTGGACTCAAAGCTTAGCTTGCAGTGTTAGAAGGAGGTATTAGCCAAATGACCAGGCAGATACTACCAAAATGGAGGGAGTTGTTTACGTCCCTGAAGAAGGCCATTCAATGGGTTTAGTGGAATGGGTCTTAACTTGGCCAGCTACAGCTTCAACAAACAGTGGTACAGTACTGAGTCAGCCATTTAGATAGCCTGCTTGTTTACAGGTTGCCTCGTCCAGCCTCTCCCAAACAAGACAAGCAGCTTATCTAAATTTATTGGTTTTATCTTATCCAAGCAGAATTTCAGTTGCCAAGACATAAGCAAGGACTGTAAAATCTTCTCTCCCTTGTTCTTGGTATTTAGGAAGAAGACAGGCAGGTGAATGGCTTGATTTAAGGGCAAGCATGACAGACAGGATTGGTTCATAATGGCACACTGTTCATGTTACATACAAAAAAATATATTTTTGCACACAGCAGCCTGTAATTCTGACATTCTCTTAGCAGAGATAACCAGCTACAAAAATGAAAACCTTACAAGACAAGTATCTAAGGGTCATGGAAGCAGCTGATTCAAAAGATGGTAATGTGAGCTTTCCTAAGACATAGCTAATATCCTCTGTTCTATGAAAGTCTAAGGCAAAACCCACTTCAGGAATTGCTTATCTGGCTAGCTGGGAGCAGAGGAGGGACTCCAGTGGCAGGAGATATGAAACAGTTGACAGATGTACCTTCAGAGAGGTGACAAGAACCTACCTGTACACAAAAAACGATTTCATTGTGTTGCGTTTTCTAGCCTCCATTATACTTAGCATATTCTCAGAGAAAATGTGCCTGAATGGAATAAGTGCTACATTACCCAAGCAATCAGCCTTACAGTTCCTCAGGCGGGCTGCAGCAGGGACTCAACTTTGAATTGAGAGGCCCATAATCTAAGACAGCAGTCCTAGGTAGGCTCAACCAAGAGAAAGAAAGTACAGTTATGTAAATAAACTTACCAAAACAGTAGACATTCTAATAGAACACTGTTACGGTATCCTAAATGGGTCCTACTCCTGAGGACCATCCAGCTTTCAAAAAGTACTGTTGTGTACACCTACCATAAATGTAGATGTTCGAGTGTCTTCACTGTTGCAGTCATGACTGTAGGGTTCTCCCCTGCCGGCAGGCAGTCCTCGGTCGGCCAGAATCCCAAAGTCTGGGTCCGCCGGCTGTTCAACCATGCTCCCTGACGTCAGAGCGCCAGGAGTACAAAGCTGACAGCCGACGCCATCTTCTCCAGTTTTTCTTGCCCCAGATGTCAGGAGTCCCAAAATGAGAAAGGTCCCATATCCTTTGCAAATACACCTAAGAAGAATGGTGAAAAAAGGAACCACACAAAAGTAAAAATAAGAGGGGACAGGAGGGAGGGAAACCCAGACTGCAACAGTGAAGACACTCGAACATCTACATTTATGGTAGGTGTACACAACTGTACTATGTTCATCGTGTTTCACTGTTGCAGTCATGACTGTAGGGTAGAATCCCAAAGCAAAATGAAAGGGAGGTGGTCATAGAGTAGAAGGGGCAGCTAAAAGGCCCTGCAAGACTGCAGAGGCAAAGCCTGCCCTAGACTTAGAGTAGAGAGGTAGATTGTAGTGCTTAGAAAAAGTATGCACTGAACTCCAAGTTGCAGCTTCCAAAATGTCTTTGGTAGGAACTCCCCTGAGGAAGGCCGCAGAAGTGGCAGCAGCTCTGGTGGAATGAGTCCGTATACTCCCTGGGATTTGCTTTCCATGGTGTGAATAACAAAATCTGATTCCATGAGCAATCCATTTAGAAATGGTCTGTTTTGAAATGGCTTTACCTTGGGAACTTGAAGCATAAGAAACAAACAATTGTTCTGATTTTCTGATGTCCTTGGTTCTGTCCAGGTAAAAAGTAGTTGTCTGTGTACATCCAAGGAATGTAAGATCCTTTCCTCTTTATTTTGAGGAGTGGGGAAAAAGTTGGCAAGTGGATAGTTTGATTTAAAGCCACTTTGGAAACCACCTTAGGCATGAAGGTAGGATTAGTCCTCAAAGACACACTGTCTTGATGAAAAATAATATAAGGTTCCACAGCCATAAGAGCTTCTAACTCTGAAACTCTCCTGGCAGAGGTTAGGGCTGTCTTCCAAGATAAAAACTTGATGTCAGAAGAAGCAGCAGGCTCAAAAGGAGGCAAGGTTAGTTTTTCCAAAACATAGTTGAGATCCCAAGCAGGAATGGGGGGAGATCTAGGAGGTCTTAAGTTCTTAGCTCCTCTGAGAAACTGTCTCATGAGCTGGTGGGAAAAGATTGGAGGGTCTGTATTACAATGAGCGGAAATAGCAGAGGCATGTATCTTAATGGAAGAGAAAGAGAGACCCTTATGTAAAAGATCTGTCAAGTAAAGTAAAATTAAAGGAATGTTCAGAAGAAGAGGATCAGAATCCTGAGCCTGCACCCAGGAACAAAATCTTTTCCATTTCCCTGCATAAGATTTTCTAGTGCTAGGACGTCTGGCTTCTAAAATTACATCCATAACCTGCTTGGGTAGGAAAGAAGAAATCAAAGGCCCTGGATTAACCAGGCCACCAGGCTGAGAGTTCTGACATGGGAGTGTAGACCCTGACCCTAATGTTGGGACAGAAGGTTCGGAGACTGAGGTAAAACCCAAGGGGGCTCCAGACAGGTTTTTTAGAGTTGGGTAACAAAACTGTCGAGGCCAATTTGGGGCCAGCAAGATTATCATCTTGGGCTTGTCCTGTTTTATCTTTAATAATACCCGTGGAAGAAGAGGAAGAGGCGGAAAAGCATATCCCGAGAGGTTTCTCCAACTGAATGATAGGGCATCCACTTTCCAAGCTTCTTTGTGGAAAGTCCTGGTGCAAAAATTCTGTAGTTGATGATTGAGATGGGATGCAAAGAGGTCTATGTGAGGACATCCCCAGACTGCTGTTATCATCCTGAATATTTCGGTGTCCAGCATCCACTCGTGTGGATCCGAAAGGTTTCTGCTCAGACTGTCTGCCAGGAAGTTTTGCTTCCCTGGTAGAAACTGAGCTTGAAGGTCCAGATTGCAAGCTAGAGCTGTGTTCCATAGATCCATGGCTAATCTGCAAAGGGGGTAGGAATGAGATCCCCCTTGCTTGTTTATGTACCACATAACTGTGGTGTTGTCTGTCCGTATTAGTAGTTGTCCTGGTTGTAGAAGATTCCTGAAGGCCATTAGAGCTTTCTGAACGGCTAACATTTCCTTTAAATTGATATGCAGGTGCTTCTGATCCTTTGTCCAAAGGCCCTGCAGACAGTTGCCCTGAAAATGGGCTCCCCAAGCATAATCCGAGGCATCCGTGGTTAGAATCTGAATGGCAGGAGGCAGACAGAAGGGTTTTCCTTTGTTTAGAGTACATGCCCTGGACCACCAAAGGAATTCCTTTTGAAGACGAGGAAGGACAGAGATCAGTATGTCTAAACTGTGGCAATGCTGAGACCATACACTTTTTAGGTACCACTGTATTTTCCTCATGTGTAGTCTTGCATATGGTACGAGAAGGATGCAGGACGCCATGTAACCCAAAGCCTGCAGGAATCTCCTTGCAGATAGCTGAGTTAAAGTTGCCAAGGTTTTGAAAGTCGAAGCCAGCTGTAATTGTTTTTCGGATGTCAGAAATGCCATCTGGGTTGTGGTGTTTAGAAGAGTACCCAGAAAAGTTATCTGTTGTGAGGGTGTCAAATTTGACTTTTTTATGTTTACAGAGAATCCCAGGAACTTGAGGAGGTTCTGTACAAATTCTAGATGCTGGAGTAAGACATCCTTGCTGTCTGCCTGAATTAGACAATCGTCCAGATAAGGGTAAATTTGAATTCCCTTGAGTCTGCAGTAAGCTACTACTGGAGCCAGGCATTTGGTGAAGACCCTGGGCGCAGTAGACAATCCAAAGGGCAGCGCAGAGAATTGAAAGTGCCTCGATCGGCCTTGAACCCGAGGTATTTTCTGCGTTCCTGCCTGATGGGAATGTGTAAATATGCCTCCTTTAAATCCAAAGTTACCATCCACGCATCTTTGGACAGCATTGGAAGTAGCTGCTGTAGGGTAAGCATCTTGAATTTTGGAATCTCTAGAAAGGTGTTCAAGACTGACAGATCCAGAATGGGTCTCCATGAGTTTTGCTTCCTGGGGACTAGAAAGAGCCTTGAGTAAAAACCTTGTCCCATCTCTGAAAGTGGAACCAGTTCTATGGCTTTCATAGCCGAAAGAGCTTCCACCTGGTTTAAGGCCTCTGTCCATTGATGTTTTGGAAGGTCTGGCCATCCGCTTGGCCTTGGCAGGGTATGAAAATGGAATTTGTAACCTCTTGAAACCACATCCAGAACCCACTTGTCTTGGGTTATACGAGTCCAATTTTGATAAAAAAAGAGAGAGTTTTCCTCCGAGAGGGGCTTCTAGGCAAGAAGTTTCTGCAGCCCAGCAGAGGGAGTCATTGAGTTTGTTTCCTATGAGTTTGTGACCTGTCCTCTCCTCCCCTAGGGGTGGAAGCAGTCCACTGTCTTGGTCTATAAGAAGCTTGTGTTGGAGGCCTTCCTCGGGAGCGTCTATATCTACCCCTCTGAGGCCTGTCTGAAGTGGGAAAGGACCAATTTTTAGAAGGCCAATTCCTGCTAAATCTTGGTGGCTGTACTTGTAAGAAATCTTTAACTGTTTGCATGGATTTCGCCTTATCCTCCATCTTTTTAATCACCTCTTCAGCTTTTGATCCAAACAAAACATTATGCTGAACAGGAGCATCCAATAATTTAGCTTTTACCTGTTCTGGCAAATTTTGTTCCTTTAGCCATGCATGCCTTCTAATAACTGTGCCGGAGGCAGCAGCCCTACAAGAAGCCTCCAAGGCATCAAATCCACAGTGTAAACCATGCTTCCCAACTTGTTCAGTGGCATGCAATAAGTCATGTAATTCCTTATCTGCACAGGCAGAAATGGAAGTAAGCTTTTGTTTTAAAACAGACAAGGAAAATTGCTGGTATTTCAGCATATGAAACTGACGGTTTAAAGCCCTAATGGATAAAGTAGCAGAAGTGTACACTTTTTTGCCCCATCTTTCTAAAGATCTAGAATCCTTTTTAGTGGGAATGGGTTTTTTGGCAGAAGCGGCCTTAACTCCCTTAGGACCCTGAGAAATGGTTTCAGGGTCAGCAGAAGGGTTCTTGTATAAAAACTGGTGGGAATCAGGAACCCTGTAATATCTATCAGGCTTAACAGGAGCAGGAGGAAAAGAGTCAGGGGTCAAGTTAGCCTCCGAAAAAGCATCATCCACAATATCCAAAACAGGAGGAATAGCCAGGGGTCTATGTTGGGGGAGAAGAAGAAAATCCCTTAGTCTTTTCTTAGATTCCGAATACTCCTGTCCTTCCCAGTGGAAATGTTCCCTCATTTCATGCAAAGTTTCCCCAAAAGAGAAGTCCTCAGGGGGAGAAGCTGAAGGAATGGATTCCTCAGCATCAGAATCCTCATAAGGAGGGAAAGAATATTCCTGGTCAGAAGAAGAAACTGAAGAAACAGAAGCCTGATCAGAGGAATCATAATAAACATCCTGCCTTGGCCTTTTATCTGGAGGGGGATGTGAACCCCTAATCATAGCAAGTAAATCCTCCGCCATCTTGAGTAACTGTTTCTGTGACTTGGGAGCCGGTTCAGAAGAGGCCTGTGTTGCAGTCTTTGATTTAGGAGTCTTTGCCTTTGCCTTTATTAGAAGCTGAGTAGGCCTGAAAACCCCTTCGAAAGCCGGTACCTGCACAGCGGCTCCAGACCCATCCGAAGGAGCATTGTCCGAAGGTCCTGCAATAGAACTATTCAAAGGCCTGGTTGGCTCCTCATGAGAGTCCGTTTCGGCCATCGGTTCTGAAATGGCCGACGACAGGGGCTGCAAAAGCGCCTCACTGAAGACGGCCGAACCTGAAGCTGGCTCCGCTTGTGCGCTATCGTCAGATTTGGACCTCGGAGGCCTGTCTTTATCCTTGCGACGTTTGTGAACTCCGGTAGCCGGAACCATATCCGACGACATTTTGTAGTTAAAGCGCCTACCAAAGTAATGAAAAGCAAAATCGTACCTTCGTTTAATTGTACGTTGACTGAATCTAGCACAAAACCGACAACTAGCTACGTCATGGTCAGGGCCTAAGCAAGGAATACAGTAAGAATGAAAATCCTTATGAGGTATTTGCTTCCCACATGAAATACAATTATTAACTTTTTCTGACATCGGACTGGAGCAAGAAAAAGTTTACCCAACGGGGTACTTAGCTTTGAGTGGAGAAGAAAGTCTTCGGACTGAAGTTTATCAGAAAAAATCGTTAGGAGTCAGCCGACCGGCACTTGCGAACTGCTATCACCGCACGGCAAGAAAGACTGGAGAAGATGGCGTCAGCTGTCAGCTTTGTACTCCTGGCGCTCTGATGTCAGGGAGCATGGTTGAACACCCGACGCCGGACCCAGACTTTGTGATTCTGGCCGACCGAGGACTGCATGCCGGCAGGGGAGAACCCTACAGTCATGACTGCAACAGTGAAACATGATGAACATCTACAGACAGTCTTTCTCATGCTCCAAATGTCAGGAGCTCAAGCAGAGCTCCACATAAGGACAGCTGGAGAGCAAAAAGCATAACATTTGTTGCCCAGGAAGGAGAGTACAGCCCTAACAAAACAATGCGAGGAAAAATATAGTAGAGTTGTGTACACTTACCATAAATGTAGATGTTCAAGTGTATTCACTGTTGCAGTCATTACATTTGGGTAATCCTGCTGGCAGGTTGCCCTCAGTCGGCCTGAATTCCAAAGACATGGGTCCTGCGTCGGCTGTCGTCACCCCTTCCCTGACGTCAGGTCATCAGGGGTATAAAAGAAGCAGCCGAAGCCATTTTATTTAGTTTTTCTTGCCCCAGATGTCAGGTGCCCCCAAAAGGGATAGTCAAAAATTTACATCTATATATAAAATAACATGCAGCAAAATAAACTTTACCTTCATCCACCAGCAAATACACCACATAGGTTGTATTAATCAGAGAAGGAAAGATAGGTTCCATCAGAAGAAAAAAGGGGGAATGGCGGGTGGGTAACCTGGACTGCAACAGTGAATACACTCGAACATCTACATTTATGGTAAGTGTACACAACTGTACTATGTTCTTTGTGTTTCACTGTTGCAGTCTTTACATTTGGGTAGATTCCCAAAGCTATAGTTGGAAGGCTGGAGCTAAACAGCATTAGGGGCGGCTATGAGAACCTGCAGAACTGCAGTGGCAAAGCCTGCCCTGGATTTAGAGTAGAGTGGCAAATGATAGTGCTTTGTAAAGGTGTGCACTGATCTCCAAGTAGCTGCCTCTAAAATGTCCTTGGTTGGCACTCCTCTGAGAAAGGCTGCTGATGTGGCTGCAGCTCTGGTGGAATGTGGCCTAATGCCCTTAGGCACTGGCTTTCCATGGTATAAGTAGCAGAAACGAATGTAGTGGCCTATCCATTTTGAAATTGTCTGCTTTGAGATGGCCTTTCCTTGTGATCCTGCAGCATATGTCACTAGTAATTGCTCTGTTTTTCTGAAAACTCTGGTTCTGTCCAAATAGAATCTAAGCTGTCTATGTACGTCCAAAGAATGCAGAATTCTTTCCCCCTTGTTCTGTGGATTTGGATAAAAAGTTGGCAGATGAATGGTTTGGTTGAGAGCCACACTGGACACCACTTTAGGCATAAATGTTGGGTTTGTCCTCAGGGAGACCCTGTCCGGATAAAAAATGATAAAAGGTTCCACAGCCATGAGTGCCTGTAGCTCTGAAACTCATCTTGCAGAAGTTATTGCTAGGAGCAGAGCTGTTTTCCAAGATAAAAACTTTAAATCAGCAGTAGCAGCTGGCTCAAAAGGAGGCAGGGTGAGTTTTTCCAAGACATAGTTGAGGTCCCATGCAGGCAATGGTGATCTCCTTGGAGGCCTTAAATTTTTGGCTCCTCTAAGGTACTGTTTTAATAAGGGATGAGAAAAGATTGGTGGCTCTGCATTGTAATGAGCTGAAATGGCAGAGGCATGAATTTTAATAGATGAGAAAGATAGGCCTTTGTCCAGCATCTCAGTTAAGTATTGTAAACTCTGAGGAATATTTGGCACAGCTGTATCTGTTCCTTGTGCCTGGTTCCAAGCACAGAATCTCTTCCATTTACCAGCATAAGATTTTCTAGTACTAGGCCTTCTGGCTTCCAAAATGACATCCATCACAGCTTTGCTGAGAGGTGTGTTTTGTATGACTACATTATCTGCCATGCTGCCAGGTTTAAAGTCCTGAGCTGGCTGTGCAGGATCTGATCGTTTTGCAGTAGATGCGGTACTTGTGGTAGGGTCCAAGCTGGGCACTAAGATAAACGCCTTAATATTGGGTACCAATGCTTGCGGGGCCAGTCTGGTGCAATCAGTATCATCTTTGGCTGCTCCTGTCTGACCTTTAGGAGTACCTTGGGGAGGAGAGGCAGAGGGGGAAAGGCATACACTGATAGGTTTTTCCAGCTGAAGGATAGAGTGTCCACTTTCCATGCTTGTCTGTGAGAAATCCTTGTGCAGAATCTCTGTAGCTGGTAGTTGTGAGGGGAGGCAAATAGATCCATGTCCGGGCATCCCCATTTCCTTGTTATCATGCTGAAGACTTGTGGATCCAGCTGCCACTCGTGGGGATCCATGAGGTTTCTGCTTAGTTCGTCTGCCTGAGTATTTTTCCTTCCTGGCGGGAATTGTGCCTGCAGATGTACTTGGTAAGTCAATGCTGTGTCCCACAAAGTCAAGGCTAGTCTGCAAAGGGGATAAGAATGTGTGCCCCCCTGCTTGTTTATATACCACATGACCGTGGTGTTGTCTGTCTTTATCAGTAGTTGTTCTGGTTGAAGTAGGTCCTTGAAGGCTGTCAGGGCATTTTGAACAGCTAGCATCTCTTTTTGATTGATATGTAGATGCACTTGGTTTGAGGTCCATGTTCCCTGAATGCATTTTCCTGCCATGTGGGCCCCCCAGGCATAATCTGACGCATCCATTGTTAGTGTCTGCCTGGCTGGGGGTAATGTGAACGGCTGTCCCTTGTTTTGGTGACCAGCCTTTGCCCACCATCGAAACTCCTGTTGCAGGCAGGGAATGAGAGTAATTATAGTTTCCAGGCTGTGGCAATGTTGAGTCCAAACACTTTTTAGATACCATTGAAGTTTCCTCATATGCAGTCTTGCATATGGAATTAGTAGGATGTAGGACGCCATGAAACCCAAAGTCTGCAGAGTTTTTCTTGCAGATAACTAGGCCTTTGTTGCTAACATTTTGAAGTAGGTAGTCAGTTGTCTTTGTTTGTCTGGCGTGAGATAAGCCATTTGGGCAGTTGTATTTAAACTTGCATCCAGGAATATTATCTCTTGAGAAGGTACTACTTTTGATTTCTTTTCATTGACTGTGTACCCTAGGCATGTTAGAATTTTTTTCACAAACACCAGATGCTGTAGAAGAATGTCCTTGTTCTCTGCATGAATCAGACAGTCGTCCAAGTAAGGATATATCTGTATTCATCTGTCTGCAGAACACAATTACTTGTGCCAGGCACTTTGTAAAGACCCTGGGTGCAGTAGATAAGCCAAAGGGCAGTGCAGAGAATTGGCAATGCATTGAGCCAGCCTTGAATCTGAGGTATCTTCTGCATATTTGATTGGGACATGCAGGTATGCGTCTTTCAAGTCTAACGTTACAAGCCAAGCGTTCTTGCCCAGCATGGGCAGTAGTTGCTGCAAAGTCAGCATTTTGAATTTTGGTATATTCAGGAATGTATTCAGAATAGATTCATCCAGTACTGGCTTCCAGGACTTGTCCTTTCTGGGTACCAAGAACAGTCTTGAGTAAAATCCTTGTCCCCGCTCTTGCTCTGGCACTTGTTGAATGGCCCTCATGTCCATGAGGGATGATACTTGTTTTTGTGCCTCTGCCCATTGATTTTTTGGCAGATCTGGTCAGCTGTTTGTCTTTGGCAGGGTATGTAAATGGAACTTGTAGCCTTGTGACACGATATTTAGAACCCACTTGTCCTGGGTTATAATGTGCCAGTTTTGAGAAAAAAGTCCTAATTTTCCCCCTAAGGGTGCTGCCAGGAAATAAGTGCTTGATGTAGGCAGGGGGGAGTCATTGGGACTGCTTCCTATAAGGCTGTGATTTGTCTTCTCCACTTTTGGAGGTAGAAGCACCCCACTGCTTTTACCTGTATGAACCTTGAGCCTGGGTTCTGCCTCTAGGGCATCTGGGTCTACCCCTTTGAGGTCTGTCTGACACTGGAAAGGACCAATTCTTTGTTGGCCAGTGTTTACTACACCTAGGTGGCTGTACTTGTAAGAAATATTTGACCATTTGCATAGATTTAGCCTTGTCCTCCATTTTCTTTAACACCTCTTCTGCCTTAACACCAAACAAAAAATCATGCTGTAAAGGTGCATCTAATAATTTAACTTTAACATGATAAGGCAGATTTTGTTCCTTTAACCAAGCATGCCTTCTAATTACAGAACCAGTAACTGCGGCCCTGCAGGAGGCCTCTAAAGAATCAAAACCACATTGCAAAGTATGCTTTCCAACTTGTTCAGCTGCATGCAATATATCCTGCATTTCCTTGTTTTCTGCACATTCAGAATTTAACAACATTTTCTGTTTAAGCAATGCCATGACATGTTGCTGATATTTGAGCATATGAAACTGACAGTTTAAGGCCCTTATAGTCATAGTCCCCATCTATCCAGTGCCCTAGAATTCCTATCAGAAGGGGTAGGTTTTTTTTGCAGTGGAAGCCTTAACACCCTTGGGACCCTCAGAAATAGTTTCCGGGTCTGCAGCAGGGTTTTTAAAAAGGAATTTATGTGATTCAGGAACCCTGTAATATCTGTCAGGCTTAACAGGAGCTGGAGGCAAGGAGTCAGGGGTAAGGCTTGACTCTGAAAACACATCATCTACAGTGTCTAATACAGGAGGGATGGCTAGTGGCTTGTGCTGATGCAGTGACAGGAAATCCCTGAGCCTCTTTTTAGACTCTGAAAAATCTTGGCTCTCCCAGTGGAAATGCTCCCTCATGATATGTAAGGTTTCCCCAAAAGAATAATACTCAGAAGGAGAAGCTGAAGGTATGGATTCTTCAGCATCAGAATCCTCATGGGGGGAAAAGAATATTCCTGATCAGAAGAAAAGGAAACCTGATCTGAAGATTCATAGTCAGTCTCTTGCCTAGGCCTCTTATCAGGAGGGGGATGGGAACCCCTGATCAAGGTAATCAAGTCTTCGGCCATTTTGAGCATTTGTTTTTTGGGCATGGAGGCCTGTCCACGTGGCTCTTGAGGTTGCTTCTTTGTCTTTGAAGGTGCTTTAGTCTTTGAAGTCGGTTTAATGTATAGTTGTTTGGGTCTGAATACACCCTCAGAAGCCGGTGCCTGCTCAGCGGCTCTGGACCCATCTGAAGGATTAGCGTCAGAGGCTCCAATACTTTGGGTTTCCAGCGGCATGGCCGACTCCACGTGGGAGTCGGTAGCGGCCTGCGACTCTAAAGTAGCGGTCACCAGGGGCTGCGAAAGCACCTCACTGAGGACCAGCGAACCGGCGACTGGCTTAGGAGAAGCTTAGTCAGTTTTGGGCCTCGGCTGTCTTTCTTTTTCTTTGCATTTTTGTGAACTCCGGTAGTCTGATGGCTTTCCGACGACATTTCTGGATAATTAAATCTGTGTCCAAAGTAGTTTAAAGCATAATCATACCGACGCTTAATAGTGCGTTGGTTAAATCTAGCACAAAACAGACAACCCAGAAAATTATGATCAGGGCCTAGGCAAGGAATACAGTAAGAGTGAAAGTCCTTATGAGGTTATTTGCTTCCCACAAGAAATACAATTATTAACTTTTTCTGACATCGGTTCTGGAACAAGAAAAAAGTTTCCCCAACGGGGTACGTAGCTTTATAGAAGACTTTGGATCTGAAATTCGAACTCGAAAATCTCAGGAGTCGGCCGACCAGCACTTGCGAACTGTTTCTGCTTCAGGCACCACGCGGCAAGAAAGACTGAATAAAATGGCATTGGTTGCTTCTTTTATACCCCTGACGACCTGACATCAGGGGAAGGGACGACGACAGCCGACGCAGGACCCAAGACTTTGGAATTCAGGCCGACTGAGGGCAACCTGCCAGCAGGATTACTCAAATGTAATGACTGCAACAGTGAAACACGAAGAACATCAACACGAGAGAGAGAGAAAAACTAAAGGAAGGGGAGGCTACTGTAACAGTGATCTATTAGAATGGTGCTAGTAAAGCCAGTTCTGAACCTGGAACAGGAATCCAATTTGTAGTGCTCTGTAAAACTGTGTACAAAGACAGAGTCGCCATCTCTAGAATACTGCTAGAGACCATCCCTTTCCAGGAAGCCACCAAAGAAGTCAAAGCCCATGTGGACTAGGTCCTAACCCAACCTGCAAGTGGCTTGTTACAGTGAGTGCAACAAAGAACAGCAGCATTAGACAACCACCTATAAATGGTGAGCTTTGAAACTGGTTGTCCTTTTTCTCTTACCCTCACAGGAGGCAAACAGCTGATCAGCTTTCCTGAAGGCTGAAGTTCTGGTTAAGTAGTATAGCAGCTGGTTCTGGTAAAGCAGCTGTCCTAGACAGCCCACCTTAGCTGCTACCTGATACTCCTTTACACAGACACCTCCAGAATGATTTTTGTCCTACTCTAACTGGGGAGACCACTCTCGCCTACTAGTGTCTGCACTGACTTGGGACATAGGAACTAAGCGCCACACCTCTCTGATAGCTCTCTCCCCATTCTCCCCCTTCAGTGACCCCCCCCCAGATTTTCAGACTAATAGTTTTCTAAACCACCCACTTACCCTGTTCAGTTGGGCCAGCCCACCCGTTCGCCCTCGCTACACTTGAGCTCATTCCACTCCCCTACCCTACCCCCATTTCCACCCACCCCTGACATTTCCATTATTCTCTCGCTCTGTAAACCACTCCCCCACTAACCCCTCCCTCCAATCCCTCATCTCCAATTTCACTCCACTTCCACCCTCCTTCCCAACTTACCAACCTTTACACCCACACTCCAAACTCTACCCCTCCATCATTCAGCAAACAGACCAACAACATCCACTCCTATTATTTATACTCCCCTCATCTATTCCACACATACAGTATTCTCTCACCCTTCTTTCACTTCACCATAACTAACCTCACCCTCCTCCTAACACTACTAAATGCTTCTACCCCAACTATCCCATCCAACTTCACCTCCCACAGCTTTCCCCTCAAACCCAACTACCAGTCACCTACCTCTACAAATCCCCCAGCCTTCATATCTCTCTCCTATGCACCCATAAGCACACACTCACTCAGTCAATAAGTTTCCCTGTAAACACAAAACTGGGAATTCCCAAGCAAACCTTCCAAAAAGGTAAACCTAAATATTATTGACTTGACATCCCTACTCCACAATCAATCCCCAATCTCCACTCCCTGCTACTTGCAGGATACATACACCTCAATTCATACCCAGCACCCCCTTCCCCACATATAAACTCCTCCACACAGCCCACCCCTCCTCACCACTAATATCCCACCAAAACACATATCTTTGTATTCAATTAACCTGATAAGCATACTAAACAAAACTGCTGAATTTCACTCCCGGATATCTGTACACTCCCCAGACATCACAGTCCTCTGTAAAACTTGGCTAAAACCCCATATTCCACACAATGACATCCTCTCCCCCTCTCCACAACATCCTAAGACTAGACAGAACCCATAAAAAGGCAGTGGCATTGCTATCATGTTCTCGGACCACCTTACCTTAACCTCTCTATCAACTCCGTCCCAGCCATACCCGCAGAAGTTCTTGTTACAAACTGTTAGTTGAGTCCTCACACCTCACTTAATACAGCTGTTATCTACATTCCACCTGGCGACAACATTGTACTACTGGAAAGTATCCTTTACTGACTCTGCACTGACCTCCCCAACGAAACTATAATCCATGGAAATAACATCAATTGGTTAACTCTCTCCATCGAATACCCCTCTAACTCCTTAATCTGCATGGTTTCATCCAACTAATATCCACACCTACTTATACCTGTAAATCCACAAATAATTCATCTCTTCTTGACTGGATCCTAGTAACACCTCCATAAGTATAATTTCCCTGAAACCCTACGAGATACCCTAAGTGACCACTGCCCAATTAAAGTCCTCCAATATTCTCCTCACATGTACAAATCCACCAAGATCAAAGCATGTCGCAAATTAAACAAGGTCGACTCTATTAAACTAAACTCCCAGGCTCCCTGCTATCAACTGGTCATTCCTTAACCACATACTCATTGATGAGGCAGTCATAGAATTTAACAGAATATTCCTTAGCATACTTAACTCCCTAGCCCCTTACAAAATATTAGAATAAAGTCAACCATATCACCTTGGCTAACAAATGCCATCCACACCCTAATGGCAGAGGGGAAAAAAAGTACAGCTGTGTACTTACCATAAATGTAGATGTTCGAGTGTATTCACTGTTGCAGTCATTACACTTGGGTTATCCTGCTGGCAGGCTACCCGCAGTCAGCCTGAGTTCTAAAGTCTAGGTCCGGCGTTGGTTGCTGTCACTTCTTGCCTGACGTCAGTGCACCAGGGGTATAAAAGATGCAACCAACGCCATTTTCTTCAGTTTTTCTTGCCCCAGATGTCAGGTGCCCCCAGATAGGAAGGCTGAAACGAATAAATTATGCCAAAAAGCATGCATGTATTAATATAAACATATCCTTGGTGGGTGGGTAACCTGGACTGCAACAGTGAATACACTCGAACATCTACATTTATGGTAGGTACATAACTGTACTATGTTCATTGTGTTTCACTGTTGCAGTCATTACACTTGGGTAGAATCCCAAAGCTGAGGTTGGGTGGCTGGGTCTAAAATGGATTTGGAGAGGCTACTAGGCCCTGCAGAACTGAAGTGGCAAAGTCTGCTCTGGATTTAGAGTAGAGAGGTAAGTGGTAGTGCTTGGCGAAAGTGTGCAGTGAACTCCAGGCTGCAGCTTCTAAAATGTCTTTGGTTGGTACTCCTCTGAGAAAGGCTGCTGAAGTGGCTGCTGCTCTGGTAGAATGTGGCCTAATGTCCTTAGGCACTGATTTGCCATGTTGTGCATAGCAGAAGCTAATGTAGTGTCCTATCCATTTTGAAATTGTCTGCTTTGTGATAGGCTTTCCTTGTGATCCTGCAGCATAGGCTACAAACAGTTGCTCAGTTTTTCTGAAAGCTTTTGTTTTGTCAAAGTAGAATCGTAGTTGTCTGTGTATATCCAAAGCGTGCAGAATTCTCTCCCCTTTATTCTGGGGGTTTGGGTAGAAAGTTGGTAAATGAATGGTTTGGCTCAGAGCCACTTTGGAAACCACTTTTGGCATGAATGTTGGGTTTGTCCTAAGAGAAACCCTGTCCTGGTGAAAAATGATGAAAGGTTCCACAGCCATTAATGCCTGTAACTCTGAGACTCTTCTTGCTGAAGTTATTGCTAGGAGCAGAGTAGTTTTCCATGATAAGAATTTTATATCAGCTGTGCTGGCTGGTTCAGAGGGAGGCAGTGTGAGCTTTTCTAAAACAAAATTGAGATCCCAAGTTGGTACTGGTGCTCTCCTTGGGGGTCTTGTTTTTTGCCCCTCTGAGGTACTGTCTTAGCAGAGGATGTGAAAAATAGGAGGTTCCGTATTGTAATGAGCTGAAATGGCAGTGGCATGGATCTTAATTGATGAGAAAGATAGGCCTTTGTCCAGCATCTCAGTTAGGTATTGTAAAATCTGAGGTATATTTGGAACAAGTGGGTCGAGCCCTTTTGCCTGGCTCCAAGCACAGAATCTCTTCCATTTTTCTGCATAAGATTTCCTAGTGCTGGGCCTCCTGGCTTCTAAAATGACATCCATAACAGCTTTAAAGAGAAGCACAGTCTGAGTGGCTACATTATCTGCCATGCTGCCACATTTAAGGTTCTGAGTTGACTGTGCAGAATCTGATTGGGTTGTTGAGTCAGAAGATGAGGAATTTGAGGTAAAGGCCAGGCTGGGCCTTGAGACAAGCTCTTTAGGATTGGGTACCAGTGCTGGCGTGGCCAGTCTGGGGCAATCAGGATCATTTTTGGCCTCTCGTCTGACTTTTAGGAGCACCTTGGTAAGAGGAGGCATTGGAGGGAAGGCATAAACTGTCAGGGTTTTCCAGCTGAATGACAGAGCATCCACTTTCCATGCTTGAGAGTGATAAGTTCTTGTGCAGAATTTCTGTAGTTGGCAATTGTGGGGGGAGGCAAAAAGATCTATGTCTGGGCGTCCCCATTTCCTTGTTATCATGCTAAATACCTGTGGACTTATTTTCCATTCGTGAGGATCCATGAGATTTCTGCTTAGTTCGTCTGCCAGTGTATTTTTTGCTCCTGGCAGGAAATGTGCCTGCAGATGTACATGATAGGTCAGTGCTTTGTTCCACAAAGTCATGGCTTGCCTGCATAGGGGGTAGGAATGTGTGCCCCCTTGCTTATGTACCACATAACTGTGGTATTGTCTGCCTTTATTAGTAGTTGTCCTGGATGTAGTAGGTCCTTGAAAGCTGTCAGGGTATTCTGTACAGCTAGCATCTCTTTCTGATTGATGTGAAGATGCATTTGTTCCTTGGGCCATGTGCCCTGAATACATTTTCCTGCCATATGTGCCCCCCAGGCATAGTCCGATGCATCCATTGTTATTGTCTGCCTGGCTGTGGGTAAGGTGAAAGGCTGTCCCTTGTTGTGGTGACAGGCCTGGGACCACCATCGAAACTCCTGTTGTAGGCAGGGAATTAAAGTTATGATTGTCTCTAGGCTGTGGCAATGTGGAGTCCAAACACTTTTTAGATACCATTGCAGTTTCCTCATATACAGTCTTGAATATGGAATTAGTAGAATGCAGGACGCCATGAAGCCCAGGGCCTGCAGAATTTTTCTTGCAGGGAGCTGGGTCTTTGTTGCCATCATTTGAAAGTAATGAGTCAGTTGCCTTTGTTTGTCTGGCGTGAAATAAGCCATCTGGGCAGTTGTATTTAAGCTTGCACCCAGGAATATTATCTCTTGAGAGGGCACTAGTTTTGATTTATTTTCGTGTACCCTAGGCAAATTAGTAATCTTTTTACAAACGCCAGATGCTTTAGAAGAATGTCCTTGCTCTCTGCTTGAATAAGGCAGACGTCCAAGTAGGGATATATTTGAATTCCTTTTTGTCTGCAATTACTGGTGCCAGGCGTTTTGTCAAGACCCTGGGCGCAGTAGATAAGCCAAAGGGCAGCGCAGAGAATTGGTAATGCCTTGAGCCTGCTATGAATCTGAGGTATCTTCTGCAAGATTGTCTGATTGGGACATGCAGGTATGCCTCCTTGAGGTCCAAAGTAACTAGCCAAGCCTTTTTGCCCAGCATGGGTAGAAGTTGCTGTAGTGTTAACATTTTGAATTTTGGAACATCCAGGAAAGTATTTAGAATGGACAGGTCCAGTATTGGTCTCTAGGCTTTGTCTTTTCTGGGTACTAAGAAAAGTCTTGAGTAAAATCCTTGCCCCTGTTCTTGCTGTGGTACTCTTTGAATAGCTCCCATGTCCATGAGAGCAGCAATTTGTTTTTGTGCCTCTGCCCATTGGTTTTGTGGCAGGTCCGGCATATCTTTTGATTTTGGAAGCATGTGAAAGTGGAACCTGTAACCCTGAGAAACAATATTCAGTACCCATTTGTCCTGGGTGATTATGTGCCAATTTGTTGAGAAAAGTACTAGCTTTCCCCCTAGGGGTGCTGCCAAAAGGTAAGTGCTTGGCATCTGTAGAGGGAAGTCATTGGGACTGTTTCCTATAAGGTTGTGATTTGTCTTCTCCTCCTTTGGGGGCTGAAGCACCCCACTGTTTATGTCTGTAGGAGCCTTGGGGTTGAGATCTGCCTCTTGGGCATCTGTATGCCTCTTCATAGCCTGTCTGACACCGGAAAGGACAAAATTTTTGAAGGCCAGTTTCTGCCAAACCAAGGTGGTTGAACCTGTAAGAAATCCTTTACTGTCTGCATTGATTTTGCTTTATCCTCCATTTTCTTTAACAACTCTTCTGCCTTAACAGCAAACAAAGTATCATGCTGTAGTAGAGCATCCAATAATTTTACTTTAACATGTTCAGGTAAACTTTGTTCTTTCAACCAAGCATGCCTTCGAATAACAGAGCCTGTAACTGCAGCTCTACAAGAAGCCTCTAATGAATCAAAACCACATTGTAGAGTATGCTTTCCCACTTGTTCAGCTGCATGCAATAAATCCTGCATTTCCTTACTGTCAGGACTTTCTGAGTTTGAAACCATTTTCTGTTTTAACAAGGACATGAGGTACTGTTGATATTTAAGCATGTGAAACTGGCAATTTAAAGCCCTTACAGCTAAAGCAGCAGAAGTGTAAACTTTTTCCCCATCTATCCAGAGCTCTGGAATCCCTATCCGAGGGGACAGGATTTTTAGCAGTGGAAGCCTTAACCCCTTCAGGACCCTGAGAAATTGTTTCTGGATCTGTAGCAGGGTTTTTGTAAAGAAATTTATGAGAGTCAGGGACCCTGTAGTACCTGTCTGGCTTGACTGGTGCAGGGGGTAAATAATCAGGAGACAGACTGTATTCACAGAAAACATCATCAACAATATCAAGCACAGGGGGAATAGCCAGGGGCCTGTGCTGAGGCAATAAAAGAAAGTCTCTGAGCCTTTTCTTGGATTTTGAATAATCCTGGCTCTCCCAATGGAAATGCTCCCTCATGGTGTGCAGGGTTTCCCCAAAAGAATAATCCTCAGGCGGAGAGGCAGAGGTTATAGACTCTTCTGCATCAGAATCCTCATAGGGAGTGAGAGAATATCCCTGATCAGAAGAGGAATCAGAGGAAATAGACACCTGGTCAGAGGAACCATAGTCAGTGTCTTGCCTAGGCCTTTTGTCAGGAGGGGGATGGGACACCCTGATTTAAGTAATTAGGTCTTCGTTCATTTTAAGCATCTGTTTCTTTGGCATGGATGACTGTTCAGGAGAATGCTGTACCTGCTTCATTGTCTTTAATGGTGTTTTTGACTTTGCCTTGGCTGCTGTTGTGGGTTTAATAGTAAGCTGTGAAGGTCTGAAAACACCCTCAGAAGCCGATGCCTGCTCAGCAGCTCCGGACCCATCTGAGGGAATAGTTTCCGCAGGCCCAATACCTTGAGTTTCCACAGGCCTCGGTGTCTCCACGTGGCTGACGGATACAGCCTGTGGCTCTGAGGTAGCGGGTGTCAGGGGCTGCGAAAGCGCCTCACTGTGAACCGGCGACTGGGCTAGAATAGGCTTCATTGGTTTTGAACCTCGGACGCCGGCCCTTTTCTTTGTCTTTGCGGTTTTTATAAATTCCGGTCGTCGGTTGTTCTGACGGCATTATGTAATTAAACCTTTGGCCAAAATAATGTAAAGCAAAATCAAACCGACGTTTAATAGTGCGTTTGTTGAATCTAGCACAAAAACTGACAACTAGTAACGTCATGGTCAGGGCCTAGGCAAGGAATACAGTAAGAGTGAAAGTCCTTATGAGATATTTTCTTCCCACAAGAAATACAATTATTAACTTTTATTGACATCGGTCTGGAGCAAGAAAAAGTTTCCCCAACGGGGTACTTAGCTTTATTGAAGACTTCGGTTCTGAAACTCAATTTCGAAAATCTCAGGAGTCGGCTGACCGGCACTTGCGAACTGCTTTTGCTTCCGGCACTGCGCGGCAAGAAAGACTGAAGAAAATGGCATCAGTTGCATCTTTTATACCCCTGGCGCACTGACGTCAGGGAAGAGGCGACAGCAACCGATGTCGGACCTAGACTTTGGAACTCGGGCCGACTGCGGGTAGCCTGCCAGCAGGATAACCCAAGTGTAATGACTGCAACAGTGAAACACTATGAACATCCTGGAAACTCTGGAATAAAACCAAACTCCCCTCCCATCTCCAACAATATAGACACCTACATAACCTTACTAAGAAAGTCGTCACCAATGATAAGACAAACTACTACACTAACCCTCCTGAAACACACCTAAACAACCCTAAGAAATTCTGGCATACTATTAACCAAATCCTTCATCCAGGAAAAGTTACCATTGTGGCTTCCTCAAATGCAGTCTTGCATATGGAATTAGTAGAATGCAAGAGGCTATGAACCCCAGGGCTTGCAGGATTTTCCTTGCAGATAGCTGGGTCTTTGTGGTCAGTAGTATGAAGTAGGCTGTCAAACTTGTTTCTCTGGCGTGAGGTCAACCATCAGGGAAGTTGTGTTCAAGCTTACTCCCAGGAATACAATTTGTTGGCAGGGTACTAGATGAGATTTATTTTAGTTTATAATGTACCCCAGTGAGATTAGAAGTTTCTTTACAAATGCCAGATGTTTTAGTAGCATGTCCTGGTTTTCTTCCTGAATTAGACAATCGTCTAGGTATGGGTATATTTGAACATTTCTTTGCCTGCAAAATGTAATGACTGGAGCTAGACACTTTGTGAATACCCTGGGCGCAGTAGATAAGACAAAGGGAAATGCAGAGAACTGATAGTGAATGGAGCCTGCTCTGAAGCATAGGTATTTCCTGCAAGATTACCTTATTAGAATGTGCAGGTAAGCTTCATTTAAATCTAAGATTGCCAACTAGGCATCTTTGCCTAGCATAGGAAGCAGCTGTTAAAGTGTTAGCATTTTGAATTTTGGGATTACCAAAAAGGTGTTTAGAATAGAGAGGTCCAGGATAGGATGCCAGAAGCTGTCTTTTCTGGGTACCAGGAAAAGTAGAGTAAAAACCTTGTCCCTTTTCTTCTGCTGGGACAGGTTGAATAGCTCTGATACTTAGAAGAGAGAGAACCTGCTGTTGAGCCTCTGCCCACTGATTTGGGTAGGTCTGGCCAACCGTTTGGGGTTGGTAAGGTGTGGAAGTGGAATCTGTATCCTTGGAAAACTATATTTAAAACTCATTTGTTCTGGGTAATGAGTTCCCAGCTTTTTGCATGCAGGGCGATCTTTCCCTCTAAGGGAGCAGGCAGTTGAGCAGGGCTTGGAAGGTTTAAGGTTAAGTCATTGCAACATTTTTTCCATAGGGGAGTGTCTTACTACTTCCAGCTTTGGAAGTGGGAGCCCCCCACTGCTTAGGCCTGTGAGTACCTTGCGACTGTAGCCTAGGTGGTCTGCTGTTCCTGTGTTTGGACTGAGGAGGCCTGAAAGAGGCAGGAAAGGACCAATTCTTAGAAGGCCAATGCCTGCTAAATCTGGAAGGCTGTACTTGTAGGAAATCTTTAACAGTTTGCAAAGATTTAGCTTTTTCCAACATCTTTTTAAGGACTTCTGCTTTGCTGCCAACCAGGCAGTCTTGGTTTAAGGGAGCATCCAGTAATTTAGCTTTAACATGATCTGGAAAATTATGCTCCTTAAGCCAAGCATGCCTTCTAAGTACAGACCCAGTGACAGCAGCTCTGCAAAATGCTTCTAAAGGGTCAAAACCACATTACAAAGTATGTTTTCAAACTTGTTCAGCAGAATGCATTATATCCTACAATTCTTTATTTTCAGCACAGTCAAGAATCAACATCATTTTCTGTTTAAGTTGTTGTTGGTCTTTTCGGCTTTTCCCTGGTTAGGGGTCGCCACAGCGGAACTCCAGTCCGCTAATGATTGGCAGTAGATTTTTTTTATGGTGCCATGTTGCCAGCCTGACGCCCAACCTTCAGCGAAGACATGCCCATTCACGCATGTCTTTTGGAGGCCACTCTATCGCGGGGAGGACATGCAGACTCCACACAGAAGGCACTCCAGCTATGAATCTAACAGGAGAAACTCTTGCTGTGAGGCAACAACGCTATCGCTGTACCACTGCGGCTTCATCATTTTCTGTTTAAGTAGTCCCAGAATATGCTGCTGATACCTTAACATATGAAACTGGCAGTTTAAGGCCCTAATGGCCAAAGCAGCAGAAGTGTATACCATCGTACCCCATCTGTCCAAGGCCCTGGAATCTCTATCAGAGGGGGTAGGGGTTTTGGCAGTAGTAGCCTTAATGCCTTTAGGTCCTTGGGAAATGGTCGCTGGGTCCGCAGTAGGATTCTTGAAGAGGAACTTGTGAGAATCAGGTACTCTGTAATACATGTCAGGTTTCCTGGGAGCTGGAGGTAAAGTATCTGGGGCCAGGCTAGATTCCAAAAAGGCATCATCTACAATGTCCAGGACAGAAGGGATAGCTAAAGGCCTGTGTTGAGAGAGGAGTAAGAATTCCCTAAACCTCTTTTTGGAGTCAGAGTAATCCTGGCTTTCCCAACGGAAATGCTCCATAAGTGTGTGCAAGGTTTCACCAAAAGAAAAATCTTCTGGAGTGGAAGCAGAGGGAATGGAATTCTCTGCATCAGAATCCTCATAGGTAGATAAGGGCAAATCCTGGTAATCAGAAGAAACAGAAATTTTAGAATCCTGATCAGAAGAATCAGAAGGAAAATCAGTTCTAGGTCTCTTAGAAGGTGAAGGCTGGCTTCCCCTAATTAAAGTAATAAGGTCTTCAGCCATTCTTATCATTTGTATTTTAGGCATATGGGCCTGACCATGCAGTTTGGACATCGGTTTTCTAGGCGTAGGTCGAGTTTTAGGCCTTGAAGAAGAAGTTTGCGTCGGTTTGAAATGCAAGTCAGTAGGCCTGAATACACCCTCAGAAGCCGGTGCTTGCACAGCGGCTCCGGATCCATCCAAGGTAGAGACATGTGCAGGTTCCATAGTCGAAGAAGCAACTCACAGCATACCAGACTCCGCATGGGTCTCAGTAGAGGCCTGCGAATCTGACGTAGCACTTCACTGAGTACCGGCGAACTGGCAACCAGCTTAATGGAAGCGTCATCGACAGCTGTGGACCTAGGCGGTCTATCTCTGTCTTTATCTTTATGTTTTTTCAAAATGCCGGTAGTCAGATGGCTTACCGAAGTAATTTCTGGATAGTTAAACTGAGAACCAAAATAATTTGCTGCAAAACGAAACTAATGAGGAATAGTCGGGGGGTTGAATAAGCCACAAAACCGACAGCAAGGGACGTCATGGTCTGGGCCTAAGGAAGGAATGCAGTATGAATGAAAATCTTTATGAGGTATTTGCTTTCCACAGGTAATACAGTTGTTAACTTTTACTGACATCGGTTAAGAGCAAGAAAAAGGATCCCAAATGGGGTACTTAGCTTTTTTGGAGACTTCGGTTCTGAAACTCGGAAACTAAAATTTCAGGAGTCGGCAGGCCAGCACTTGTGAACTGCTTCTGCTTTGGGCACCACGTGGCAAGAAAGACTGATGTAATGGTGTCGGCTGCATGTTTTATACCCCTGACGACATGGAAGAAGAGACAGCATCCGACGCAGGATTCGAAGACTTTGATATTCAGGCCGTCTGAGGGCTACCTGCAGGCAGATAACCCAAATGTAATGACTGCAATAGTGAATCACGAAGAACATCCCCCTCCTCTCCCCAACCTAGTCCTACAAACACTCCTCTTCAAACTGCCACTAATTTTAACTCCTACTTTATAGACTCCATTAGCAAATGAACCAACCATCCAACCTCCAACACCAACTCAACCCCACCCACCAATCCTCCCAAAGCCTCCAACACCTCCTCTGCCTTTTTCCTGAAAGTTGTATTCACCAACTGCATTAAATCCTTACTTCTTAAACTTAAGACATATTCTCCCTCAGCTGATGATCTCCCTCCACTCTTTCCCAGAAAGCCGCCAACTCCATTGCCCTACCTGTCTCCATTCTCATTAACCGATAAATCACGGAGGCCAAAGTCCCAGCAATCTGGAAAAGATTAGACACCCTTCCCCATCCATCAGGGTGGCAAGGTCCACCATTTTTTCCAACACCAGACCCATTGCAATTCTATCACCCCTCTCACAGATCCTGGAAAAATGTGTTCACAAACAAATCCTAGAATACCTCATTCAACAAAACCTAATCACCCCCACCCAACATGGCTTCCGGCCTAGTCACAGTACCAATACAGTCCTCATCTCCTTTATCAACATCATCTCACAAGTCAGAGACCAAAACAAACTAGTCTCTTGCCTCTTTCTCGATCTCTCAAAAGCTTCTGACACCACCTCTCACCCCCTTTTCTTAAATAAACTCTCTGAACTCAACCTATCCACATCTATTACTTCTTGGTTCTCTAGCTACCACAGCAATCACTTCCAACCTGTAAAATGGCTTTCGGCTATCTCCCCTGAACTCCTTATAAACATGGGAGTACCCCAAGGTTCAATACTGGGCCCACTATTCTAATATTTTTAGCAATCAATTATCTTCCTCCACTCCTAATTCTTTGCTGTTATAGTATGCTGATGACTCCACAGTCATCACCATAGCAGATACCCTATCCTACCTTCAGACAACTCAAAACTCCTTTTTGTCTATCGAAAAATGGCTCAACCAACACCAGCTAATTTTAAACCCAAAGACCACCAAACTCAAACACTTGCTTTGTCCCAAAAACAATGCATCACCTAAAACCTACTTTCTCTACCCCCCCCCAAAATAACACACCCATCACAGTAGAAATTCACACCAAACTGATTGGGGTCATTACTGACGACAAACTAAAATTCGACCTACATGTTCTCAGTAACCTTACGAAAACCCACCAAAAACTTGGACTCCTCTATAGGAACAAAAGCTTTTTGTCTAGTAAGGCCAAGACGGCCTGTCCCACGCCTGTCTACTACCAACTCTTCTTTATGGCTCACAAATTACTCACCAACCTACAAACCACTCTTCTCACTAAATTTGAAACCACCTACAACAAAGTTGCCAAATTTGCTGCTGAACTCCCATACCATTCTAACCACTGCTTGGCACACAAGAAATTAAACCGTTTAGAGCTTCCCCATAACCACCTCCTGTGTCAGCTTCAGATAATTCACTCCATACTGCACCAACCATCTTTCCGTCCCAGCATTTCCTCTATCATTTCCCCTACTCCCCAACCCAGGACAATTCCGAGCTCAGAACAATATCTCCTTACCATAAACAAGCCAAAGATCAACTTCAGCAAAAATCTTTACAGCTATTCACCAGCCGTAAAATGGAATAAACTTTCACTTGTCATTTAAAATATTAAACCCAAACATCAGTTCAGAATTGCATTAAGAAAACACATAAGCAACATAAGACTGTAGGTGTAATCATCCTCCAGACTCACCATATTTCCATTGTCCAACCTCTCTCCCCCTCCCCAACTGCATCACTCTACTTCCTCTCTCTTCCACCTAATTCCTCAACACAACTCCTACCTCTTTCTACTCTCTCTACCTCATACCAACAAATTTAATATAAGCATTTACTCAAATTATGTATATAACTTGTACCTTACCACTGTTACTCTTCAGGTTAACTGAAGATATAGATTTTACATTTTTTTTTCTAATTTATGTAACATTTACTCTGTACTGTAACAGGCTGTACATTACTGATTTTTAGAAGTTACTAGCAATCTCGTATCTTCTCTCTAATTTGTATAATTGTTAATTTTTTAACCTTGATCTACATATCCATGTATTCCGTCTTTTGTAGTCATGCATTAGAGTATCTTTGTATTTGTGGAGCTTTTCTCCCCGGGTCTCCACTGAAAAAGGGCTGCTGTCCAGCTGGACCAACCCGGTCAACAAATGTCAAAATAAATAAATAAATAAATAAAATATAAGCTGCCTATGGACTTCCAGAGTGTAAAGAAGCTTTTCTCCATTATGCTTGGGCTCAGGAAAGAAGACAGGAAAATTAATAGTCTGGCTTAAAGTAAACTCTGACATAAAAAGGATTATTTCTCAAAAAAACTGTCCTTGCAAAAAATGAAATAGAGTTGACTTACTATAAGTGCTTGCAACTCAGATACTCTCCTAGCAGATATCAGATCAATGCGAGTAAAATAATCTTCCATGTTAAGAACCTCAATTCAGTTTGATTAACTGGGTTCAAAAGGAGAAAGAATAGGCTTTTCAAGTACAAGCTGAGATCCTAAAGACAAGCCACCTGTTTTCCTAGGTAGACAGGTTTGGAATCCCCTCCCCTTTCAAAAATGAACTTGAGTATGGTTAGAAGGGGGGAATCAAAGGGTAGAGAAGCTGAAATGGCTGAAAATGCTTATTGATAATGGAATAAGAAAAGCCACAAAACAATAACTCACACAAATATTAGTGCCAACTAAAACAGGTTTCCACTTGCACATATATAATTTCCTAATGGCAGTTTTTTTTGCCTCTTCTAGTACCTGTTACTCAGCCTCAGAAAACAGGTACCTAAAAGGCACTAAAATTCTCCAATCCAGGCAGTTAGTTGAAGACTTTTCAGGTTGAGGTGCATCAAACAACCCCTGTCTTATGTGAGCAAATCCACTCTGTGGGGAAGCCTCTGGTAATTCCCCTTGACCAGGTTGAAAAGAAGGGAGAACCACTCTTGCCTGAGCCAAAAAGCAGTCACCACCACAATTTTTGGAGTGTCCTTCTGGATCTTCAGAAGAACCCTGGATATCATTGGAAGGGATGGAAAAGTATACAGGAATATTCACGACCATGGGAATGAGAAGGCATCTGTCAGCTTCCATCTTCCAGACTGTCACAGCCGGTCTGCGAAGAAGGCAGGATCTCACATCATCTTTTTTTTTTTTTTTATGTACCACATCACTGTAAGGTTGTCAGTGTACACTTGCAGAGGTCATTGGGACTAGAGATAATTGAAGGCTCTCAAACCACTGATCACTGCCAACATCTCCCTGAAATTTGTTTCTGTCAGTCTGAAGGGTTCCTCATTGCATGCCTTTTTATCGCTTACCGCACTTCATGTCAAGTCTGATACACATGTAGTTACAAACTGTAGCGGGTAAGAAACCTGGAATACAAGAGGTTTAGTCTATCCACAAAAGAATCTCCCTTTTTACAGATCCCAGAACTGGGATCTGAAAGGACAAAGGGCGAGATGTTGAATACAGACTGATATGAGGTACAACTGTATTCTCCTCATGGGGAGTCTGTGAGGTCTAAATGGAGAGATGATAAATGATAGTGATAAGCCAGTGGGGTCCAAATGGAGATATAGATCAGCAAGCAAAGAAGAGTAGAATTGCTGGAACTGAATTCATCCTCAAGGCCTTTATGATTACCTTCAAGAGGTGGACCTTGTTTTTCATAAAAGCTCACCAATATGACACTATTTTATTTAGCATAGATCATGGACAGAAGTAGGTTAAAAAATAAAGATAACTGGGTGTCCAAGACCCAGGACAAAAAGTGCCCAATTCTGGTAGGTACACTGGTGCCAACAATGGAAAAAATGAGTGTATAATCCTCAAGAAACAAACATTCCTACAATGGGGCTAAGTCAGGCTCAGGGGAGGACAGTTGCTCCCCCCCCCATTGTATAAGGAGGTAGTATTCCACAAAAACTGATAGGCCAAATAAGAGCCAAAAAGATGATACAGTGGACTACTGAGGATAAGAAATAAATTATGCATTGTTACTATTATGGAAGAAGTCCAGAATTTCCAGACAGAAGACAAAGATTGAGAGAGAAATTACAGGAAAGAAAAGCACCTGCAAAAGAAAAACTGTCAGAAGCTTCAAATAAAAATGTGTGTTCACTGATAGATTTATGAAAAACATTATATAGACCAAGAAACTTTGGGCAGTTTGAAAAAAGATGCGACTGAGGAAGTACGAAAATATAAAGAACAAAATCTAGAGATTTTTGAAATTATAAAAGAAATATAAACATGAGAAAAGAAAGAAATCTGATATGGTGCAATATTTACTCAAATGAGAAAAAACAATCAATATGAAAAAAGCAGTCCCAAAGATATCTGAAGAGAAATACAGGCAAAGCCATCCAGATATGAAAAAATTCACAATACAAAAAAATAAGATCACAAAGAGGGAATGTAGAACAAAAGATTAGTCAAGTACAAGTTAAAAACAATAGAAGCTGAAGTTATGGAATACCTGTGAAGTGAAGGATTTAGTGTAGAAAGTCTAACACATGTTATACCACAGCATGATGGAACAAGTCCCTCAAGTAAGGAGAAACAGGAGCAGGAAACATATGAAGAAATAAAAATAAGGGGAAATGTGAACGAGAATTAATATGGTGAAATATTTATGCAAAGCAGAAAGTAAAACTAATCAATACAAAAATAGCAGCAAAGATATTTGAAGAAAAATACAGGCAAAGGCATCTGGGTATGGAAAATTTTACAACATAAAAAAGGAAAAGAAAGGAGGATTAGTAATGGAGAAGTTGCAGAAATAGAAAAGTACAGTTTTGTACCTACCATAAATGTAGATGTTCGAGTATCTTCACTGCTGCAGTCATTACACTTGGGTTATCCTGCCGTCAGGCGGTTCCGCAGTCGGCCAGAGTTCCAAAGTCTTGGTCTGGCGTCGGTTGCTGTCGCTTCTTCCCTGACGTCAGTGCGCCGGGGTATAAAAGATGCAGCAGACGCCATTTTCTTCAGTTTTTCTTGCCTCAGACGTCAGGTGCCCACAAATAGGTAGGCAATACATATTGCTAATAAAACATACATAAAAAGGTAAAACCAAAATTTTCAGTTACCAGCAAATACACCACATAGGTAGTATAAGGTAGAAAAGTGTAGATAAGTCCCAGCTAAGAAAGAGGGTATGGAGGGAGGGTAACCTGGACTGCAGCAGTGAAGACACTCAAACATCTACATTTATGGTAGGTACAAAACTGTGCTATGTTCATCGTGTTTCACTGCTGCAGTCATTGCACTTGGGTTGAATCCCAAAGCTGAGGTAGGGTGGCTGGTTCTATAGAGGATTTCGGGTGGCTATGAGGCCCTGCAGCACTGCAGTGGCAAAGCCAGCTCTGGATCTAGAATAAAGAGGCAAGTGGTAATGCTTGGTAAAGGTGTGCACTGAACTCCAAGTTGCAGCTTCCAAGATGTCTTTGGTAGGTACTCCTCTAAGGTAGGCAGTTGAAGTGTCTGTTGCCCTGGTGGAATGTGGCCTAATGTTACTAGGTACAGGTTTCCTATGCTGTGTGTAGCAGAAACGGATACAGTGTCCTATCCACTTTGAAATGGTCTACTTTGAAATAGCCTTTCCTTGTGATCCTGCCGCATATGCTACAAACAATTGCTCAGTTTTTCTGAAAGCTTTTGTTTTGTCCAAGTAGAAACGTAACTCTCTGTGCATGTCCAATGAATGCAGTAGTCTCTCCCCTTTATTCTGGGGATTTGGATACAAAGTTGGCAAGTGAATAGATTGGTTAAGAGCCACACTGGATACTACCTTTGACATAAATGAAGTGTTTGTTCTTAAAGAAACCCTGTCTTGGTGGAAAATGATGAAAGGCTCCACTGCCATTAGTGCCTGCAACTCTGAGACTCTTCGTGCTGAGGTTATTGCCAGAAGCAGAGCAGTTTTCCATGACACATTTTTATTCTGCTGAATTGGCTGGCTCAAAAGGAGGTAAAGTTAGTTTTTCCAAGACAAAATTGAGGCCCCAAGTTGGTGTTGGTGCTCTCCGGGGTGATCTTATGTTTTTAGCCCCTCTGAGGTACTGTTTTAGCAATGGATGAGAGAAATTAGGAGGATCTGTGTTGTAATGAGCCGAGATGGCAGAGGTGTGGATCTTAATGGATGAAAAAGATAGTCCTTTGTCCAGCATCTCAGTTAAGTATTGTAATATCTGAGGAATATTTGGGACAAGAGGGTCAAAGCTTTGAGCCTGGTTCCAGGTACAGAATCTCTTCCACTTCTCTGAATAAGATTTCCTGGTGCTAGGCCTCCTGGCCTCCAAAATGGCATCCATAACAGCTTTAGAGAGAGGTGTTGTCTGCTTGACTAAGGAATCTGCCATGCAGCCAGGTTTAAGGGTTTGAGCCGACTGTGCAGGATCTGATTTTGTTGTGTCAGAAGGTGTGGAGTTTGAGGTAAAATCCATGGTGGGCCTTGAGCTAAGTTCTTTAAGATTGGGTACCAGTGCTGGCGTGGCCAGTCTGGGGCAATCTGTGTTTTTTCTTGCCTGGCTTTTAAGAGTACCTTTGAAAGGAGAGGCAGTGGTGGGAAGGCAAAAACTTTTAGGCTTTTCCAGCTGAACGAGAGAGCATCCTCTTTCCATGCTTGTGTGTGATAAGTCCTTGTGCAGTATTTTTGTAGTTGGCAATTCATTGGTGAGGCAAAAAGATCTATATCTGGGCACCCCCATTTTTTCGTTATCATGCTGAATACTTGTGGATTTAATTTCCACTCGTGAGGATCCATGATGTTTCTGCTTAAGTCGTCTGCCAGAGTATTTTTCTTTCCTGGCAGGAATTGTGCTTGCAGATGAACTTGATAGGTTAGAGCTGTGTTCCACAAGGTCATTGCTTGCCTGCATAGGGGATAAGAATGAGTGCCCCCTTGTTTGTTTATGTACCACATAACTGGTGTTGTCGGTCTTTAATAATACTTGTCCTGGATGCAGAAGGTCCTTGAAAGCTGTTAGGGCATTTTGCACAGCTAACATCTATTTTTGATTGATGTGAAGATGCATTTTGTCTGCGGCCCACTTGCCCTGAATACATTTTCCTGCCATGTATGCTCCCCAGGCATAATCCGAAGCATCTGTTGTTAGTGTCTGCCTGGCTGTGGGCAGAATGAAAGGCTGTCCCTTGTTGAGGTGACATGCCTGTGTCTACCATCGAAACACCTGTTGTAGGCAGGGAATTAGTGGTATTACTGCTTCCAAACTGTAACAGTGTTGAGTCCAAACACTTTTTAGGTACCACTGCAATTTCCTCATATGCAGTCTGGCATATGGAATTAGTAGTATGCAGGATGCCATGAATCCCAAGGCCTGCAGAATTTTGCTTGCAGGGAGTTGGGTCTTTGTTACCATCAATTGAAAGTACTGAGTCAGTTGTACTTGCTTGTCTGGCGTGAGATAAGCCATCTGGGCCATTGTATTTAAGCTGGCACCCAGGAATATTATCTCTTGTGAGGGCACTAGTTTTGACTTTTTTTCATTTACTGTGTACCCCAGGCAAATTAGCAACCTTTTTACAAACGCCAGATGCTTTAGAAGTATGTCCTTGCTCCCTGCTTGAATAAGGCAGTCGTCCAAGTATGGATATATTTGAATTCCTTTTTGTCTGCAAAATGCAATTACTGGTGCCAGGCACTTTGTGAAGACCCTGGGTGCAGTAGATAAGCCAAAGGGCAGTGCAGAGAATTGGTAATGCACTGAACCAGCTATGAATCTGAGGTATCTTCTGCAATTTTGTCTGATAGGGACATGCAGTTATGCCTCTTTGAGGTCCAAAGTAACAAGCCAAGCTTTCTTGCCCAGCATGGGTAGAAGTTGCTGTAGTGTCAACATTTTGAATTTCGGAACATCCAGGTAACTATTGAGAGTAGAAAGGTCTAGTATGGGTCCCCAGGCTTTGTCCTTTCTGGGGACCAGGAAAAGTCTTGAGTAAAATCCTTGTCCTTGTTCCTGTTGCGGCACCTTTTGAATAGCTTTCATGTCCATGAGGGCTGTAATTTGTTTTTGTGCCTCTGCCCATTGATTTTGTGGCAGGTCTGGCATTCCTTTTAGCCTTGGTAGAGTGTGAAAGTGGAACCTGTAACCTTGAGACACAATATTCAGAACCCATTTGTCTTGGGTGATTATATGCCAATTTTGAGAAAAAAGTGCTAGTTTTCCCCCTAAGGGAGCTGCCAAAAGGTAAGTGCTTGGCATTTGAAGGGGGAAGTCATTGGGACTGTTTCCTATAAGGTTGTGACTTGTCTTCACCTCCCTTTGGGGTTGAAGCACCCCACTGTTGTGGTCTGTAAGAGCATTGGGGCTGAGATCTGCCTCTTGGGCATCTGTATCTGCCTCTTTGTGGTCTGTCTGACACTGGAAAGGACCAATTCTTTGAAGGCCAATTTCTGCTAAATCGAGGTGGCTGTACCTGTAAGAAATCCTTCACTGTTTGCATAGATTTTGCCTTATCCTCCATTTTCTTTAATACATCTTCTGCCTTAACACCAAATAAATATCCTGCTGTAAAGGAGGATCCAATAATTTTGCCTTAATATGATCAGGTAAACTTTGTTCTTTTAACCAAGCATGCCTTCGAATCACAGATCCTGTAACTGCTGCTCTACAAGAAGCCTCTAATGAATCAAAACCACACTGCAGAGTATGTTTTCCCACTTGTTCAGCTGCATGCAATAAATCCTGCACTTACTTATAGTCAGGATGTTCCGAAGTTGTAAGCATTTTCTGTTTTAACATAGACATGAAATATTGTTGGTATTTAAGCATGTGAAACTGGCAATTTAAAGCTCTCACTGCTAAAGCTGCAGTAGTGTAAACTTTCTTCCCCCATCTGTCTAATGTTCTAGAACCCCTGTCAGAGGGAACTGGATTTTTAGCCGTGGAAGCCTTTACTCCTCTGGGACCCTGGGAAATAGTTTCTGGGTCAGCAACAGGGTTTTTATAAAGAAATTTGAGAGAGTCAGGGACTCTCTAGTGCCTGTCTGGCTTGACTGGAGCAGGGGGGCAAAGAATCAGGATTTAAACTGGATTCAGAGAACACATCATCCACAATATCTAACACTGGCGAAATAGCAAGGGGCCTGTGCTGAGGCAATAAAAGAAAATCTCTGAGCCTTTTCTTGGATTCTGAGTAATCCTGGCCCTCCCAATGGAAATGCTCCCTCATGGTATGTAAGGTTTCCCCAAAAGAGTAATCCTCAGGAGGAGAGGCTGAAGGAATTGATTCTTCAGCATCAGAGTCCTCATAGGGGGGGTAAAGAGTATCCCTGGTCTGAAGAGGAATCAGAAGAAATGGAAACCTGGTCAGAGGAATCATAGTCTGTATCCTGCCTAGGCCTTTTATCAGGAGGGGGATGGGAACCCCTGATTACAATAAGTCTTCGGCCATTTTGAGCATCTGTTTTTTTAAGCATGGAGGCCTGTCCAGGTGAATGCTGTACTTGCTTCTTTGTCTTTAATGGAGTTTTAGACTTGGCTGTAGTTTTTATGGTAAGCTGTGAAGGTCTGAAAACACCCTCAGAAGCCGATGCTTGCTCAGCGGCTCCGGACCCATCTGAAGGGTTAGTTTCCGTAGGCCCAACACCTTGAGTATCCAGAGGCCTAGACATCTCCACGTGGGAGTTGGAGGTGGCCTGTGGCTCTGAGGTAGCGGGTGTCAGGGGCTGCGAAAACGCCTCACTGAGAACCGGCGACTGGCCTAGAAGAGGCTTCATCGACAGTTTTGGGTCTCGGATGCCTGTCCTTATCCTTGTCTTTGCGTTTTTTGTGTATTCCGGTCGTCGGTTGTTCCGACGGCATGGTATAATTAAACCTTCGGCCAAAGTAATGGCGAGCAAAATCAAACAGACGTTTAATAGTGCTCTTGTTAAATCTAGCACAAAACCGACAACTAGTGACGTCGTGGTCTGGGCCTAGGCATGGAATACAGTAAGAATGGAAATCCTTATGAGGTATTTGCTTCCCACAAGAAATACAACTATTAACTTTTACTGACATCGGTCTGAGGCAAGAAAAAGTTTCCCCAACGGGGTACTTGGCTTTATTGAAGACTTCGGTTCTGAAATTTGAATTGAAAATCTCAGGAGTCGGCCGACCAGCACTTGCAAACTGCTTTTGCTTTGGGTACCGCGCAGCAAGAAAGACTGAAGAAAATGGCGTCAGCTGAATCTTATATACCCCTGACGCACTGACGTCAGGGAAGAAGCGACAGCAACCGACGCCGGACCAAGACTTTGGAACTCTGGACGACTGCGGGACCGCCTGATGGCAGGATAACCCAAGTGTAACGACTGCAGCAGTGAAACACGATGAACAGCTGAGGTTCTGGTATATCTGCAAAGTGAAGGATTTAGCACAAAAAATTTAACAGAACATCACAGCAGAATAAAGCAATGGATTCCCAAATTAAGGATAAACCACTGGAGCGGGGAACATCTGATCAGTTGTCACACAAGGATACTTTGGAGCCTTCCACAGGAAACCAGTACAAAAGTTCAGCTGGAGTTGCACAACAAGGGAAGGAACAAGAAACTGTACAACTCTGATACAGTCAATGTTGTGGAATGATAGGGCAGCATGTTCCCATATGAAAGGGCAACAGATGACACAGGATGAAGCTGAGGAGAATGTGGCACAGGAAGATGCTGCGGAACTTTCTATATAATGCCCACAGGAAATGGAGAACAAATAAAGTGCCCTCAGTTTAGAAGAAAATGATCCAAGAGAACAGTTGCTTGACTTAATACACATGGACAAAGATCGATGACAGAAATAGACTACAGAAAATCAATAAAACCAAAAAAGATAAAAGTTTGCTAAAACCAACAACGTAATTAGAACTACCGATAAAGATTCATGTGATATAACAGAAGTAAATACGATACATTACTGTGCAGCTAAATTAATAAAGTCTTACCACAAAATCACAGGACAGTAAGGGAAAGGAAGGGAAGAAATCAAATGATATCATGGAAGTATCGAATAGAAAAAACAATAATGCAATTAAGACAAGAGGTGTCACTGTTAGAAGAGCATAGAAGAGGGAATAGAACAAAAATATTCACAAATAGACGTGATAAAAACAATGTTCAGTATCACAACAGATCAGGCTCTATTGTGCACTACCACAAATAATAAACTAAAAATATCAGCAGGCAGAAAAACTTAGAAGATATGCAGATAAATATAAAAGAGAAGTACAAAATAAGCAATTTATGGATGATCCAAAAAAAGTTTTACAGAAAATTGGGAAACAAGACAAAAGGAATTGAAACACCACCAAAAAAAGAAGAAATAAGATGCATTTTGGAGAAATGTCTATGTAGATCCTGAGGAACATAACAAAGACGCTAAATGGATAGAAGTAAAAGAAATAATAAAAAGTTGAAATTACAGGATATGAAATGGGATGAAGTAACGGCCAGAGAGATCGAAACAAAGTTAATAAATGGTCCTAACTGGAAAACCCCAGGCCCAGATGCAGTACCCAACTTCTGGCAAAAAGTATTAACATCTTTATACAAAGATATAGCCATGAGTAAGAACTATTTATATGCACACCACAAACAGACCACAGCCTGGTTAACAGGAAAAACAATGCTCCTACTTAAGAGCGAACTTGCAAGCTATCCTAAAAGCTATAGACCAATAACCTGCCTTTCAATGGCGTATAAACTATACAGTGGAACTGATGCCAACAGAATTTATAGTCATTTAGAAGAAAACTCAATCATGGCAATAGAACAAAAGGGTAATAAAACAAAGTCACATGGAACAAAGAATCATTTTGTTGTTAAATAAAGCCAAAATGGATAAATGTAAAAAGGGGAAGAATATTAAGTACGGCCTGGATTGACTACTAAAAAAGCATTTGACAGTATCCTACATTCATGGATAAAAAAGTGCTTAAAATGTAGAAGACACACCCTACACTGATCGAATAGTCCAGGGTAACTCTGTCACTGCTGCTCTTTTGTCTTGCTCCTAACCCATTCAGCTGAATACTTTACTGATTAAATCAAGGCTACAACTTGGCTACCAGAAAACAACTTGTAAAAATGTATCTTTTTTTTGTAGATGATTTAAAACTGTATTGTTCATCAGACGAGGAACTGAAAGTACAACTGCAAGTGGTCAAAACTTTTTCAGATGATATAAGAACGTCATTTGGTGATGATAAATGTGCAAAAGCAACCTTTCAAGCAGGAAAGCTGCAGCACCAAGAAAACATCAATTTGGAACAGGAATGTGATACAAAAGAACTTGAGCAAAAGGGAGTGTATAAATATTTAGGAAATGATGAAGGATCGACAATAAAACATGAACAAATGTGAATAAAATTTCATAATGAATATTTTAGAAGGCTAAAATGAATACTGAAAATAACACTAACATCTAGGTACAAAGTCCAAACTTTAAACCAATTTGTTCTTCCTGTACTAACTTACAGTTCTGGATTGACTGTCTGGCCCCAAAAGGTGCTGGATCTGTTGGACAAGAAAACAAAGATGCTTCATGCTCATCAATAATTTACAGTATATACCAAGACTATATATTTCCCGTTCTGAAGAAGGTATGGGCCTCTTCGAGACTGATTACATGTACAGATCTGCAATATTGTGACTGCATACATATCTGCTGGCCTCAAGATCCAAAACGTAGTAAATGTTTTGAAACATGAGGGAAAATAAGTCTAAGATGACTTCCCTGCTTAGTTTAGCAAAAGCATATTGGTGCCAAGTAGGAATTGAAATCAAATCAGAAGTAGATAAAAATCAGACAGTAACTGAATATGCCAAAAAGAACAAAAGAATAAATATAAGGTGAAGGATCAGATGAAACGGCGAGAAATGTAGAAAATGCATAAATATAGTGGCAAGTCTTGAAGAAAACGCTTCGAACACTCTCAAGTTGATCAGGTTCGAATTCAGGAATGGTTAAGGAAAGGTGAATTTAAACCAAAAGACAAAAGGCTAATAACGACCGCCCAAAATTGTGAACTACATACATTCTGGTTTATAAACTCCACTGAACATGTGGGAGAAACAGACAAATGTACGTTTTAAAAAACAAAATTGGAAACAGTTGCACATCTTGTTGCTGCTTGTGATATAATAATAGCAGAAGGACTGTACACTGTAAGGCATAATAATAATGTGGCAAGACTGTTTCATTGGGGATTGTGCAAACATTATAATACTGAAGTAGGTGAAAAACACTGGAAACATGAGCCACAAAGCATTATACAAAATGATGAAGTTTATATCACATGAGATAATCCATTACCAACAGTTCAAAAAATAAATGCAAGAAAACCAGATATAGTAGTCCATTAAAACTAAACAAAACTAGCATTGATCATTGAAACTGCTATACCCATTAACTACAGTGTCTTACGTAAACAGAGAGACACAAAGTCATAAAATACCAGGATCTGCAGACAAAAATGAGGGCAATGTGGATGGATACCCAGACAGTTCCAATAGTACTAAGAGCAATGTGTCTTATAAAAATGAATCTACAATTGTACTAAGATATGTTACCGATATATGCAACTCCGTACAAAGTGCAGAAGTAGACATTACTGGGCACATGTGGGTGCTGCAAAGAGCACTTCTGGCTGACATCAAAGATTGAAACAATACTAATTTTATGCATCTGAATCGTACTTTGACTTGGGAATGGGGTCCATTGCTTTCATAGTATTAGAGGCCTGAAAGACTTGGAGAAATTAAAAATGGAGGAGTCCAGTAAGGGGAAGCAGGAGAATCGATTCCATGTATTTGAAAATCCAGAGAAAATTCCTTGCAGATGTGAGCCTTTGACTGGAGAAACTCAGGGAGAACTGCCAGAGTATCCCTACTTAGCATGGAGGAAGAAACAGACTACCAAATACACCAGGCATACCATTCTGTAAGAAAGGTTGAGCAAAGACGTTTGTAGGCTGATTTGAAAACCTAGACTGATGAAGAAATTCTAGAAAGTTGCTAAAAACTCATGAGAGCTGGAGAAAGTCTTCAAAGTTAAGCATCCAAATATGGAATATTTGAATGCTTTGATGTCTGTGATGATCAATTACTGGAGCTAGACACTTTGTGAATATCCTATGTGTAGTGGAATGGTTAAAGGGTAAAAGACAGAACTGATAATGTAAGCCAAACACAAAAGTTAAAAAAATGACTAAATAGAATTGCAAAGGGAATGTGATGAGCAATTTTTAAGTCTAGCTTTACCAAGAAAGACAGAGAATGGAGCAGAAGTAAAAAGGAATTAAGGGAAAGCATGCTGAACTTTGGAATCTTGACAAAAAGACTAAGAAAGGAAAAGTCCAGCATAGGTCTCCGAGATAATTTCTTCATTGGTCAGAAAAATACTTGAATAAAATCCCGTCCTCTTGGTGGTGAAGGGCACAGGTTCTGTTACTCCCGGAGCAATCTTCTGATGTAGAATGTGAGGAAACAAGGAGACCTGGTAAAAAGGCCCTGGAGAAATCTCCTGAAAAAGAAAAGGGGGGTTCCCCATGCCAAGTGTATACTTACTGAATTACATATAAAACCCTTTTGCGTGTCACAAACTGCTACCACAAGGGAAGATGAAGCCGCAGAGATATGCAGAGGTTGCCTGGGTTGGAAGGGGTGGGGGGAGCATAAACAGGCTAAATGTCATGCTAGTCATACTTACTGGGAGAACTGCCCTTGACTCTGCGAGTTTGTTCCTTTATTTTTTGGAGCTCCCTTGTCATTGCTTTTTAAATTCCTGTTTACCACAGCTTCTTGCTACTTAAATTGCTTACTGAAAAATAAAACTGAGGAAAAAAAGATGAATGTTTACTTGCTTTAAAAATGAGGGCTGAAACACCAGAATCACCCCTTGAATCAACTTTTCCCTTTCATCACAATTCTTGAGCACCTCGGCTGCATAAGTGCCAAACAGAACATCCTTGTCTCAGGAAGAATTTAAAATTTCAATTTTAACACCTTCAGGAAGGTTTAGAGAATGAAACCAAGCTAATCTGTTCATTACTGATCCAAAAGCATAATCTCTGGAAGAAGTCTCAGCATCATCATAAGCACACGTTTAATCATGCTTAGTAATATGAAAAAGATGTTAGTGAGGCATTCAATGATTTTTTTTTTTTTTTAATCTCAAAAGATGGAAAGTTAACAATTTTTGCACGTTCACTAAGGATAAAAGTAAATATTTAAACATATAAGCTTTGACAGTTTAAAATCCTGTGATTTAAAGAAGCAAAAAAGACACTTTTCTTCTATGTTTCACTTTCTCATCCTTGACAGATGGAATGGGGTTAATGTCAGTAAAATGTTTAGCAGAAGCAATTTTAGATAGAGAAATTACTGTCAGCTCTGCTATATGGTCGGAAAATAAACACTTAGGATTCTAAAGTACCCTGTATAACTTGTCAGACTTCCTGGGGGGTAGGAAATTGACTATTAGGCAACTTGCAAAGCAGTGAGAAAAATAATCTCTAAAGCACACAAAACGACAACTGCAGATTTAGGAATATCCAACTGTAGCAAATCATAATACATTCTGCTCTCATTGAAAAATTATTAGCCTAGATAAAGTCTCAGAAAGAGAGAAATCTTCACAAGGAAAATATGAAGCCATACTTTCTTCAGAATCAGACTATTCAGTTACAGAAGAAATTCCTAAACTATAACTATCTCCCTGCACCGTCTGCTCTATTGACTGAAAATCAAAGACAGAAAGAGAGGAAACAATATTTTCTTGCCTGAAAAAATAAAAAGCAAGTAAAAGGAAAAATAGCTTCTTAGCAAATCCCAGAAAATCTTCCTCATCCATAAAAATAGTGAGAAAATCTTGTCATCTTCTGTTTCTATGTTCACTTTCCTTGGGAAACTATGTGGAGAATGACAGACCTATAGAAGACATATTCAGGTACCCTATATCTGCTAAATAAACAATATTCACTTGCCCCTTCACCCGAGCCTGACAAGCTCTTCTCTACATGCATAGAGGACATGGCTATCCCCTGGTACATGATGGCTGTAGGTGCAACAAAGAAAGGACAGGGAGAGAAAGATGAGAGGTCTGAGGAAACAAGAATGGCCACTGCAGTGTCGCCCACCAGTATCTGAGGTGCAACAGAAACCGGTCAGGCACCCAAAGATTCCATAACAACTTTCTTCTTTTGGTAGACAGGGGAAGCCAAAACCATAGATACCAATAGCTGCTTCATAGGTTAACCAAAAAAGAGGACTCCGTGGCAGATAGTAAAGTGTGAGCAAGTTGGTAAAAAGAAAAGTAGACAAGTGGAACTGAGGCATGTGAACAGCAACAGTCTTCTGTCAAAAAGTAGAACTTGTTTTTTAAGCACAAAGTTCACAAGCATTTTCACATCTCCCTTAATAAAAAAAAATGACAGTCCCAATAATTTAGTTTCCTAGCAAACACAACATTTTAGTCAGAAGTGTTTTCCATAGAAAATTAATTTTAGTGGAAAGTTTTACCCAAAAGAGAACTTGTTTGCTCTGCCTTGACAGATTACTCGTCAGCATACCATTCCACTGGGCCCACTGATGCAGCCATCTTCGCAGAAAAAAAAGATATGAATCTTTTGGCTCTCTGACTTTATAATGGAGCACCCTTGAACTCCTGACGTAGTACATGGAAGGACCTCTAAAAGCTTTGAATTTTGACTGGGTAATGCAGCAGGAGCCAAATAGCTAAGGCTCCTGAAACAGTGACAAAATGCTGAATATCTACTTTATACTTATAAAAAATGACATGCAATTTATATCAGGAATCTTTTATACAATTAACAAAAATGGTTTGCCAACAGTCACATCTTCAGTCCATTCAGTGTCCTAAATATTAAAAGCATAAGGCGGGGTTTATGCTTTCTAGTTCTCCTCCCATTTAACAGTCCACACACCATTTTCATCCAGGTCTTCCTGCATAACCACTGTTCATGCATATAAACTACAACTAGTTACAATCAATACACTCAGTTCCCACTGTATCTCATACCCACTCCTAATAAACAGCACACATAGCTAAGCCTACATTTATATCATCATCACCAAGCCATGCTTCACACAAATATTAGCGCATCAATCCTAACAACTCTCATACTACTTACTCACATTACCAGTTATCAAAACCTACACCACACTGTTCTACCTCATAAGGCCACTTCTACTACCTACACCTCTATATCGCCACCTCTCAATCTCCCCATCTCCCCATCCATCTTACATGAACACATCCGTCCTTATACAATTAAATTCACTCTACCATCTGCCTATTCCAATAAGCTATCCACTAAATATAAGTACATAGCTTACCTTATCAAAACCAAAGTAGACATTGCTTCCAGTCTCTAAGTGGAGAAATTCACCCAAATCCAGGCCCAGCTGATGATAGCACCCAAATAACTAACCAAAATATATACCTTAAATCATACCAACTTCCTAGAAAACCCAATGACCTGCTCATGCTAAACATGAATGTTAGCAGCATTAGTAATGAAGTCCATGACCTTCATGCAAATATTGCCCTATATTCTCCTGACCTAGTATCACTAACCGAAACTTGGCTTAAACTTAGTACCTTCAATAATGAATTTCTACCACCAGGCTATAATATTGTAAGAAAGGATCGTACATCCAAGAAAGGTGGTGGTGTAGCTTTACTATTTCAAAACCAACTTAACTTAGAACACTTAAACATAGACACGTCAAATTTAATTAATACAGACATTTTAATGGCTGAGCTAATACTTAACCCCAAGAAAAGTGTCATTATAATCGGCTGCTATATACCTCGTGGGAGCAACACTCCCATACTAGAGACCAGACTTCACTGGGCATCCGAGAACCTCCAACATGAAACCATCATCTTGGGAGGCTTCACCACCGATTGGTTAACCTACAACTCTGACCCCCCCCCCACCAAGTTCACCAACCTCTATGGTTTTCTCCAACTCATCCAAAATCCCACTAGAATTGACAAATCCACCAAAAGACCGTCAATACTTGACTGGATTCTGACAATCAGATCAACATTAATCAGCCAATCTGATGCCTCCCTGACAGCCTAAGTGACCACCTCCCAACTTTTGTAATACATCATCATGCTCATCAAGAAAAGCCCACTATTTACCAGACAATAAGAAACAGGAAAAAGTTCAACTAAACCACCTTTATTAATGCACTAAAATATTCTAACTGGTCTCCCCTTAAAAACCTCAACCTTAACGAAGCTGTACAATACTTTTAACTCTACCTTCTTAGACATCCTAAACTCCCAAGCCCCTTCTAGAACCATCAGGGTAAAATCCAACCATGCCCCCTGGATGAGTAAAGAGACTAGGTCTCTTCTGAAATGCAGAGACAAAGCCTGGGCCCACTGACACAAAATCAGTTCACATACAGACAAGTAAGTACATCTTGAACTCCGTAATAAATAAAAAAAAATATATGTTAAATTAGATAAAACTTACTACCATAATATATAAACCAAATACCAAACTAACCCCAAAAAAATTTGGACAGCTATCAGTAACATTCTCCATTCTGGAAAATCAGGAACCCCCTCGCCTACTATAACTGACAACTCCCTCAATGTTGCCACAACTTTTAACAAATTCTTCACTGAATCCATTCTTGCTCTTGCTAATGCATAAAACTGTCCACCCCTGAACCAGGTACTTGGGTATCAGAATTATATCAACGGCTTAACATTTCAACCTACCTCTATAGATTTCATCAAAACTACTGAAAAAACTGAAACCTACCACCTTAGCTGACGACAAACTGCCAGCAGAATTCCTGAAAGTAGCTGCAGATGCCCTTGCCTATCCTGCATCCATTCTTGACAACCGCTCAATATCTAAAAATATAGTTACTGAAATCTGGAAAATTTCATACATAATACCTCCACACAAACGGGGTAACTTGAAAGAGTTAAACTATCGGCCCATAGCAATACTCTCACCTCTGTGCAAAATATTAGAAAGGTGTACACTCACAACTTATGGACTACCTCAACACTCGTAACCTTCTCAAACACTCAACATGGTTGCAGGCCCTATCACAGCACCACAAAGTACAGTTGTGTACACTTACCATAAATGTAGATGTTAGAGTGTATTCACTGTTGCAGTCCTTACAAAATGGGTTATCCGCCTCCCGGTAGCCCACAGTTGGCCAGAATACCAAAGTCCTTGGTATATGACTTTGGCTGCCTTCGGTTTAGGCTTGACGTCAGGTACAAAGGAAGGCAGCCAATGCAATTTCCTCAGTTTTTCTTGCCTTAACTGTCAGGAGCCCCCCCAAAAAAAGGTTAAACCAGGAAAAGAAAAATCCAGTCAGTGCCCTAAGAAAAAAGGGGGATGGAAGGGGGGAAACCAGGACTGCAGTGGCAAAACCAGCCCTGGACTTAGAAAAACAATGGTAAATTGTAATGTTTAGTGAAAGTGTGGACAGAAGTCCATGTAGCTGCGTCCAGTATGATCCTAGTAGGTACACCTCTAAAAGCTGCTGAGGTAGAGGCTGCCCTAGTAGAATGGGTCTTAATACTCTGAGGAGGAACCTTGCCATGCTGTAAGTAACAAAAGTGAATACAATGAGCAATCCACTTAGAAATGGTCCGTTTAGAAATAGCTTTGCCCTGAGCTCAGGGAGCAAAACTGACCAACAACTGATCCAACTTTCGAAAAGATTTAGTCCTGTCCAGGTAAAAATCTAAGCTGTCTATGCACATCCAGGGAATGCAGTAACCGTTCCCCTTTACTCTGAGGATTAGGAAAGAAGGTGGATAGACTGGTTAAGAGTCGGGCTAGAAACCACCTTAGGTATAAAGAAGGGATTAGTTCGAAGAGAAACCCTATCCACATGGAAGATGATAAAAGGCTCTACTGCCATTAAGGCCTGCAGCTCAGAAACTCTTCTAGTTGAAGTAATAGCCAAGAGAAAGGCAGTTTTCCAGGAGAGAAACTTCAGGTATGCTGAGGCAGCTGATTCAAAAGGAGGCAGAGTAAGTTTCTCAAGTACAGAACTGAGATCCCAAGCAGGGGTAGGTGCCTTTCTGGGAGGCTTTAAATTGCTAGCTCCCCTGAGGAACTGTTTCATCAAGGGATGAGAGAAAATGGGATGATCAAAGGAACAATGAGCAGAAATAGCTGAAGCATGGATTTTGAAAGAAAAGGAAAGGCCACCATTAAGCAAGCCTGCCAGATAGTCAAGAATAAGAGGAAGAGTAGGTTGAAAAGGGTCTTTCCCCTCTAGTCTGTATCCAAATGGAGAATCTTTTCCACGTATCTAGATAAGATTTCCTAGTGCTAGGCCTCCTGGCCTCACGAAGGACCTCAACCACCTGCTGGGAAAGGTTTAAATTATAAGCCAAGCTGCCAAATGCAGAGTCTGAAGATGAGGATGCAGAATTTTTCCCCCCTCCTGAACCAAGAGATCTGGTATCAGGGGAAGATGCCAAGGATGAGACTGGGAGAGAGTGCAAAGTAGTGGATACCAATGTTGTCTGGGTCAGTCTGGAGCTATGATGATGGCCATGGTTTTTTATCCCTTATCATTAACAGCATTCTGGGAAGAAGAGGCAGAGGAGGGAATGCATAGGTCAAGAGCTGTGTTCAGGGGAAGGACAGAGCATCCACTTTCCAAGCTTTGTTGTGATGATCCCTGGTGCAAAAGGTGGTTGGTTGGAGATGAGAAGAGATCCACCTGGGAAGTACCCCAACACTGAATGATGTGATAGAAGATGGTCTTGTTTAGTTGCCACTTGTGAGGATCCAGGACCTGCCTGCTCAACCAGTCTGCCAAGGTGTTGAGCCTTCCTGGAAGAAACTGAGCTATCAGATGAATGCTCATGGAAGCTGCTATGGACCACAATATCATGCTTTGCCTGCACAGGGGGTAAGAGTGCATTCCTCCCTGCTTGTTGATGAACCACATTGATTGTGGTGGTGTCTGTCCTGACCAGAAGAGTACCAGGAGAGAGAAGATGTTTAAAAGCTATCAAGGCCTGCTGGACTGCCATCAATTCCTTCAGATTTATATGCAAATGAACCCGTTGAGAGTTCCAAGTCCCTTGAATGCATCTGCCCTCTAGATGTGCTCCCCAAGCATAGTCCGAGGCACCTGTGGTGAGAGTCTGGTTGGCAGGAGGTGGACAGAAAGGAAGGTCTTTGTTCTGTGCACAGGCCATCGGCCACCAAAGGATCTCAGTCTGCAGGCAGGGAATCAGAGGAAGTATCAAGTCTAAATCCCCGAGTGTGTTGACACCAAAGGTTTTTGAGGTACCACTGTATTTTCCTCATATGCAGTCTGGCAGATGGAATCATCAGAATACATGAAGCCATGAATCCCAGGAATTGCCTTTCAGACAGCTGGGTCATGCCTGCCAAATTTTTGAAGTAATTGGAAAGATCCATTTGTTTCTCTTGAGGGAAGAATACCGTCTGGATGGCTGTGTTCAGGCTCGCTCCCAGGAATACAATCTCCCTGGTGGGTACCAATTTTGACTTCTTTTCGTTGATGGTGTAGCCCAGAGAGATGAGAAGGTTCTTTACAAAGTCCAAATCCTTTAGAAGTTGCTCTGGAGAGTTTGCCTAAATAAGACAATCATCCAAGTAAGAGTATATTTGAATGTTTCTTTGCCTGCAAAAAGCAATGACTGGAGCCAGGCATTTGGTGGTAACTCTGGGAGCAGTAGATAAGCCAAAGAGCAGTGCAGAGAACTGGAAGTGCCTGTTCCCCCACCTTGAAGCGAAGGAACTGCCTGCAGCTTTCCCTTATTGGGATAAGCAGATGAGCTTCTTTGAGATCCAAAGTACCAAGCCAGGAATCCTTGGCCAGCATTGGCAGCAACTGCTGACTTGTGAGCATTTTGAATTTGGGAATCATCAGAAAAGTGTTTAGAATGTACAAATCCAGAATAGGGTGCCAGGTGCCCCCTTTTTTGGAAACCAGGAAAAGTCTCGAGTAGAAACCCTGCATATCTTTAAGTGCAGGAACTGGCTCTATTGCTCCCATGTTTAGCAGAGAAGAAACGTGTTTTTCTGCTTTTGCTCTGATTTGGGGGGATAATCTGGGTATCCTTGGTGGACAGGGAAGGTGTGAAAGGAAAACTTGTAGCCTTGGGATACTACTTTGAGCACCCATTTGTCGTCTGTGATGGTGAACCAGACATCTGCAAAAATGGCTAACCTTCCCCCCCCAAAGGAAACTCTGGGCCCGCAGAGGCAGGCAGGGGAAGGCCGGAGTTATTGGGAATGCTTGCTTTGGGAAGTTTGCTTTGAACTTCCCGATTCTGAAGAGAAAGCCTGCCAGTGCTTAGCCTTTTGAGGGGTGGAAGTTGGTCCCCTAGAAGACCTGTAACCCCTAGGCCTAGTGCGACTCGGTTTGCTAGGATCAAGAAAAAAACAATTCTTAGAAGGGTAATGTCTACTAAAACGAGGAGGCTTAACTTGCAGAAAGTCCTTAACAGTTTGCATAGATTTGACCTTATCCCCCAACGTTTTCAACACCTCTTCTGCTTTGCTATCAAAAAGATTGTCCTTGTGCAAAGGCACATCCAGTAATTTAGATCTGACTGGTTCAGAAAGGGCTGTTCCCTGAGCCAAGCATGTCTTCTAATGACAGAACCAGTGGCTGCTGCCCTGCAAGAAGCCTCCAAAGTGCCAAAACCACAATGTAAAGAATGTTTAGTGACAAGAGTGGCAGAATTCAATAAATCTTGCGTGTCCTAACTCTCCATCAGGGAAGGAACACCAGCAATTCTAGCCTTAATAGCCTCCAAAGTATGCTGCCGATACTTAAGCATATGAAAAAGACAATTAACAGACCTAATAGCCAGGCTGGAAGAAGTATAAACCTTTTTACCCCATCTATACAAGGCCCTAGTTTCCCTGTCAGAAGGAACAGGATTTTTAGCAACCGTGCCTTTAACACCCTTAGGGCCCTGAGAAATAACCTCTGGATCAGCAGTGGGATTCTTGAAAAGGAACTGATGAGAATCAGGATATATCATCTGTCAGGCTTTCTGGGAGCAGGAAGAACAGAATTAAGTGTCAAAGAATTCTCCATGAAAACATCAACAACTTCCAAAACTGGAGGGATAGCCAAAGGGTTATGCTGTGGCAAATCCAAGAATTCCCTAATCCGTTTCTTAGACTGAGGGTAGTCCTGACTTTCCCATCTGAAATGCTCCCTAAGAGTATTCAGAGCATCGCCAAAAGAAAAATCTTCTGGAGGAGAGGCAGAAGGGATGGAGTCTTCTGCGAGTTTCCCTCTTCATCAGCAGAGTTGCTGGAAACCTCAGAGTCTGAGGCAGACAAAACTTCTGGGGACAATTCCCTAATCCTCTTAGGAGGAGGTGGCTGGAGCCCTTGATAAGAGTCAAGAGATCACTAGCCATTTTAACCATCTGAGCTCGACGCATTGGAGGGGAGGCTGACGCCTGCTTTGGAGTAGATTTTCAGCTGGACGGCCTGATAGAAAGCTGGAGGGACTCGGGAGGCCTAGCCACTGCAGAAGTCTAAATCAAGGTCGTTGGTCTGGATCTGGTCTCCAGGCAGAGAAAAGAGGCCTCAGTAGCTGGTGCCTGCTTAGTGGCTCCGGATCCATCAGGGGCGGCAACTGCAAGAGGGTCAGAAGACGAAGTGGAAGCCTGTGGTATGGAGGACTCAGAAAAGGTCTCTGCAGACGGCTGCTGCTGAACATCCGTCAACTGCAAGGGCAAAGAAAGCACCTCACTGACTACCGCTGGGCCGACAACCAACTTAACAGGGATGTCGTCGGCCAATTTGACCCTAAGCCTGTCGCGGTCTTTATCCTTGCGCTTCTTAGGAACATCTGAAGTCGGGAGACTAGAAGATGCCATACTGACGAACTCAGGCCAAACTCAGAAATGCTTGAACAAGATCCTAGCTCTATGGTGTATGGTATGCGGGTTGAAAGAAGCACAGAGAACACAATTAGGGACGTCGTGCTCAAGGCCCAAACAAGTACTACAATAGGAGTGAAAATCACAGTGCGGAATCTGTCTTCCACAGGCAAGACAGTTATTAACTTTCTCTGACATTCGTTAAAGCAAGAAAAGAGGGTCCCCAACGGGGTACTTATCTGAGAATGTCTTTAACTAAGCAGTCGGAATACAAAAAGGTATTCAGCCGACCAGCACTCATGCAAAACGCTTCTGCTTTGGGCTCCGCAACAAGAAAGACTGAGGAAATGGCACTGGCTGCCTTCCTCTGTAACTGACGTCAGGCCTAATCCGAAGGCAGCCGACATCATATACCAAGGAATTTGGTATTCTGGCTGACTGTGGGCTACTGGGAGCTGGATAACCCATTTTGTAAGGACTGCAATAGTGAAACATGAACATCTGCACTTATGTCATTCATCCACACAGTTAATAACCACAGAAACAATGGTAACTACGTCTCTGCTGTCTTTCTTGACCACTCCAAGGCTTCTGATATGGTCAACCACAACAAGCTGATGAACTCCCTTTCTGAACTAAATCTTACTAATACTACAAAGTCCTGGTTCCAATGCTACTGTTAGGTAGGCAGCAAGCATTACAATGAAGGCAAGGACTCTCATCTCTATCACCAGTAACTCTTGGAGTTCCCCAAGGCTCCATTCCTTGGACCTTTACTCTTCTATATCTTCATTAATAACCTTCATACTTCTACTCTAGAAGCCTCAGTCATCCAATATGCAGATGATCTACACTTATCTGCCCCATCTCCTTTACTCAAAGAAATGCAAGCCAAAACACAAGCCTCCTTCCTCTCTGTGGAAAATGGCTTACCAACTCTCAAATAATACTTAATCCCAATAAAACTAATCTTCCATGCCACTAAACACTCTTCTCCCCCTATTCTTTCTAACATCAATATATCCATCTCACCAGTCACACACACCAAATTCCTAGGCGCAGAAATAGACTGCAACATGAAGTTTGATGCTCACATCTCACTCACCATAAAGTACACAAAAAACTGAGGGGACTATATAGAAACAAAACATTCCTCACAAATAGTACCAGACCTAAATTAGCACATACTCATCTCATCTCCACATTTCTATACACCTCTCCCATCCTCACCAATCTCAGAAAATCAGAATTATCCAAACTTGACTTCTGCTTTAACAAAATTGCACGCTTGACAACCAACAGCCCCTATAAAACTCACCATTGATCTGGCCTTAAACAACTGGCCTGAACACCCCCATCTTCTTATCTATAGCCAGCTCATACTAACCTATAACATACTCTTCTACCCCAAAAAAAACCTCTGCACTACAAAACGTAACACACTCACACCAGCACTAGGGTACTACACTCAAACCACTTCTTCAGGTCACCAAGTCCAATAACTCTGCAGGAGTCTCCCTCTATTCTAACTATATTGCTAGAAAATGGAACTCTGTCCACTAACATAATAGCCACACCATCCTTATCTCAGTTCAAAAATCTCTAAAAACATACCTACAAACTAAATGGGTGTGCCACTGTGATACCCCCTGCTAATCCTACTCCATCTTTTCAGGATGACCCCGTCAAATCTCCTCCATCATTAATTTGACAGCTCTTTTTATTGTTAGTCTCACTTCTCTATGATCACTTTTCTTCCATATCCCCTCTCCCACTTCCAAAAGTAAGATAATTATGTACACCCTATAATTTTGTATCAGTCTGTATATTTCTGATGACATACTACTCACTGTATAATTTTCGCTGAACTTTCTTATGCTTTATTGACATGTAAATAAAATCTAGTCCTTGTCTTATAATGAATTAGTAACATGTGCTGTAACTGCAGCCTTTCTCCCCGTGCCTCTGCTGAAAAAGGACTTGCGTCCAATCAGATTTTCCCCATTAACAAATATAAAATAAAATAAATAAATCTTTAAACTACTTACACTTATTCATCAAATTTATTTGGATGCTAGTCTTCTTCCGCATCACTGCAATTACCCAGCACCATTCTCTGGTTCAAGTCAAGGGTACTCCTGATTTTTCTGGTCTGCTACTGGGCTTCTTTTCATCACTCAAGCAAATTCCTTTGGAACAATGGAAAAAGGTAGAACTTTGCACCGTCTCTCTCTGTGCCCATGTACTTTCTTATTGCCAGAAGTTTAAGTACAGTCCCCTTCAGCCTGCTGATTCGCTTTTCTCTGAATAAGCATCTCTTTCCACAGCCTATTCTGCTTCCAAAAACATCACTTTGCATATATTGTCTTATAACACTATTATTTTTTTTAAACATTTCTTCCAGAGAAGCTTCATTTTCAGCCATTCTTTCTGCAATTTTATCAGTTCATCTGAATGGTTAACAAAGCTTTTTCTACTTTTTTCAGCCTTTTGTCATCTGGCTTTATATATTCCTCCAGTGTCCCACTTATTTTAAACACCTTCTGAGTGCATTTGATTTATTTCTCCTCTAAATTACTGGAAACCATCTTCTGTACTAAAGCTGCAGCTGTAACTTTTTTGTTCCTCCCAGACTGAGCTTGTTGTACTTATCTGGTCAATTTTCCCTTACTTTTTCCAAATGTCCTATTTGATGGCATTCAAACAGTGTAATTATCAACCAGTAAATGATTTTATTAAATCTGATAACTTTTACTGGCTTTTTAACAAATTCTGGGTTTTCAACATTGGGAAAGCTCTAATCAAAATTTTACTCAGCTACCATCTTGGCAGTCTGGTGTATTTCTTCTTGCGGATGTTTTCAAGGAGCATCAGGTGCAGGAAGAAGACATGAACTCCAATCTCTAAACATACTGTTCTGTGACTGTCTCCACCTGCTCAGTCTTCAATGGCCATAACTATTTCTTGGAGATCAACTAAGGTCCTTACTTCATTGGGAAGAATGGATTTTGGGTCAAACTTGAAATCAAGTGTACACTACAGAGCCCCATGGCTGTTATGGTTGTTACAAAAGTGGCTTTTTTCAAATTAATTTCACTGCAAAAGTCTTGATCACACTATGATACTGAAATACCTTACTTTGTACTAATGATTTTACTAACTACATATAATGAATAAGACTTAAACTGTACTTATACCCATATTCTGTGTTGTGTATTTCTACAATAAAATACAATCATCTCTATTTTTGAATATGCAAGGATTATCAGGTGTCGAACTGTTTTCATTCTATACTGTCTGCTGAGTATACTTCTATAAGACATGGAATCGCAACTATTTTTAAAATGTACTAGTGTGTGATGCTCAATCTTTGTACCATCTTACATTATCCATAGACTGTTAACTGGCTTGCAGTCCCAGGGACCACTGAGATGCGAAGCTCAAATTCACGGTTACCCCCACACATGTTCTGATTACGTGATTTCCTCAAGGTCACACAGTAGGCAAATGAGGGCAGAGGGAAACAAACCCATTACCACAGGAACTATAGTCACAGATTTAAACCTCTGCAACAACTGCAAGACTGCTTTCTTAGTGGAAAAAGATTGTGAAAGTCGAATCCCCCCGTCAGCCAATTTGGTTTTCTTTGAGTAAACTTTTTTTCCCTCTCCATAGCCTTTTCTGCTTCCACAAGCACTTTCAATCCTACTTGAAAAAGTATTCTGAAGACAGCTCTATATAGCAACATGACTGTCACATCTGCCTCTTCATATCCCCTGACTGGTGGGATAAACTTGTTTCTTTTCTGTTTCATATATTGTGAATAATCATTATCCACAAACATTTTTTGTCCCCAATTTGTAATACTCTTCTCTTCTGCCACAATTTTTAAGGTGCTTTATTTTCCATTTCTGTATTTACAGCCTGTGCATTTCATATGCATGGTGCACCATAGAGCTCCTGGTGGTAGAACCATTCCATCCTTACTTTCTTACAATTTACTAGGAATTAAAACAATATAGTTTTACATAGTGAATATACCCAGTACCAGGATTACAGGCAATCGTTTAGTTCCTAAATGACACCAAGTCCTTTTTCTCTTCCTACAACTCCTCCACTACTTTCTTTTTTTCCTATCGATGTTCAGTGCTCCTTTCCCTTACTGCTACTGTCATTAGAAATGTATTTTACGGTCTCTTCCCATCTCTTCAACTTTACCCTTTTCCTTTTTAATCAGTCCCTTTTCATGGTTTTTCACCATATTCATCTTCTCTACCACTTCTTATTTGTGGTTCTTGGTTTGTATGCCATTTCTCATCCACCACTTTTTTGCAATTAGGCGCACCAAAGTGACTAGTGTCTTCACATAATTCCTCATTTCAGTGCTTTCTACCCAGCTTAGCAAGAAGTCCATTTCATTAAGCAAATTTCTTGCACACAATCTTTTCTATTAGAATATTCACATCTGCTATAAATGTAGTTAGCCTCCTACAACCCAAAAACGTATTTCGGATCACCTACCCATTCTTGCCAGCACCTTCAATAACACATCTACCCTTAGATGAATTTAACTTAATCTATGTGGTGTGTAACAACATCTGTGAATGCATTTCCAACCAAATATGCAGAATTTTCTGGATTTAGTTGCTTTGTATGGGCTTCACAAATTTCTTTCCATCTAGTGTTGAGGCTTCTTTTCCATAGAGTTCTCTCTCACGTCTGTATTTTCCCTCTTATTCTTACATTTCTTTTTCTCTATCAAAGTTCTATATAGTCTGCTTACCAATCTTTCACTCTGTGCCAACTCAGCTCTTGCTTCTATTAACACCTGCGCTTTTTCCCCCAGCTTTTTCTTAATGGTTTCCTGATCATGGGTTCTGAATGGGCAGTGCAGTGGTGCAGCAGTTAAGAGTTGTCGCTTCACAGGAAGAGGTTCTCTGGTACAATTCTAAGCTAGAGTGCCTTCTGGGTGGAGTCTGCATGTCCTCCCTGCATTTGTGTGGTTTCCTCCCACATTCCAGAGACATGCATCTGGAACGTTTCTCCCTGGGCCTCCAATGAAAACGGACTCTGTCCTAGTCGGACTTTCCCAGTAAACAAATGTTAAATAAAATAAATAAGTAAATCATATTTTTTTATATTTTTAGTATTCTTTTGTATTGCAATCACTTCCAATGTTCTGTATTAAACTGTTTTTGTTACCTCATCCCATGTCATCAAATCTTCCCTATACCTCAGCTACTACCAGAAGTTTATTTTAGTGTCTTTTTCCGTCCAGTATGTTTTTAATATGATCAAATTTTGGTTTCTGCAACTCAAGATGATTTAATTCAAATTTCGACCAATACCCTTCTCTTCTACCTTAGATGCTGTCCAATTTTCTCAAGTATTCCACAACTATTTTCACACTCGTTGCTTTCCGACAATTTTATTCAGGTTTCCACTGCTTATCCATCTCTCTGGTTAATTTCAACCTTAAACATTAGCTCTTTCTAAATTGCTTCATACATCTTGTTTTGGAGGTGACCGATTCTAAACTGAGCTGCTGCACAGAAGGACTCCAAGTCAGATGTGGGCAGCCCTCCCTCCAATACTGGTAGTATCATTTAATCCCTTACCACTTCAGATTTTTTTGTTATCCCAAATGCATCTGTTCATTTCCTTTACTAGAGTCCTATTACTCTCTGATCAGATTATACATGAAGAGCTGCACTACATAAATGCAATGGAACCAAAAATATATCGACCAATGTGATTCCTTGATCTATGTCAACTTTAACAGTGTCTCACTTTTTATAATATTTTATCTTTCTTCTCATTTCCAGTAAGGTTTTTACAGGTGCTTTTTTTGTTAACCAACCTGTCAAGTACTTTAACAGTGCCCTCACAGCCTTGGGAAATTTTGTTCCAACTCAAATGAATAGGTATAATTACTACACAATGCCTTTTAGTCTTCATTAACCTTGTATCTCGGCACACTGTTAAACTGGTTTCACATATTAAACAATGCCAGAATGTCTTTCGGGTTAGTTAACACTATTACATCTTCAAACATGGCTAATGCTGGTCTGAAATCCATGGCCAGCCACATTTTGAGTACTGATTTTTTGTTTTTTTGTACTAGGGGCTCTAAAAACAACAAAAATAGTAGACGGGACAGGGGCACCCCTGCACTGTTCCCCTTTTTATGGTTATCCCTGGTAAAAACCTTGCATTTATGTTTAATTTTGCTGTGGATATTTTATAAATTTCATCCTTGCGTTTTTACCATTCGTTACATGCTTCCCTTAAAAATTTATAATCCCCAGAATGACTCCCAGCATCTCTTGAACCTTTGTGCTTTTATACACATTCTTTCCCCAACTCCAACTTGCTCTTCAGTGCTTCTATAGCATATCATATACTGGGAGTCTTAACTCACAACCCACTGGCATGTGGTCTGAGATTCCTCTTGGGAGAGCCTCTACTACATCTATTACGTATTCAAGCTCTGCTGTAATGCAGACTGTCTAATCTGGACCAGCTTCCATTTCTCTCTGCATAATAATGTCTTTTCTTTCCACTTATCCCCCTTGTAGCTATCCACCCATATTCTTTAGAGTTTTTTTTTTTTTTTAAAGAAATGCCTCCCACATGTGACTTCTTATTCTGGCCCAGTACTCCCTCCCTAACGTCAGTTATTATGACCTCATCACCTACTATCGGCATTATTCCTTATCAATCTAAAATGTCACTCAGTTCTCTCTATTACTTATTTCCTGGTCTTACAGACATATATACATTTCCCAAGGTTACTGAACTGCCACCTCAGTAACCTCTTAACAGTATGTACTCTTCCCTGTCTATCAACTTTGCTTTCCTCCACTTTTACTGTACCTCTTCTCCTACCCTTGAAATGTTGCTGCAGTGTCCTTCAGGTTAACTAACTTTTCCTTACTGGCTTGTCATTTTCTTGTCTCTCTCTCTAAATAAATGTCCTACAACATGACAATGTTCCTTCTATTTTCCCTTACGTATTCTAAAAAAACTTCCTATCTTGGCCCCATCCATGTCAACAGCTTAAGCACCACCTGTGTTCAGTAGTTGTGAAACCTTCTTGCTTAGTTATCTCCCCCCTTGTTTCAGCAACACCTCCTGCCTGACCTCTTAGTTAAAAGCCTCACCTTTGATAACATTTTCACCAATTGGTCCTTTTAACTGACATTTTGTAAGCAGCATTTTTATTTGTTTGTTAATAAATCGAGCCATTAAAACTTGCAACAATATCCAAACAGGACATTGAGGGCCAAGCATTTTAAGCTACTTCTATCCATAAGGGACATGGATGCCAGACCCGGTGTAAACTTCCTATTCCCTATCCACCTAAGTTGCACAAACTCAGTAACAGAACTCAGCTTCATATGGATGAGAAGTCTGTTCAATAGAGGGATTAGTCTCTGGGACACATATTGGTCTCTCCAGCATGTTCTTTTTAAGTCATAGACACAATTTAGGTCCTTAGACCTTGTATTTCTGGTATATTTTGACTTACAAATATGTAGGAGATTCATAAGTGTGGGGTTTGCGGATACCTTGTAAGCCAGGCATAGATTACCCCTCAGCTATCTATAGGAGACTGAGTAGAGGAAAAGAGCTTTAAAGCACTCTGCATAAGGCAGGTTTGTTATACCTTGCATTCTTTTTTTAAGGAACCTTTGAGATTACTCTAGTTGCTGCATATGTCTGGTCAGGTACATACCAAAGGGAGCATTGTACTCTTATGACTGGTCTGTTAAGGGTGGAGTACTGCGAGATAATGACCTCTTTAGACCTAGATGCCATGCCCTTATAAGTTGCACAACATAAAAGGATTTACTCACCACTGTGGCCACATGGTCGAAGGTAAGGCTTGTGTCTATGTGCGTCCCAGATCCTTGACCACTGGGTCGACTCTTAGGAGTGTATTACCAATATGACAATTAGCCAGGATGGTTGACTTCCGAAAGGATACAATTACACATTTCTTAGCACTGAGTTTAAGACCATGGCTTTGGCACCATTTGCTAGTCAGAGACAGACCGACCTTGAAGAATGCTTGTATCTGGAGGGGAGTTGATAACTTCCAGCTTACAATCACATCTGCAAAGTTGGTCAGCCACAAACTTTCAGCATTTGCTTCCAATTCAGAGAAACAGATGCCAAAATGCAGCAGGCCCAGTATCGAGCCCTGGGTGACTGCCAGTGACTGGCCTCTTGGGGAAGAGGCCTCATTTATTTTGACCTCCGGGTCCTATCAGTGAGCCAGTTGGCTATCCAGTGGGTGATAAAAGGGTTTAGATATAAATTAGTGAGCTTGTCTATAATGCCTGAGTGGGGTATTGCATCAAAAGCCATGTCCAGGTCAAGGTAAACAGTGTGCAGTCTTGCCTTCATGCAGTGCTTTGGTGACCTTCTCAGAAAAAGTCCACCAGATTTAATGGGCATGAGCTTCCTTTAACATAGTCGAACTGTGATGGGTCAAGCATTTGCAAGTTACCTATGACCTCATTTAGCATGTCCATGATCACTCTCTTCATGGCCTTACATAAAAGGCTGGTATGACTTATGGGCTTGTAGTTACCCAGATTAGTGGTTGGGCCTCCTTTGTGCAGGAGAATAACTGTAGCCATTCTCAGTTCTTTGGCCATAAAACCTGACTGAAGGCTCCAACTGAAAAGTGATTCAAGTAGACCAGATAAATTATGTTTCATACTATTTATTAAACATCCTGGGCTGTTATCAGAGCCCATCGATGGAGTGTTTTTGGCCTTGGAAAGTGCACTGATGACCTCTTCTCTAGTAATGGTTGGGGGGTGTCATGTGGGATTTCCTTTGGACTATTTAGGGAGTGTGGGGAGAAATCTGAGCTGAACTTGTCAGCCAAAAGTTTGGCAAAAGCTTTTGTTTCAATGTGGGTGATGCCATTTACAATAAGTTCTCTGCATTGCTCTGTATTTCTTTTGATGTTACAGACATAGCTGAAGAAAGCTTTGTGGTAGTCCTTTGCCTGGCATGATATTTTCTCTTCAAATTTAGCCTTTGAAGTAATAACTAACCCTCTTATTTGCCTGTTTAGATTGGTGAGGGGAATTTTAGTATGTATAGCTTCGTTTCTCTTACACTTGGACAAAATATTTTTTCTTTTGTTGTACAACCGATTGATAGTGTGATTCCACCACTGTGACATGTCTTTGTAGTTTGTCTTATTCTTAATATGAATGGGCTCAGCTCACGCTATACAGCTATCAATATGGCTGTACAGAGACTTTGTAAATAGCTCAGTGTATTCTATGGTGTTTACTGGGTTTGGCAGGGTTTGGACTTTAGCCAAGCTACTGTTTTGTAGAGAGAAGTTAGTCTTGGAATAGTTCCTAAAGGTATTTGATTTTGCTGGATCCCTGGATGAATTTTTATTGCAAGTAATACTGCCTTATGGCGAGATCTGACAAGCAAAAAGATTTCATTGGATGAGAAACATTGCCCCCCGCCCATGTTCATGAGATCATCATCAAGGATATTTGTACTCCTGGTAGGAGAATGGACCACCTGTTTCAGGATGCTGGTATTAAAGTGTAGGAATCATTGGGCTTGTGCATTAGAACTGATGTTGGATTCCTAATCTATAAAGGGGTACTTGAGATCCCCCAAGAATATCATACTGAGTTGAATGGTGAAGGACTCCAGTACATTGAGATAGGTAGCATGGGTTTTCTGGGATATGGAGGGGGACCTATGTTGCAAGGATATGGTATGACACCCTGTTTATGGAGACTGATAAAATGTATACGTTCCAGTTGGTCATGCGCTTTAACTAGTCTGGATACGAGACTGATCTTAATATAGACCAACACTCTTCCACATTTAGCTCCCTCCTGTGTAGTAGTGGATCTAAAGGTGTGAAAGGCATTATAACCTTGCATTGCTGGAGTACTTTCAGTAATGTTAAACCACATCTCTATTACTACAGAGATGTCTATGCCCTCCAGGGAGAGGAAGGCTTACAGGGAGTGGAGTTTCATTAAGACTTATAGCACTGGGCAGTATCACCTTCAGATAAACCTACAAACGTAACTGAACCTATGAAGGAATATCAATGTGGCATTGCCTAAAAATGCACTATGGGGGAGGAAAAGGTCTTTGCCAATATCTGATAGTCTAGAGGAGATAAGTTCAGACCAACTCTGGTAAAGCTGCATGGTTTGATGGTGTGTCAACCATGTCCTCCCAGGCCATCAAATACTGTACCCCCCCTGGACTGACACCAGAAACTAAGCCAGCTGTTAAAATCAATCATTTTCTGTTAGCAATGTGCCATCATCTTTGGAGAAGGTAGTATGTTGCTCAATGCTAGGTTTATACCTGCCTGAGCCACAGTCAGCGAGCTTGATCATGACTCACTTCATATAGTCAAGGGAGGTACATCTCAGGTTAACAACCATGTGGACTATGACAGAGTCATATTAGTACCTGTGATTCAATGACCTGCATATCTGTGTGACTTAACTGATCCTAGCCCCGGACAGGCAGCTAACCATGATTCTCTCCTTACTCTGGTGAGGGGGGACATCAGTGTGCATCACTACAGAATCAACAATGACCAGAAAATTTGGCTGTGGGCTGGTTTGCCTTGAAGGTTCAGCAGTGAAGGCACTGGATACAGTGTTATTATGTGTAGCTGCAGGTGGCATTTTAATGCAATGTTTACATATTGGTTGAGGACCATTTCTCTGACTGTACTGTTCAGGTGATCTTACTGTTTAGAGGAAGGTTACCTATAAGTGCTTCAGTATATGTAGTTTTAAGTGTATGGTCTTAACCTTGTGCAATAGATGTGGTGCAAGTGTCACTGACAACCTCTTTAGGAATAGTTTTGGTTGCATGACACCGTTTTGCCTCCAGCCTTAAAGTGCATTAAAACCAAACCATTCACATACACTATCTGCTTTATTAAGAATAAGTGGGTTGTCAGTGTACATGAGGCAATTGCTACAATGCCTCAGAATACTCATCTTAACCAAAATACACTTCTGCCTTACCCCCCCACCCAGCACAACCCTTTCTTCTAACATTACGAGTTTCTGCTTGCTTTGAGCAGCAACATTTACCCCACAACAGTTCTTTTCCTCTACTCCCTTAATTTGAACCATCCTCTGAACATGTTAATTACACTTTTAAATGGGTATCACACATTCAATTCCAATCTCTCACATTAAAGTTTTTTTTATTTGCATATACCATAATTTTCAATCTATACATTGATAAAATTTAGAATATCTTCTTGTTCTAGTGTCTTATGGACTAGACAGTTGTTGCTTAAATTAGTCTATTATGATAATGTCTCTGAAGGGTTTTGTACAGAACATTAACTTTCTGATACTGCCACATGGCTATAGCTGACCTTGCATGACCATACTCACACACTTTTACAGTTTGATCACAGTACAATCACACTGCTAGCAATGCTCTGTCTGCACTGCTTGAAACCCATCTGCCTTAATTTTCCAGCGTTTTAGTCTCTTGCCAAATTGCCTCTCTGCTGATTCTCTATTACATTTCCATATTCTTGTTCCTTCTACTGAAAAAGATGATCACTTTTCATATTCAATTTCTATCCTTAGTAATCTTCTGGTGTCATCAGTACCCCTTGCCAATCTTGCTCCTTAAGACATTTCCCAACTCCTTGAGGTCTTTTTGCTTTTCCATTATTTTTCTTTTGAAAACTGAGAATGGTTTCAAGGGGAGCTTTCTTCCATCTTCTTTTCTGAACATCTCCTTTGTCCTCTTTATTTCTTCTCATTCCAGGTCTACCTTGTATTTCAATAGTACCTCTTATGCTGCTTCTGGCTCCAAAAATAATTCTGAGCCATGTGGGAAGAAGATCAACACTGAGTCTACATATAAACGTTTAAATTTCAAGTTTAGGTTTCTAAACGGTGTGAAAAGTAGGGTAAACTACTCCCTTCTCAGCCTAGTGCCTAACAAAGTCCAGCTCCACAAAAAATGATCTCCGTTATAATTTTTTTACCAGTTTTGGCAATAGGGACAGTAGCTGTTCATTTAACTGGTAGCAAAGTATTTTGACCACCACAGATCTGTGAAACCTGCAGCTTGCTCTCCCTGATGCATACACCATGTGCACTCTATCCGTTAGCATATTTTGCAGAGGTAATCCAGTCAGTTTACTTTATAGATCAATTAAATATTGTCTACAATCTTTTGCTTCCACATCTTCTGGCAGGTTTATGTCCTGATATTCTTCCCACTTTCATGATCTTCTATCACCTGCATTTTTTCCTCCATTTCCTCTATGGCCACTTCATGTTCACTCAGTTTTACCTTGGTATCCTTGTCTGCTTCAGCTAAGACCCACATTTCAACTGCATTTGTTAGGGTTGCTTCCACCTCATCAAACCTTTTGTCTGTCTTTTTAATGTCACCCATTAATGTTTTGCTAATTTTTAAGACCTCCATACACACTTAGTCCATTTGAATTTATTTCAAAGATCTTTTTCTCTGCTGCATCAATTTCCTGAGCAGCCATTCCTTCTTTTTTCTCACTTGTGTACCTTACACACACACAGACTTACTTCAATTTCTGGTGCAACTGCAGGTTTACTGGAGTTTCCAGAATTTCATTTGCTACTGACTATTCTCTCAGCTTTTCGAGAGAGGGAAGGTTTCTGCTATTTAACCAGGTGCTCACCAAACCAAAGTCCCTACCACCACAATTTTGTCATCAGAAGCTCTTCCTGTTGGTATGACTACATCTTTACTAGTATAGGTCTCTGCTGCTTTCATATGGCCAAATATGGAACATACATGCAATGTCCTCTCAATAACAAATACTCTTATGGAACACCAGTCCAGTTGCTTATTTCTATATCCCTGGCCAATGGCTGAAATAGGTTATGTAGTACCTACTGTCATGCCCACCAGACTTAATAAATAAAATTCTTATACAACAACCTGTTGATGATCTTCCTGAGCACAAATGCAACAAACTCTAATGCACCTTGCCCGTTTCAATGTTGCCTGGTCAGCTAGAAGAAAGATTTTGTTAGTCCTTCCAACTTGTATTTCATTTTCAGGAATACTGAAATGTTGCTAGCACCAGTCATATAAAACCACACAACTGTACCCTTCCACCTTCTCTAGGTAGCCCCCTAAGACTAAAGTTTTTCACCTAGCATGAGCCTCACAATTATCTATCACCCAAGGTCTCCATTATGGATTGGTTAATTGTAGTCTGTCTCTAGGTTATTTTAAATAATTCCTGAAGGTTCAGGATACCATCCCACTGTAGTCAGAGTACATGCTACCATTTTGATGCAGATTTTTCAGTGTTTGTAATAAACTTCTCCAGCTTTGAGAACATTAAAAAAAATGAGCCATTACAATAAGGAAGCATTCTCAACAACCATCTCTAAAGTGTCAGATTTGCAAAAGATAAACACCCTCCCTGTATGCAGGTCTCATTCCATGTGTGCATGTTGGGGGTGTGAGGTCCACATTTTTATTTATTTATTTAACATTTCTACTAAATTATCACTTAAGACACACAAACCTACATCAACAGAAAATGGAAACAAACCCTTTTATTACTTTTCCATTTAAATGCAATACACGATATACATTTTCTTTGCTACTCAGTTCAACATTACAAAAATGCTGAATTCCTGCCTGTACTTAAACCTTACTCCTCCTCCTGAACATTATAATGCCTGTACTGTTTTCACAATTTCCATTTACTTCTATATAATTTGCTCCTTCTCTTTTCTAAAAATCCTTCTTCCAAGTTATTTTATCTCTTATAATATTCAATAACTCAAATACGGTTTGGTGTAGACACTGATTTTCTAGCAATTGCTTTTTGGGAGGCCAACAATATTTAACTTAAGACCTTACTGTATCTAGGCTATTCAGATCCTGTATTCCAGCTCAAAAGAATCATTTCCCTAATTATAGCTATTTGCTCACTCAATATTTCTAATGGAGTTCTCTGTAGGAAATTTTTTAAATCTGCTAACTCATTAAATTCCCCCCCCAAAATGTTATATACTCAGAATAACATTCCATCTGAGTTGTTGTTCTTCATTTGTCTTCAACCTTCGGGACACGGATCTGGTATGGATACGACTCAGCCGCATTTCTCCAGCATCGAATCCAAGCTCCTCCCTTACCCATAACGCCAGTCTCCCTTCTACCCTCAGAGTTTGCTGCAACCAGTAGCACCCCAACCTAACCATGTGCCTAGCACCTTAGCATTAACATCCAAAAGCTCCATAAGAAAGACATAGGTTCTCAGAGTAAGGGGAAGCCTCTTCCATCTGGTCCACAACACAGCCCGAATAAAGCAGGGGGAAGGAGGGAGGGACAGCTGAAGACAAACAAAAAGCAAAAACTCAGATGGAACGTTACAGTGAGTACACAACTTTTTTATCTGCAGTTATTTTCATTTAATCTTCACCCTGTGGGACAGAGTCCCCTGCTACCAAAAGATCCTGGGAGGTCCTCATGGACTGATGTTCCACAGCACAGCGGAGCCAAAGGATGCCTTGCTTCTGGAAGATCCAATTTATAATGCAAAATAAACATGTGGGATGATGCCCAAGTAGCTACAGAACAAATATCATCCAAAGAAACCCTAGACCAAAAGGCAGCTGAAGTAGCCATAGACCTGTTAGAGTGCACCCTGACACGACCTGGTGGATATAGTGCAAAGCTTTGGCCTACAAAGCCAAAGGACTGAGAGATCCAATGAGCAGAAGTTACCTTAGAAACGGGTTTACCTAAGAAAGGCTTACAAAAGGAAACAAAAAGCTGATCAGACTTATGAAAGGATCTTGTTCTATGCAAACAGAATCATAGTTGCCTTTGAACATCAAGGAAATGCAATTTATACTCTCACTTATTCTGGAAGTTCGGAAAGAAAACAGGGAGAATTGATGACCTGGCTGATGTTAGATTCTGACACCACCTTCGGAAGAAAATAAGGGTTCATCTGTATGGAAACCCTCTCTTTCTGAAACACCATATAAAGGGGGCTTGAGAGATAAGGCCTGAATATCGGATACCCTTTTAGCCAAAGTAATGGCAACCAGAAAGGCTGTCTTCCAAGACAGGAATTGCAAAGCCACTGTAGTTGCTGGTTCAAAAGGGGAATAAACCAAGGCTTGCAGGCCTAGAGTAAGATCCCAAGGCGGCGTAGGGTCCTTAACTGGAGGTTTAAGTAAAAAGGTACCTTTCAAAATGGCTTTACAAAGCTTGGAAGAAGCTACGGAAGCTGAATAGTCTCCCATATGAAAGCTGGAGATAGCTGTCAACTGTACCTTTACTGTAGGAAAACTGGCACGCTGATGAAAAATATCTGCCAAAAATTCCAAAATGGCAGGGAGTGTAGCAGTGAGGGGTCCAAATCATGCCAAGAGGCCCATATATAGAAACTTTTCCACTTACTAGAATAAAGCTTCCTAGTGGAGGATTTGTGAAACGTTACCAAAATCTTAACAGGAGAAGACAGCCTGGGAGTCCTAGCTATTACTGGAACAGGAGCAGCCAAGCTATGAGCTTCAGACTTACTAGATCTGGGTGTGGGATCCTTGAGGGATGCGAGAACAGATCCGGAACTGGATCTAATGTCCACAGAGGATGCACCGCAGGAAGCCACAAAGAGGGGAACCAAACTTGGCGAGGCCAGAAGGGGACAATGAGGATCACTAAGCTCCCCAGCCAATGAGCTTTCTGAATGAATTTCAGGATCAGAGGGAGAGGAAGAGGATAAGCATTCAGAAGACCGGTGGGCCAAGAATGAACTAGCATGTCTCTGGCGGACTCCCCTGGAGGGGGTTCAGAGGGAAAAACAAACTGCACTTCACATTGGAAGGAGAGGCAAAGAGGTCTCAACAAGGCTGACGCCACTTTTGAAAGATCTGTTCCGCTACTGAAGGATTCAAAGACCACTAGTAAGGCATCAGAACAGAGCTGCTGAGCCTGTCTGCCAGAATGCTGGACCTCCCCAGAATGTACGTTGCCACCAGAAAATGGCTGGAGATCGCCCACTCCCACAATCTCATGGTTTTACGACAAAGTGGGTAAGACCTGGTTCCTTGAGGAAGACGGGCATGAAGACTGCAACGCCAACACCACAGCCCTCATCTCCAGGACTTTGATATGCAGATGGGTCTCCAGGGAAGACCGCATGCCTTGGACTATCCTTCCCATGCAATGCCCCCCCACCAGGGTAGGGAGGCATCCATGGTCACTGTGGCCATCAGGGTGGGAAGGATAAACAGGCGACCTACAAGATCCAGGGAATGAAGCCACCAGAGAAGCGAATTACTGCAAACCATAGATAAACTAATTGGATGAGATAACAGAAGATCTAGCAAGGACCGCTGAACCGCTAGGGTCCACTGGAGAAACCTCATATGCAGGCGAGCCATGGTGATCAGAGTAATCGTGGCTGCCATGGACTCCAACACCCGAAGAACTGAATCCGCAGGGGGATAATGGGTGAGAACAATGTACTAGACATGATGTCTGAGGGATTGAAGTCTGTCCAGAGTTAGGAAAATCTTACTCTGGGTGGTATCCAACAGAGCCCCAATGAAGTTGAGAACTTGAACTGGAGCCAATTGGGACTAATTGAGATTTATGGGTATGCCTAGCTGGTGGGCGGTCTGAAAGAGGAGATCCCTGCCTTGAAGGAGTTGATGCCTGGAGGGAGCGGAAAGGAGCCAACTGTCCAGGGAGGGGAAGACCTGGAACTCCTGCAGCTTCAAGTGAGCTGCCACCACTGCCATTACTTTAGTGAAGACCATGGGAGTGGTGATGAGATCAAAGGGGAGTGCTCTGAACTGGTAATGACTGGCTCCCAGCTGGAAGCAGAGGAGCCTCCGAGAGCACCTGTCCATTTTGATGTGGTAGTACGCATCCTGGAGGTCCAACAAGCACATCCAGTCATTTCTCAGCAGAAAGGGCAGAATGGATTGTAGAGTGACCATCCAGAATTTTGTCTTGTCAACTGACAGGTTTAGTGTTGAAAGATCCTGAATGGGTCTTAAGTCCTCAGTCTTTGGCACCAAAAAAAAACCTGGAATAGATGCCTGATCCAGATTGGTCGGGGGATGGGCTGGATGACTCGTTTTTCTAACAGCTTGGAAATTTCCACTGCTGCCTCCTCCCAGTGCATGGGTGGAATGTCTGGGAGGTGCTTGGGTGGGACTGAAGGTTAAAGGAAGAGGACTGAATATTCTCTAGCTATAACTTGCAACACCCAATGATCAATTGTTATAAACTCCTACGCTGTTGGGTGCATTGAGAGTAGTCCCCGACTGCTTCTAGAGATGAGGAGTTGGGCAACCCTTCAGGGCTGCTGTGAGGGTTTGACTGGGAAAGAATCCTGAAACCCCTGGTTCCTCGAATCCCCTCTGCCACAAGGATGGTATCTGTCATATCCCCCTTTGCCTCTGTAGGAACCACATCTTCATCCCACGCCAGTTCCTGGAAAAGGATCATTACGGGGTTGAGAAGTGGATCCCAATGGCAGACAAGGTCTTCCAGTCTTTCTCACTCTAGACTAAGGTGTCTTGAACAGTTTTTCCAAAAAGGGTGGAACCGTCATAAGGTGCATTTGTAAAGGACGCATTGAAGGGCTCCAAGAATGCACAAAGCTGGAGCCGGGTGTGACACTTGATGGCAATGACTGTGCCGTCAACCCAAGAGGCACCTTCCTTAGCATGTGACAGGAGCCTCATTAGAGGTGTTAGAAATAGAAGTTAGGGTGGCCACACAGGTTTCTCTTCCACCGACTTGGACCCTGGGACAGACTCAGCGACTTCCCTGACCAGGTCCCGCTGAAGCCTGATGATGTGCCACATAGTTCAGTGCACATAAGCAAACATAGCTGAAGCATAAGCCCGCTTCCCAAAATGGTACAAGGCCCAAGACTCTTGGTCTGGTGGATGGACCGTAGAGCTCTCCTAAGCAAGTTCTTTCTTGGTGGCCGCCGTAACCACCAAAAGCATCAACCGGAGATCACTTAGACCAATGCTATGTGTCAAAAGGGGAGCTGAGAATTTTATCAGGGTGAGTGGGGATTGGCTGCTGCACCATGTCAGGCTCCTTCCATGTCCGGGATGAAATCAAGTCCACAAGCAGATCAGCAGGAGAAGACACACAGGAGGTAGAGAGTCCTGCATCAAATTGCATCCAGGAACACAGACACATCCAGGTTGGGTCTTTGGACAGACCAGCCCCCACACTGGTAAAGGATTTCCATGATGTCCCAGAAGGAGACATCATCTGGGGGTAACCAGTGGGGAACCCTCACCTTCCTCTAAGTCAGCATCTTCTGTGAGGGACTCCGGCGGGGAGTCCAAGTGTCTCCTTTTAAATGTTTCTGAGGGAGCTCCTCGGTGGGGGGGGCCCTGGGGAGGACTCGGAAACTTCTGGCCATTCCGGGGGGGAACACCCTGTGGTAAAGAAGCAACAGGCTGTCTGTGAGGAGGCAGGATGGTGAATTCTGGACCAGAAACAGAGGAAGCCAGGACAGACTCCGAGGAGGATAACATCAAGTGTCTCGAGGGATCTGAAAGCACCCTCAACACCACATCAAAAGCAGAGGGAAAACGAATCCCTGAAGCTGGGAGGAGTACAGGAACCAAAACCTTCTGAGTAGACGGGGGAGCTGGAGCTGAGCCACCAAGTGCCAAGACTCCAAGTGGAAGGGCAGACTCTGAAAACCTCTGAGGCTGACGTCATCCCCTTGGATCCAGTGCTGAAACTACTGCTCTGAAAGCCAGTTGGCTCCGAACTAGTCAGAGCCGAGCCACTCAGTGCAATGGTCGGTCTCGAGGTACCTGGTACCATCGGAGCAGACTCTGACACAGAGAAGCCTCGGACCCAAGGACTCTAAAGTCGGGGGTCAAAATGGAGAAGAAGTAATGGGAAAAAGGTGGACTGCATACTCCAAACCAGGGGGGGGGGGGGTCAGGCAAGACTCCCATCTGGATTGGAGTCCGGATGAATTTCTAAATCATCTTGTCCACCTCAGCTTCAGAAAGACTATGGGTGGACTGGATGGAAGAAGCTACAGATATAGGCCCGGAGAGGCACCGAGGGGAGGCCAATATAGGAGATCAGTCCCGGGAGACCTCTGGCAAGAAACAAGGAGACCGGAGTCAAGGGAAGCCCGGGCTGGGAACTGGGGAAGGATTTAGCATGTGGCTCAGACAAAGAAGCTCGGTCAGAGGACCACTTACTGCACCTATCCGTATGACGGGTGCTTCTTTCCATCCCCACCCTTCTTGGCGGGAGGATTAAT
>NC_056747.1:252589467-252666586 GCF_019279795.1 Protopterus annectens
CATTAATTCCGGGTTGGACATGGCTTTATACGTCAGGCACAGATCGCCTCAACAGGCGGTATGCCACTGAGTAGAGCTGGAGTTTCTTTAACCGGGCAGCATATGGCATCTGTTTGAGCCCTTTGATCCTCTTGGTGAGGTACTTTTGGGGTCTTTCCAGTTGCTGCAGGTGTCTGGTAAGGTACATCCCAAAAGGGCATTGTACTCAATTATGGGCCTGATGAGGGATGAGTAAAGAGGAACGATGACCTCCCCTGATCTAGATGTGAATCCCTTCATGATTAGGTGGGGTATATAAAATGTTTTTCTAACCACTTTGGCCACGTGGTTTTCAAATGAGAGATTGCTATCAACTTGGGTCCCCAGGTCCCTAATTACTTCTTCTGTACTTAATGGATTACCACCTATGTGGTAATTTGTGGGCACTTTGTTTTTGCCAAAGGGATGACTATACACTTTTGGCATTTAGCTTGAGGCCATGGCTCTGGCACCAGTTGTCTGTTTCTATGAGACCCTTTTGGAGGATGCTTGTGTCGGTTGGAAAGTCGATTATGGCCAGTTTGCAGTCATCTGTGAACTTGGTCAGCCACAGTCCTTCCGTGTTGGCCTGTACCTCCGAGAAATATATACCGAACAAGAGAGGTCCCAGGACTGAGCCTTGTGGGACACCACTTGTAACTGGTTTGGAGTCTGACATGGCTCCAGCAATTCTAACCATGTGGGTTCTGTCCTTGAGCCAGTTTGCAATCCATCTAGTGACATAGGAGTTTATATTTAAGCTGGTGAGCTTATCTATAATGCCCGAGTGGGGTATTGTATCGAAGGCTTTTGCGAGGTCCAGGTAGGCTGTGTGGACCACCTTCCCCTCGTCAATGGCCTTGGTGGCTGTTTCAAAGAAATCAACCAGGTTTAAGAGGCAGGATCTGCCCTTAACAAAGCCGAACTGGGTAGGATCCAGTGTCTGTAGGTCCCCAATATCTTTATTTATGAGGTCCATGATGATCCTTTCCATAGCTTTGCAGACCAAGCTATTCAGGCTTATGGGGCGATAGTTTCCAGGATCTGTTGAGGCACCACCTTTAAGGAGAGGGACCACTGTTGCTGTACGCCACTCTTTGGGCACATATCCTGTAGTAAGGCTGAGATTGAACAGTAGCTTTATGTTTGGGTTTAGCTCTTCTTGGAGTTCATGTAGGACGCAGCCCGGGACACCGTCTGGTCCCATTGATGCTGTGTTTTTTGCTTTGGAGAGGGTGGCTCTTACCTGAGCATCTGAGATGTCAGGGGGGCAGCACTCTGCTGGGATAGATATTTGCCCTTTTGGTGGGGGGGGAGTTTGCGCTGAACCTGTCAGCTAGGATGTTGGCAATGTCTGTGGGTTCAGTGTATTTTTTGTCATTTTGGACTAATTCTGAGCACATCTGGGAATTACCACCCAGGTTCCTAACATAACTAAAGAAAGCCTTGTGATTATCCTTAGTGTCATGTGCAATTTTTCTCTCGAAGCTGGCCTTAGACAATTTTATGAGTGCCCGTAGTTTTTTGCTAATACTGATCAGTGATGCCTTCCCTTTTTGGGATTTTGCTCTATCATTTAGTAGCTTCCTTCTATTGTATAGTTTGTTTATGGCTGGGGTCCACCAGACAGGACGTCTGCCTTTATTGTTCTATTATATGTTGTCAAATGTTTTCCTCCCCTCCATAAAATTAGACTGATATCTATCTATGCTGCGACACCTTTGTCAATCAAAAATTTTAGCTAATATTAACTAACACTTAACAACTGTGGTTTATAACTGAAATGGTTCTATATGAAGCTGGGTCTGAAGGTTCTTTGCCATCTTTAGATAACGCAGTCACCACAACTTTCTTCCAAGATATTAGTACTTCCACTCCTTTTAAAATAATGTTAAACAAAATCTTCCAGGTCTATCACTTTCTTTCCTCCCAACCTCCACAAGAATATGATCTGTTCCTGGAGACTTTCCTTATAATCTCAGTTTTTATCTCATCACCTCCTATCTTAATTGTTAGTTGTTGAGCCTCCTCTATTTCTAACCTTGGCTCAGTTAAGTCTTTCATAAATTATTTTATTTTACATCTATCAGTAAAGTCCAACTGGGCACATACTGCTGGTCTCTGTCTGCATTTTGTTTCTCAGGGTTAGTGCTGGTATCACAGTGGGGTTTCTTTACATTCTCTGAAGCCAGCCAATCCAAGGTATGAGCTACTGGTGTACATGTTTTTGTGTTTATCTAATTGCCTGAGGGTCTAACTTTTCTTTTACACTACTGGTATGAAGAGTTACATATCTGTGAGATTGTTCTCAGTATCAGAGCTGCTTCTGTGTAGCTGTTGTGATTGATTCTGCAACCATCTGTATACACAAAAATGAAATAAGTATACTTTTTTGCACTTGATCCATTTAACAAAACTACTGCATTTACTTATTTGCTTGATGGAATATTGCTTATCTCTGCATTTTAACAAAACTATTCTGCATTTATTTGCTTGATTGAGTATTGCTAGTCTCTGTCTGCATTTCCTTTCTCAGGGTTAGTGCTGGTATCACAGTGGGGTTTCTTTACATTCTGTGAAGCCATCCCATCCAAGATGTGAGCTACTACTTAATGGCTTTCTGTGTTCTCTGACTGCCTGAGGTTCTAACTTTTCTTATATACTACTGGTATAAAGAGATACATTTCTGTGAGATTAATAAAACAAATAATGGTACAGAGGAACCAACCAAAAAATAGAAACCAATGAAAACGAATGTTCCGCTGTATTAGTATCACAGTCCCATCAAAAAAGCAAGATAGCATGAGCTGGAAATAATCTGCAAAACACACTTTTATTGTAGACCTTAATATAGGTTAAGCGCTTTCATCTACAATATGTAGACTTCTTCAGAACACTACATACTTCTATCTGCTGGGTTATATACAGTTCATGAACCAATCAATGCAGTAACTCAAAAACACCAATAGACATTTAAAGTGCACTCACTAAAAACCTGCAATTCATATTAATCTCATTTCTTATTCACTAATGTAATTTCATATAAGATCTATGTTATAATAAATTAGTTATAAACATGTTTCAAATTAAAAACATTTTCTTTATATTTCATATGTGTTTTTATATAGCATTAAACTCTAGCTTCGAGAACTGGTTTAATGGAAATAAATTCATTAATACCAGGGTATACCGCTGCATTCAATAATATCTGCAATTTAATTTGACTTTCACCCACTTTAGTCCTAACATTCCCTCCCCTAGGGTTTACTTTGACTTGTTCCAAGATAGCAAATTTAAATAAGTCACAATTCAGGCTTGCTTCTAGATGCCTATACAGTGCATTTTTTGAATCCTTCTTCTTAATACAATAGTAATGATCATATACGCAGTTCCTAAGGCACCTGTCGGTTTTCCCTACATAGTAACATGGGCACTTTACACATTTCGCCAAATATATCACATGCTGTGTCCTGCACTTGCCCTTTTTAAACCTGACCAGTGTACTGTTGGAATTACTACGTGTCAGGGTATTGTCTTCAAATATAAGAAAACATTGGTTACAATTCCCACACTTCTTAGTTCCACCATGTGTGACCATGGATTTACTTCTGTGTGTTCTATATTCAAACAACTTCATCAAGTTTGAATTCATTTTGTAGACGAAGTGTGGTTTGTCCCCCAATTTCCCCTGCATTCCAACATCACAGTTTAAAATGTTCCAATTATTTCCTATTATTTTCTGTAAACCTCTTTACAGAATGCAATAACTTGTTTGATGGTTTTGGTTTTAGTTTTATGGATTTTATAATCAAATGCAATGACGAGAAACTTAGAAAATTGTTTTTGGAAGTAGAAAAATTGAATAAGAATATTTTAAAAGATTTGCTGTTTGGAGAATGGGAAACCTATTACAACAAATAATATGAATGGGTAGATAAGAGTAGTACAAAACAATTCAACAGAAAATTCCCGAAATTAAAGAGGGACCTGGAGCAATATGCAGAAAAACAGGCATATAAATGGGATAAGTTAGATAATACCAGTGGTAGGCAATTTAATAAAAAGACTGGTATTAATGACCATAGGAATTACTACAGCCCCCAAGAATATATGAATTGGAACAACTACAGGAAAGGCCATTTTTTAGAGAAATGGCAAGGGGGGACAAGGGACGAGTTATGAGAACACGAATACATACACAGAGAGAGAGAGGTACAACAATAATTAACAATACAAGGTGATGTGAATTTGGACATCATTCAACATAATGATGTAAAGTTTAGTTATGGAGATTTTTATGTTTTTAATTGCACTAATTTTAAACTTGACAAAGATAATTTTTCATTACTTTCACATGGGATGAAATATCTCCCCAGTATGAAATTAGATACAGTGGATAGCATTACAGAATTTAAGATGTTTCTACGGAAACTAAATTTGGGTTTACAATTTTATGGCAATGGAAGTATTGTTCACAAGGATGAATTTAAGAAAAGTACGTATATACCGTTTATGAACAACACCTAAGCGGCCTTTGAGAAAGTAGTTACTGATGAAATATATAGGTGCCATAAAAGCTGCAGTAAAGCAAAAATTAAATTTAATTTGAGCAAGAGGGAACATTTGGCTTTACAAGCTATATGCAGTGATAAAAATCTGTGAGTTATGAAACCGGATAAGGGTGGAGGTATAGTATTGTGCGACAGTACTGACTATACTAATAAAATACATAATGTCCTCCTTTATTCCGGGAATTATGAAACAATTTCACTTAATGAAGTTAACATAGGACACCATCGGATAGATCTATTTCTGGAAGAATTTTTATTAAATAATAGGATATATCTAAATATGTACAACTATTTGCGTGTGGAATTTCCTGTTCTGGCCACTATTGTGGGTATCCCTAAGGTACACAAAGACCTTATGGATCCCCCCTTTCGACCCATCACTTCAGAGAGTATATGAAAAACCTTTCCATATGGCACAGTCATAGAGAGATGGCTAAAGCCAATATATAGGAAGGTCCCCCATATTGTGATCGATTCATGGGACTTCTTAGGGTGGTTAAAACAAGATTTGTGGAATGAGAATTTGATTTTTTTAACTATCGACGTAGTCGACCTCTTCTCAAGTATTCCTAGAGAAGAAGGGATGACGACATTTGGTAAAAGTATTCAGAAGTATGCACAGCTATCCTGGGATAAGTTTTTACTTATTCATGAATTTATGGACATAGTATTAAATTACAATTTTATCTTTTTCGAAGGTGAACATTACAGGCAAACTAGGGGAATGGCAATGGGGGCCGCTTGCGCCCCCATATACGCTAACCTGGTACTACTGAATTGGGAAGAAGAACATGTGTTCAACAGTAGATTTTTCAAATACATCAGCTGTTACGTCCGTTATTTGGACAATATTTTTATATCATGGAATGGTACCATGGATGAAGTTAATAACTTTTTAATTGAATTAAATACCATCAGTGATTGTTTCAAATTTACACACAATGCTAGTAAGACAGGTATTTCCTACTTGGACACATTTATTTATACTACTGCAGCAAGCTTCAAATCAAGAATTTATAGGAAAGATACTTTTAGCAACTCTTATTTGGAATTTTCAAGCTGTCACCCAATGAGTCAAAAATGGAGTATATTCAAAGGTCAATGTATTAGGGACACACGTATGACCTCGAATTATCTTGAAATGGTCAAGGAGCTGAAATATATTATGAGATGTTTAGTAAACGTGGATACCCAAGACATTTAACAACTGAAATTAGCAACTATGTCCAGAATGAGTGGGGGAAAAAATACAAACCCCTGCTAGGAGTGGGTTTAGGTAATGAGGGAAATATTGTGTGTCTATTAATGAGACAATTTATGACAATAGTAGCAGCATTAACTAAAAGCGAGCTTGTATTCTTAAGTATGGCCCACACACAAGAGGTTTACAGAAAACAATAGGAAATAATTGGAACATTTTAAACGGTGATGTTGGAGTGCAGGGGAAAATTGGGGGACAAACCACACTTCATCTACAAAATAAATTCAAACTTGAAGTTGTTTGAATATAGAACACACAGAAGTAAATCCATGGTGACACATGGTGGAACTAAGGAGTGTGGGAATTGTAACCAATGTTTTGCTATATTTTAAGACAATACCCTGACAATTAGCAATTCCAACAGTACACTGGTCAGGTTTAAAAAGGGCAATTGCAGGACACAGCATGTGATATATTTGGCGAAATGTAATAAAATGAAAAACTTCGGACTCAGCACGACTAAAATGAGTAAAAATTTTATTGGGTGAGCGCTTTCGCGTACCTTTCAGCACGCTTCTTCAGACCATAAAAAACTGTAGCAAAACTAGTTGCTCTTATATAATAACACAAACTCTAATAATTATTCTAGGCTGGTGAACAATTAATCAATTAAAGGTGCTTAAAAGCCCTGATACAAGAAATCACAGATTTTAAAAAACACACCAGAATGGATATGCAAACAAGATAAAAACAGAAAACATAAATCTAAACAGTATGTAAACTTATGCACTCAGGACTTAGGATATCAATGTTAGACAAAATGTGATCATAATCTTCACTCATCACAAAACATTTATATGTATAAGTAACAAAAAAACATATATTGCAATAGCTGGATAAGCAATTCAAAAGCTGTTGTGTCAGAATCAAACAGACATATTGGCAAATAATTAGAACTAACTCATAGAGCAGCGTATATAATGCAAAAAGAAAAAGCACATCAACAAAAAATATAAATGTCATAGAGGTAAATGTGTGTATGAACCTAAATAAAATACACCTTACAAAAACCAATAAAAATATGATGGTGTGTATATGAAAATATGGAACCTAATTCAAGTAACAACTATGTTGCAAAATACATAAACAAAAAATGTATAATAGGAAAAATGTGTGTGTAAGTCCTAAATAGAACTTACAAAGACTGTTGAAAATATAGTAATGTGTATGTCATAGGAAAAAGGGAGGGGGGGGGGGGGGGTTGGGGGAGAGGGGAAGGAAGAGGAAAAGGGAAAGGGAACATAATGTACAAAATGAACTTGGGCACAATATATGTAAAACCATAGACCTTGAAATTGAAGGTATCTCTAGATAGTCACCTGCGTGCATTAAGATAAGGTTTAATGGACATGTATATATTTAGGCCTGGAGGGTAATGTCCTCTTAACCTTAAAATCCATTTTAACTCCTTAAGTTCCAGTAAGTTCTGATAATCTCCTCCTCTAACACTAGGTTCTACACTTTCCAAAACTCTGAATACAAAGGAATGACTTGGAGAGCAAATCACATGCTTCGCCAAGGCATTCAATTCATTTGACTTCTTGATATCATAGGTATGATTATAGATCCTATTTTTTAGTTTGCGCTTCATAAGGCCTATGTAAAATGCAGGACAGTGTGTACATGTCGCTAAATAAATTAGGCCTATACTGTCACAAGTGGCTGAAAACCTTGGTCTAAAGGTGTATTTAATTTCTGGATGTGTATAGATTTGTTCCTTACTAATATATTTACAACAGTTACAGTGTTGGCAGGGAAAGGTACCAAAATTTTGAACTGCATTCAGTTTCACTGTTGTGATGGATGGCTTATCACAAAGAAGTCTTTTCAGGTTTTTGTTATTCCTATATGTAAAATGTGGAACCTTCCCTACTAACTGTTGTGTGAAGGAATCTGTCATTAATACCTTCCAGTTGTTATTTATGATCTCTCTAATATTACTACTATCGTTAGTATACGTTGTGATGAAACTCAATCTATTTGAGGCTAAGGAAGATTTTTCAGAACCTATATTGTAAGGGCATACATGTGTAGTATATGTTGGTGACTGAACATCTTTTAATACTTGTAGCCTAATCTTCCTCACTAGATTAACATCATATTGTCTATCTAAAAATAGCCGTTCCATCCTGTCAGCCTCTAGAGCCAAGTCTACTGGATCTTTGCAGATCTTTGAAAGCCTGATAAATTGGCTTTTAACTATCCCTTTGTATATGTGGCGTGGGTGCATGCTATCGTAGCGTAGTATGGTATTCCTCCAACAACTTTTTCTAAAAAATGTGGAGTTCAGTCTACCATCCCTTATGTCTAAGGACACGTCCAGAAAATTAACTGAATCAAACGAGACCTCCGCTGTAAACCTAAGAAAAGTTGTGGTGGTTTCAAGATAGTCCTTAAAGACATGAAACTCTTCTATGGAGCCTTCCCAAACTAATAAAATATCGTCAACAAAACGATAATAGGCTACAACTTTCTTAAAGAGAGGGTGGCTAAAAACATTCTCTCTCTCCCATTTATACATTACTAAATTGGCATACGTGTTCGCACAATGGGTGCCCATAGCTACCCCAGAGACCTGTAGGTATAGGCACCCCTCGTGAACAAACACGTTGTTGTTCAAAACTAGGTCCAAAAGCTGACAAATTAAAATGACATCATTCCTTTTAAACTGTGGAAAGACCGATAACAGTTCTCTTGTGGCTTGTACCCCTTCATCATTTGGTATGGACGTGAACAAACTGTTCACGTCCATAGTGACTAAGAGATGTTCTCCTTTTATCAAAGCTTTAGCTAAAGATTTGAGGGATGCCAATAGTTGGTACGTGTCTTTCAGTATGCTTGGTATTTCATTTACGAGTGGCCTCATGGTTTTTTCTAAATATATAGAAATATATTCTGTTGCCCATTTTTCACTAGCAACTATGGGTCTTAATGGTGGAGGTAAGACACCCTTGTGCATTTTCGGTAACTCCTTAATTATGGGCACTTGTGGGTTATCTATCAACAGGTATTCGTATAAATCATGCGATATTTGGCCACACATAAGAATATCATACAGTTCATTTTTTATCCCAGCTATGATACTAACCATTCTTGCTTCATCTATTAGTAAGTATGTAGATACATCTCTCAGCAAATCAAGCATAAGGGTCTGATAAACTGTGCTATCAAAGATAGCCACCCCTCCACCCTTATCTACTGGCCTAAAAGTTAAATTGGGATTGCTAGTCAAAGTAAAAAGAGAGTTTCTCAGCTCTTGAGACATGTTGAAATACAGACATTTCTTTTTAGTGTTGAAACAGTACTCATAGAGATCTCTTTCACATAGTTTTATGAATAAATCAACATGTGTAGGCAAAACAGGAAAAAAAGAGCTTTTTCTTTTAAACGGATTAATTTCACTCATTAAGTTATCTTTGTCAACAGACTTAGATTTAAAGAAAATTTTTAACGCTATAGAGCGTCCAAACATTCTTAAGTCCAGTAACAAATCATGAAGAATACTGCCCTGCGATGGCACAAACATCAAACCCTTATTGAGGAGCTTTTCATCAAAAGGTGACAAAACGTACCTTGACATGTTAAAAAACAACTGAGTCTCTATGTTTCTTATATTTTCTGTCGCCTTCTCTGGAAGGCTTCGTTTTCTTCTGACAACTTGCGCTTCCTGTAATCCCAGCTGTTGCGTTGTTCTCTCGCTGGTAGAGGTTTTCTTATAGGAAACGGCAAAAAAGAAGCCGTATCTGTGTTATTCTTAGGAACTGCTCCTAAGTCTCTATAATTCGCCTTCAGGCGATTCACCTCTTGATTGGGTAGAGGCGTTGAAACAAGTGCTGCAGGTATAGTAATCGGATGAATTTCTGGTGGTGTGATGAACTGATCTTCTGGACTATCCACATGTACAGCACACGTTGATGGTGGAGCAGTAAAACCATCTCTAACCGGCGCAATCAACGTGTCATCATGTGGCGCCGGTTTGGGAGGATGCTGACGGGGAACTGGATGGAAAGGTTCCCTTCTGGGCCAAACTAAGACATTCCCAGAAAGGAAATCATGGTGATCACGTTGAAGTTTCTTGTGTTTGATCTGCTGTAAGCGGGAAGCATAAGAACTAACTTGGTTATGTAGATTATCCATTCTATGCTGAAAATGATCATCCGGAAAGCTGTCATTAATTTCATGCTGCAATTTGTTAATATTAGACAACAGTTCTTTTTCTATAGGAGAGAAATAGTCAATAAGAAGTTGGATGTATTTCATGCTAGTTTCTAAATTGAGCTCCTGCCATCTTTTAAGCAAAAGCGGATGAGTATCACCATAAGATGGCATGCAAAGTATACGCATGCCTCGAGGCACAAGCTTGAAGCGTATACATGCTTCCATGTGTTTTCTTTGCCAATTCAAACGTTGAAATTTATACAGATCATTTTCTAGAGTCCTGAATTTAGAGTTAAATATTTCTAAATTATCAATGTTAATATCAGGTTGGTTACCATTCGGTGCTTTGAGGTCCAGGTCCAATAAAGGATTATACTCAACATTCAACATTGTTATCCAGTTTTCTTTTCTGGATGATATCCTCGGCTCTGGAACATAATCCAACTCCACATTAGGATTTGTCATGTCGTGCGTTGTGGTGGCACTAGAACCAAAATAATGTAAAACAAAAGCAAAGAGCCTCCAGAACGAATCGAGTCCTTAGTTAAACGGAATGAATAATGTAATAAAATGAAAAACTTCGGACTCAGCACGACTAAAATGAGTAAAAATTTTATTGGGTGAGCGCTTTCGCGTACCTTTCAGCACGTTTCTTCGGACCATAAAAAACTGTAGCAAAACTAGTTGCTCTTATATAATAACACAAACTCTAATAATTATTCTAGGCTGGTGAACAATTAATCAATTAAAGGTGCTTAAAAGCCCTGATACAAGAAATCACAGATTTTAAAAAACACACCAGAATGGATATGCAAACAAGATAAAAACAGAAAACATAAATCTAAACAGTATGTAAACTTATGCACTCAGGACTTAGGATATCAATGTTAGTGACAAAATGTATATTTGGCGAAATGTGTAAAGTGCCTGTGTTACTATTTAGGGAAAACCGACAGGTTCCTTAGAAACCGCATATATGATCATTACTATTGTATTAAGAAGAAGGATACAAAAAATGCACTGTATAGGCATCTAGAAGCAAGCCCGAATTGTGACTTATTTAAATTTGCTATCTTGGAACAAGTCAAAGTAAACCCTAGGGGAGGAAATGTTAGGACTAAACTGGGTGAAAGTGAGATTAAATGGCAGATATTATTGAATGCAGCGGTATACCCAGGTATTAATGAATTTATTTCCATTAAACCAGTTCTCGAAGCTAGAGTTTAATGCTATATAAAAACACATATGAAATATTATAAAGAAAATGTTTTTAATTTGAAACATGTTTTAACTAATTTATTATAACATAGGTCTTATATGAAATTACATTAGTGAATAAGAAATGAGATTAATATGAATTGCAGGTTTTTAGTGAGTGCACTTTAAATATCTATTGGTGTTTTTGAGTTACTGCATTGATTGGCTCATGAACTGTATTATAACCCAGCAGACAGAAGTATGTAGTGTTCTGAAGTCGTCTACATATTGTAGATGAAAGCGCTTAACCCATTTTAAGTTCTACAATAAAAGTGTGTTTTGCAGATTATTTCCAGCTCATGCTACCTTGTTTTTTTGATGGGACTGTGATACTAATACAGCGGAACATTCGTTTTCAGTGGTTTCTATTTCTGTGAGATTGTTCTCAGCATCAGAACTGCTGGGATTGATTCTATTACCATCTGGATATACAAAGCTGAGATAAGTATACTTTTTTGCATGTTATCTGTTTCAGTGATAGTTAACAAAACTGTACTCTATGTATTTATTTGCTTGATTAAATTCTGCTTGTCTCTGCATTTTGTTAACAAAACTGTACTGCATTTATTTATTTTCTTCACTGAATATTGCTGGTCTCTGCATTGTGTCAAAAAATCTATACTGCTTTTATTTGGTTTATTGAATATTGCCGTCTCTGTCTGCATTTTTTTAACAAAACTGTACTCCATTTATTTGTTTGTTTGATTGAATATACTGCAGTTCTCTGTCTGCATTTGGTTAACAAAAGCGTACTGCATTTATTTGTTTTACTGAATATTGCTGGTCTCTCTCTGCATTTTTGTTAACAAAACTGTACTGCATTTATTTGCTTGACTGAATATTCCTGGTCTCTACTTCGTTAACAAAACTATACTGTATTGAAAATTGCTGGCCTCTATCTGCATTTTGTTTTTCCCACCACCTCGCCCCAAGTGTTGTTGAATTCTTAAATGTGGTGGCTTTGGAATTGCCCACCCCTGCTGTAAATTTGATTTTGAACACTCCTCCCAGTCCCATCTTATCAGCTCATTCTGTGTACAGACAGAGCATTTGGGAAGGCCATCCCTCTTACTTTCTTAATTTCGAATTATCTTCTGTTTCCTCCCCTCCACTTAAAAAAAAAAAAAAAAATGATATATATATATATATATACATACACACACACTTTATTCAACTGCTTTTACTGTAATTGTGTTCTTCCTACTTTATTACCTTATTTTGCTGTGCTGCTTGCTCTTAAGTGTTCATGCGCTTTTATTCTGCTGCATTTATTACTGCTTTGTTAGTAGCCTGATTAAAGTGGTCTGTTATCCTAAGTCTCTTAGTTTTGGTTTTAGCCCTTAGGCTTGAGGCCAGTTATTTTACATTTAAGAAGGTTTTTGTGGTCTACACTCTTGTGGATAACGCCTTACCAAAATCCTCTCTTCAGAAGTCCGCCCAAGTTTTCAGAACATTATGTCTGGACAATTCCCATCAGTTTCCTCTGCCAGCCTGGTCGACATGGGCTTAGTGAGACACTATAGCAAATCCCATATGTTCACTGACAGCCCTCTTCTCCTAGCATATAATTCTTCTACTTGCGAGAAATACATCTACATCAGTAACCTGGAATCCATGCTCTCCTGCACCACAGTCAGTACTCCTGACAAAGAAGAGATCGCCAGCATAAACACCACACCATCCACATCACATAGCCAAGCACAACACACACCCACCTATGCAGAGATCCTAAATAAAAACTTACCTAAACAGCACAGACCTCCAAAACACGCTCTCAAACATTCCGCACACAGCAACAAATACAGCACACACAGCAGACAACACACCAGTGTCTCACAAACACAGCACATTAGGCATAACAATAAACCAGACATAATAGTCATCGGCAACTCAATTGTAAGACACACCCATGTCCCCCTCACCAGACTCAACAAGGTGAATGTCACGGTCAGTTGTCTGTCAGGAGCCAGAATCCGACAGATGATGCAAACACTTAAGTCTCTACACAACAGATACATTTATGACTTTCTCATTGTCAATGTTAGTGTGAATGACTTCAGACATATCTCCCTGGACTATATGAAGAGAGACATAATTGAGCTATCAGAATGTGTGTCAGGCAGGTATAACCCTAGCCCTAAGCAGCATCCTACCTTCACCAAGAATGATACCACAATACCAACAAGAAATAATTGACTTTGACAATTGGCTTAGTTTCTGCTGTCATTCCAAGGGGATCCAGTATCTGTCTGCCTTGGATGACTTGGTTGACAGGCCTTGATGCTTTGCCAGAGATGGCCTCCACCGGTCACCCCTGGGATTCCAAATTCTGGCAAAGGCTCTTACCTCTCCTATTATGCCTTTTTTAGACAATGTCCCAAAGACAAATCTTCCAATACAAGAGATCTGTCAAAAAGCATATTGAAGGTCATGCTGCTTAACGTTAGGATCCTTAACCTGAAAAGGCACTCACTGGTGGCTCTCCTTGCACTGGAAGTTGCCAACATCTGTGCAGTCACAGAAACTTGGTTCAAGGCTACAAAGAGTACCTCTGCCTTACCAAGCTATACCTCATTCCACACATTCTAGCCCCAAAAATGAGGTCAGGAAGACTAAGGGTGATGGAGTCTCTATCTTCATTAAAGAACAGCACACCTCCAGACTTGTTTGCCAGCACGACACACTAAAACTATTCCAGATTCAACTGACAGTTGGCAAGACACCCATCCAAGTTATACCCAGCTATAGACCCTCCTCCATGACTCAGGACACCCAGTCCTCCTACCTGGACCTACTTGACTCCATCAAGGTACCCCCCCCCAACACCTTAATCCTTGGTAACTTCAACTACCCTACCACAGACTGTGTGAATTATTCCTGCACTAATGCACTCACCCACTGATTCTTTGGCTTCATCAATTCTAATGCACTAGACCAGCTCGTCTCATCCCCCACAAGGGGAGATAACACTCTGGGCTTGGTTCTCACAAACATGGGCGGCCACTGCACCACTCCCATAGTAAAGTTCTTCCATGGTGATATCAGATCGGTCTCATCTGAAAATTCTATACCACCCCCACCCCTAACCAGGCTAAAAAAATTCTCAAAAGCTGACTTCAACCTTCTAAGGGAGGGTATCAGTAGCTTCACACCACTGCCCCCCTCACAGGATGCAGACAACTATTCTGAACAGTATGCCAATGCAGTATACAAGCATCTGTATAACTGCAAGGACTCGGACGTACCCAACAGAACTAGAACCTGCTCCTCAAGGAAACACAAACCTGTCTGGTGGACACTTTTTGCAGCAAAAGGAAGAAACTTGTCAAAGGGTAAAAAGGCACAAATTCCCAATTGGAAAAACTCAAAAACTCCCTCCTTAGCATCAACGAGTACGTTAGATCATTAGTGAAAACCTCCAAAAACAATTATGAATCAAATCCAGCCTCTGAAACAAAGGAAAACCACAAAGCCTTCTTCAGTTACTTCAGGAACCTCCATGGCAAAGCCCAGGTTTGCTCCAAATTAGTACTTAATGGCACCATTTACACTGATCCTATTGAATTACCCAACCTGCTAGAAGATAGGATCAAGCGCAAACTTCACCCCCCCCCCGTTCCCCTAAAAGCCCATTCGACATCCCCCAATACTGGTCTCACACCTCAAATCTCTGTAGATCAAGTGTTAAAGGGTCTATCCAAAGTAAAGAACACAGCTTCCATGGGACCTGATAGTATACCAGGCTGTATTCTGCACCATCTCCAACAAGAACTATCTTCGCCATTGAGCACCCTATTCAACCACAGCCTAAGTACCTGCTTCATTCCAGCAGAGTGGAGAACTGCCATTGTCATCCCTTTGCAACAAAGGTGGTGCCACTTCTGACCCTGGAAACTATCACTCCATTAGCTTGACAAGTCTGTTCTGTAAAGCCATGCAGTGTATTATTATTAATCTCAAACAAGGAGATAGGCAATCTCCAAGCACTTGACCCCGTCCAATTCTGATTCGTCAAGGGTAGATCTTGCTTGCAGAACCTCGTTGACTTCTTTGAGACTGTCATCAAAGACCTGGATGAGGGAAAATCAGTACATATGACTCACCTGGACTTGGCCAAAGCCTTTGACACAATCCCCCACTTGGGCACCATCAAAAACTAAACAACTTGGCATAAATCCCTACCTTATCAGGTGGGTGGACAACTGGCTCACAAATAGGACCCGCAAGATCAAAATAGGCACATCCACTTCCGAAAGCAGACTTGTCACTAGTGGGGTTCCCCAGGGATCTGTCCTGGGACCCCTATTGTTTGGCATCTATTTCTCAGAGGTCCAGGCAAAGACAAAACGCCTGTGGCTGACCAAGTTTGTGGACAACAAAGTTGGGTGCTGTCACTGACTCCCCAAATGATGTTAACATTCTAAAAGAGGGTTACACAGCAACAAATGACTGGTGCCAAAGTCATGGTCTTACGTCGAACACAAAAAGAAATGTATTATCATAGCATTCGACAAAAATATGGCTCCTACTGATTACCACATCAACGGCACCCCCCTGAGCACACATCAATGGTAACTCCCTAAGCACACAACCTGTGGTGACCTGGGTACATAGGTTGACAACAATCTCACATTCGACCATCATGTAGCGGCAGTGGTCAGAAAACCCTTTTACTTGCTTCATTTCATAAGTAAAGGGATTGCATCCAGAAAAAAGGAGGTTATTAGCTCTCTGTACTCCTCCCTCATTAGGCCAATAATCGAGTACAACAGTGTGCCACATCCACAGCCAATAAGGCAAAACAATGTACCCAACACACTAGTCATAAGTAACTCTATAGTCAGGTAACACTGATGTCCCACTCACCAGGCTAAACAAGGAGAAGGTTACTGTCAGCTGCCTGTCAGGTGCCAGGATCCGCCACATAACCCACGCACTCAGGTCACTCCACAACAAGTACAAATATGACTGTCATTGTCCATGTTGGTGTGAATGACCTGAGACGCACTCTCCTGGACTACATGAAAAGAGACATGGAAGAGCTCTCCGATCTTGTAGCCCAGGCAGGTATGACCCTAGCCCTGAGTAACATTCTGCCATCGCCCAGAATGATACCGCAGTACAAGGACAAAATGATTGACTTCAAAAATTGGCTAAGCTTCTGGTGTCATTCTAAGGGGATCCAGTATCTGTCTGCTTGGGATGACATGGTCGACAGATCATGATGCTTTGCCACAGATGGCCTGCACCCCTGGGATTCTGGATACTAGCTAAGGCTCTTGCTGCCCCTATAGTGCCTTTTTTAGGCAAGGTTCAAATGACAAATTCACCACCGTAACAAAAACAGGCAAGCAAAAACTGAGGGTAATGTTACTCAATGCTAGAAGTCTAAATCTCAAAATGCACTCACTCGAGGCACTCCTTAAAATGGAGAATATCGATATATGTGCAGTGACTGAGACCTGGTTCAAGGCTCCAGAGAGCACCCCTGCACTACCAGGCTATGAGTCATACCACACTTTTCGGCCATGTAACCTAGACCGAAACACCAAAGGCGGAGGTGTGTCCATATTCATTAAGGATATCCACACCTCCAGGCTAGTTGCTCAGCATAAAGCATCCGAGGTTATCCAAGTGCAACTAACTCTGGGCACAACTGCAATCCAAATTGTAGCGTGCTACAGATCCCCCACCATGCCCCAGGATTCCCACTCCTCTTTTCTTGATGTGCTGGAAAATATTAGGGTTCAACCAAATACCCTAATAATGGGCGACTTCAACTAACCCACCATTAACTGGGAAAACTACTCGTGTACCAACTCCTTAGCTCAATGCTTTCTGGAATTCATAAACTCCAATGCCCTTGATCAACTTATCCACACCCCCACCAGGAGCAACAATATCCTAGACCTAGTCATTACCAACATGAGTGACCGGTGTTATACACCTGAAGTCCATTCCTTGTTGGTCGGATCCGACCATAAGCTAATCACCCTTCATATCCACAGTTCACCCCCCATTAAGGAAACCACGGTAAAAAAATTCTTCAAAGCCAACTTCATGATTCTTAAGACAGAAGTGGTGAACTTCATGACACCCATGCAGATGGGCAATACAGTTACAACTGCCAAATCCTACACAAATGCACTCTATATGCACTTACATGAGTGCATGGTTCGTGCTATCCCAAACAGAACCAAGACGCTATCCTCCAAAAAAAGGAAAGCCAATCTAGTGGTCCCCTGCCATAAACAAACTGTACAACAGAATTAAGAAACTGTTGTAAAAGAGAGTAAAATCCCATGAGTGGAGGAGCTTCCTGGTCAGCCTCAGTAAGAAGCTGAGATCCCCTATCAGATCCTCCAAAGCTAGCTACGAAAACAAAATCGCCACTAATTCTAAGGACAACCACAAAGCATTCTATAGCTATGTTAAGAATCTTGATGGCAACACCCAGATCTGCTCTGAGTTACAACACAACAGCATGAAAATTACAGAACCAACTGATACTGCCAAATTCCTGGCAGACAGGTTCAGTGCTAACTCCCCCCCCCCCCCCCAAGGGCCCATATCTATACAGGAAGAATGCAGAGTCCCTGTAATCACAACTACACAGGTAAAAGCTGCACTCTTTAAAGCCAAAAACACAGCATCCATGGGACCAGACAATATCCCAGGCTGCATTTTACACGAACTGGCTCCCCACTTAAGCACCATGTTTAATCATTGCCTCACATCAGGCTTTGTGCCCACTGAATGGCGCACAGCAACAGTTATCTCACTCCACAAAGGGGGAGCCACCACTGATCCCTGGAACTATCGACCTATTAGCCTGATGAGCCTGGTCCTCAAGGCCATGGAACGTATCATCATGGAACTCATAAACAAAGACATTGGTAACCTCCAAACTCTGGATCCACCCAGTTCGGGTTTGTGAAAGGCAGATCATGCCTCCTGAACCTTATCAACTTCTTTGAGGCAGTCGCCAAAGCCGTAGATGAGGGAAAGGTGGTTCACACAGCCTATATTGACCTCGCCAAGGCTTTCAACACCATCCCCCATTCTGGAATTATCGCTAAACTCACTAAACTAGGTATAAATCCCTACGTCACAAGATGGGTTGCCAACTAGCTCATTGACAGAACCCACACTGTGAAAGTTGCAGACTTCAAATCTGACCTCAAAGCAGTGACAAGTGGAGTACCACAGGGATCCATCCTGGGACCTCTCCTGTTTAGTATCTACTTATCTGAAGTACAGGCTAACACAGAAGGCCTCTGGCTAACTAAGTTCTCAGATGACTGCAAACTAGGAGCCATAGTAGAGTCCCCAAATGATGTGGACATCCTACAGAAGGGCCTCGTTGAGACATATGCCTGGTGTCAGAGCCATGGCCTCAAGCTCCATGCCAAAAAGTGCAGTGTCATCCCCTTTGGTAAAAACTCTGCACCCATGAACTACCACATAGGCTGCAGTCCACTTAACATCGAATGTGTGATAAGAGACCTTGGGACCCAGGTGGACAGTAGTCTCTCCTTTGATAGCCACATTAGTCAGGAAGTCCTTCTACGTGGCACACCTCATCATAAAAGGGTTCTCATCCAGGAAAAAAGAGGTCATTGTTCCCCTCTACTCAACACTCATTAGACCCATTATAGAGTACAATGCCCCTTTTGAAATGTACCTCACAAGACATCTGCAACAGCTAGAAAGACCACAGAAGTACCTCACAAAGAGGATTACTGGCCTCAAACAAATGCCCTACACTGACCATCTCAAAAAACTCCAGCTTCACTCCGTAGCATATCGCCTACTCCGAGGTGATCTCTGCCTAACAGATAAAGCCATGTCAAACCCAGAGTTGTTGGACATGCTACACCTAAAGAAATCCCAATCCCTCCGAGCTACACGCTCTAGGGACCTAAACCTTCTCACCACAAAAAACAGGACATGCTGGAGGGATAGATTCCTGTCCCAGAGACTCCCCATACTCTGGAACAGACTACCCATCTATGTCAAGCAAAGTTCTTCATTAGCACTCTTCAAGAAGAATCTTGATGAATGGATGGGAAATAGTAAATACACCCTGGGAATCACTTCTGTGTGTCTGCTCGACAGTGGCACAGGAAAATAACTTTCTTGGATGGTGTAAGCCAGGGAACCTTGTTGGCTAGGCTTACATAGGCCCTTGGGCCAATAGCCTAGTACCTACCTATGAACCTATGGTAGGTTGGTTTGGCAGGTACCTCTCCTAACACCTGCACCAACTGGAAAGGCCACAGCAACACCTCAAAAGAATCCATGGCCTCCAACACCTATCCTATGTGGACAGGCTCAAATCACTATCACTCAACTTGGTATCGTACAGATTTTCTCAGAGGTGATCTGTCTCTCACCTACAAAGCAATCTTGGGCCCTGCCCTACTAGAGATGCTCCATATCTGCAAATCAAACTCCATGCACATTACCCGCTAGCAAGGTCTAAATCTAATATGCAACATTAACAAAACCTTCTGGAGAGGCATGTTTGTCTCCCATAGGCTGCCCAGTCACTGGAATAAACTTCCCATAAACATCAAACAGAGTACCTTGCTGACCCTCTTCAAGCACAACCTTGATGAGTGGATGGGAAACCCCAGGGGTTCTACCTGTGTCCCTTACTGACAGGGGCAACAGGTGCTGACTGAGGTTTCTTTTCTGGGGATAAACTCTTGGCTAGGCTTGTAAGGGCACCAGGGCCATTAGCCTAGTAACCTCCTATGATTTTTTTTTTCAGCAGAGGCCCAGAGAGAAAAGCTACACACAGTACATACAATTTAACACATCTGATTAGATTAGACAATACAGCATGATACAATACAAGGTAACAGAGTTAATACAATCAAGAAATATACATGTTCAATACAAAACTCAGTTATAACAGAAGATCATAGGATAGCAAAGCAGAAGTTATACAACATGACGTGTCAAACGCTTTCTATAAAGAATAAGAGGAATAAAGTAAGTTGCAAGCAGGCACAGAATAGTGAAATGAGAGATATTTACAACATAATGCAATTTCTGTATCAAGGAAGTAGAGGTTTTAGAGTCATCTGAGAGACACAATTCAGTCCGGAGCAGTGCAAGGGTACAGCCACTTATTGGATAAGTGAGTTTTTAGCACTCTTAAATTGAGACAAGGCTGGGAGTAGATGTAATGTCAGGTAACAGAGCATTCCAGATTTTGCCTTTGTTGTTTGAGAAAAAGTATTCCCCAGATAGTTTTTGGCTGTATTTATCTTTATAAGGAGTTTATTGGTGGAGTGAAGGGTCCTGGCATCAGAATATGGCTCAAGTAATGTTTACAGGGCAGGTGTTTTCTCAGGTTGATAGAAGATTTTATGGGCCATAGTTAACTGGTTAAAGAGAAGGAGTTGGGGGAGCTCCAATCACTTCAGTTGTTTGAGTGCTGTGCAGTGGTGGGATCTATGGTTTGTAGCATAGCTGGCATTTTTATTGCAAAAGGACTCAAGTTTTGCCAAGTAGGATTTTCTTAGATATGGGAGCATGGGAGATGCAAATTGCATAGTTGAGATCAGGCGAGATTGGGCAATAGTAACTTTAGTGTTTTTTTGTTAAGTATGGTTTGTTGCTATACAGTGTTTCAAGTTTTGTGTATTCTTTTTACTGTTTGGGATATGTGGATGTCAAATGTCATGTTGCAATCAATTTCAACTCCTAGAAATTTGGTGTGACGTGAGGGGGAGATAATGCCGTTATCTGATGAAACATTAAATGTGATAGTGGGTATAACTGATTTAGTGTGTTGGAAAATCAGAAGTTTGTTTTTTGGAGGGTTCAGAATTAGTTGGGAATTTGTTAGCCAGGTCTCTGTTAGGAAGGATTATTGTGTTAGTGTTTATAGTTCTTGTATGGTACAACACCACATATCACTGTTGATTCATCTGCATATTGGATGAGTGAGGCTTGTGGGGCTGAGGTATGGAGTTATTTGTAAATACTGAGAACAGTAGGGAGCCTAATATTGAGCCTTGTGAGACACCTAGTATGATGGGAAGAAGGGGTGATGGTGTTTATTGCCAACATAATGCTTGCTGGCACCCAGTTAGGTAGCCCTGGAACCAGGCATGGGTAGACTGACCTAGGTTTAGCTCAGAGAGGACATTTAGAAGTTTATATGAGACCATATTGAAGGCTTTTGACAGGTCTAGAAAGATAGAGGATACATATCTACTGTTTCTGTGAAGACTGATGGTATTAGTAAATGGTATTAGCATGGTAGCACTGTGATATGGTTGAAAACCATGCTGAGTATTAAGTTGTTTGTTAGTATGGAGGCAATCTGTGATTTCTTTGTGAATGATTCTCTCCAGTATCTTAGAAAGTGGTGATAAGATAGTGAATGGACTGTAGTTAGATCTGTTGATAAGCCTCCTTTATGAAGTGGGATAATGTGAAATTTTCCAGATGGTAGGGACTTGGTGTTCTGCTATGAATCTATTGAAAAGAATGGATACTGGATAGGCAATACCATCAGCAATTAGTTTTAGGAAATGAGCAGGTAATTTGTCTGCAGCTAGGGTGTTGGGCTTTAGTTTCTTAAGCAGTTTTTTAATTGTTTTGATTGATACAGGTTGCAGGGAGAAGCTGGTCTTGTTGATTGTTGGACAGTGCTAAGATAATCTCAGTAAGGTATTTACTGAATTGGGTAGCAATGTTCTCAATATTATTAAAAGTAGTGTGTGTGGAAGGGAGGTTGTTGACTTCGCCTGGTAGGAGTATATGGTTTACTGCTGAACAGAATTTTTATGGGTTATTATGGTGCTTAGTTTGGATATCCGAGTAATAATTTATCTTATCTTGTTTAATTTGCTTCCTTGCTCTTTTTCCAAGTTCCCGGTAGGTCTGAATTTCGGTTTGGGATTAGTTTTGTACCAACTTTCCCAGGCCTTGTCTCTTGCTTTTAGTAGTGAACTAGTTTCTTTGCCTAGCCATGAGGCATAATTAAATTTAACTAATATAATACTGATAAAGGACTGTGTGTTTAGGATGGTCAGTAAAGTAGTATTAAAATAATATACAGCTTCCTCTAGGGGAAGTAGTTTAATTGGTATCCAGTTGCTATGTTTAAGGATGTTTGTGAGATTGTTGGGGTTTAGATGTTTTGTTTCTTATTTATTGGTACTTTTTGTTTGATTAGTTCGTTGTCTAAATACATAGGTTGGAAAATGGTCACTGAGGCTGTCTGGGAGACATCCAGAGTTAGAGGAGAGAGCTGGCCTGTTTGTTAAGATTTAGGTCAAGAGTGGAATGTTTACTGGACGATTTACTGATCCTAGTGGGTTGTTTCTATGAGTTGGGTAAAGCCAAGGAGTGATGTATTTGTTGGGATTTTGAGACCTGAAGTCTTACCAGTCTACATTAAAGTCACCCATGATTATTGCTTCCTGAAGCAACGTTTAAGTTGTCCAATGCAATATATTTTCTAATGTATGGATATTATCCCCGGTGGGATATAGGTTCCTATTATGTGGTTTTTTGGGATTAATGTAAAGTTTGGTAAACATTACTTCAGCATTGTCAAAGTTAGGTGTTTTATGATCTAAGGTTTCTAGGGAAAGGTGGCTTTTAAATAATAGTGCCACGCCTCCACCTCTTTTTCCTATCCTGTCTTGTCATATGATATTGTAACATGGTGGGAGAATCTAATCAGTGTAAATATTAGGCTTTAGCCAACTTTTTGTGAGGAATACAATGTCAGGAGAGTATAGAGAGAAGTTGATGTGCAGCTCATGGATTTTGTTGTTGATATTTCTTATATTAATATTTAACAGTAAGATATCAGTTTTGTTTCTAGGAGGGATAGTTGTTAGCTGGGAGTGGTTGTTCTTTTGGGAAGCTGAATAGTTTAGACTGGGGTTTGGGTGTATTATCCCCAGTACGAGTTAGTTTATATGCTATGATAACTAGAGTTTTCAAGATTATGGCTATGTACTTATCGTATTTCTGCGAGATTTTAGGGATGTTTGGGTGGGGGAGTAGTGTGTATGATGAAAGCATGTGATGTTACGGATTGAGCAGAATATGGAAATGCTGGGAGGTTTTAGTGGCTTGATGTATGAGATAGAGTGGGATGGGATAGGTTCTTTAAGTTTGGTGTGATACAAAGAGCTACGTGCTGCTAGTGTTAGAAATATTAGAGTGATTATAAGCATAGTAGGTGCCTATATTGTGGTGTAGGGTGGAAGAGAGCAGTTTTTTTTTTGGTGTGGGTGGAGTTTTGCGGTTAGGCACTGTAGTGAAGTTCATTTAGTGTAGTTTGAATTGTTTGTGTTGTAGAGGGGGTGGGTTGGGTAATGTCATTTCAATTGGTAAGATGTTTTGTTTGGATGGGTTGTTTTAAGGGAGTGGCTAGATTGGAATAAATCCAGCAAAAGTGGGGGGTGGGAATCGGGATACGGTAGCGGAGCGGAGTGGAGTGAGCTCAAATGTAGCGAGGGCAAATGGAGCTGGTAAGACCAGAAAAAGTCTCAGTCTGCGAGCTCAAAAAACATTCTGTTGCTCAGGTGAGTGAAGGAGATTGGGTCTGCACCAATATATGCAGAGTTACAAACTGAGCTTAATGCATTTATTACCAGTGTCAATGTTAATGTTGCAACTATGGAGCTGTGTGTCTGTGAGTTAGTTAGGCCATTTTATCAAGTTAAAATTTAAACTAAGGTGTAGGGTGGGAGCCACTAAGCTTATACTGGTCTCTGTTCTGGTGATGTACGAGCGCGTTTAGAGGAAAACAAAACAATTTACTTTTGGAATATGCATTACACATACAAGTTTAGCTGGTTCCTAATATAAGACTGCATTACTGTTCAGTTAAATTACACCTCGCTTCAGCTTAACTTTTCAGCCATCTGCTTAATACAAATTTTCATAAAAATTCCAAAATATCTCAAACCTCTACAGAATCCCCATTTATTTTTCTTGATATAGGCTCCCTAGGTTTGTTGACAACCCTTGCAGCATTCTGTTGCCTAAGTCATTGTGCTAAAAGTTTTTATGCTAAAAGTTTTTATGCTTTGGAGTCATCAAAAAATAGCTGCTTAATTGCACTCTTTCTTTACTCATGCACATTGCCGAGATATTCAGTTATTTTCCCTTTAGCACTCTACATTTGTTCCTCCCCTCTTTTCTGTGAGATTCCCCTTATTCTGCAATACTTTAAACTTTGTCAGCCCCTAAGTTATTTCTATTTCTTAGCATATCTCTTTTGACCCTAATTTTAAACTCCATTTTCATTTTGTCACAGTCCCTAGCTATAACCTGTGAATACAGTTTTATCTTCCTAATAACTCTCAAAAAATTCCACTGCCCATTCCTTTAATTACTCTCTTTTTAACAGGTGAGGAAGTACCAGTGTCTTATTTTTACTTCATCAGCCTACATTTTGTATCTTAGTTTTTATTTGGTGCATAAACAAAAATACTTACTGGATGTGTGTCAAAGCTTTCAACTGAAAGCACACGTTCCTGTGAAATACAATTTCTATCTATTCTAGCCCAGTTATTGTTCCTTGGGGAATAATATGCAAATTCTGTCCAAGTTTCTACTACTGAATTCACATCTTCCACAACAAATATTTTCATAAATTTCTTCAGAATTCTACCCTCTTTTGTTATATTGTCCCTTACTGGCTCCCCGATACATCCTCACTATTGCAAAATTCCAGTCTCCACCTACAAATAATATTCCCTGTAGAAAACTGATTTCTCCCAAAATTTTCTAATAGCAGTTTTCGGTGGAATATAAGTAAATAGGTTCCATAGGTGTGTACTAGGCTAATGGCCCTGGAGCCTTTACAATCCTAGCCCATAGAAGTACCCTGGCATCGTGCTGCCTGATGTTAGATCCCAGTGCCTCTATCAAATAGAGCCACTAGAGTGATCCTTGGGGTGAACTTTCCATTTCCCATCCACTCATCAAGATTTCTCTTGAAAACGGCCAGTGAGGTGCTCTGCTTGACATGTATGGGAAGTCTATTCCAGAACATGGGCAGTCTCTGGGTTATGAACCTGTCCCTCCAACATGTTCTGTTGAATGTGGTAGTGAGGTTGAGGTCACTGGAGGGTGTGGTGAGGAGGGACTGGGATTTCTTTTGATGTAGCATTTCTAACAGGGCTGGATCAGACATGGCTTTGTAAGTCAAGCAGAGATCGCCTCTTAGAAGACAATATGAGACAGAGAGTAGCTGTTGTTTTTTTGAGTCTGTCAGTGTAGGACATGTGTTTAAGTCCTAGGATCCTCTTCATGAGGTACTTCTGCAGCCTCTCCAGGTGTCTAGTGAGGTACATGCCAAATGAGGCATTATACTCAATAATTGGTCTAATGAGGGAAGAGTAGAGAGAGATGATGACCTCTTCCTTCCTGGATGCAAAACTCTTGGTAATGAGATGTGCCACATATAAGGACTTTCTGACCACAGTGGCAATAGGTTGGTCAAAAAAGAAGTTGCTATCAACCAGTGCCCCCAGATCTCTTATAATGCCTTCGGTGTTCAGTGGGCTCCCATCGATGCAGTAATTGGTGGGAAATTAGTTTTTCCCAAAGGAGATGATGACGCATTTTTTGGCATTAAGCTTAAGTCCATAGTTTCGACACCAGTCATTGGTCTCAGTGAGGCCTTTCTGTAGGATGTCTGCATCACTTGGGGAGTTGTTAATGGCTCCCAGCATGCAGCCGTCTGCGAAGTTGGTCGGCCAGAGTCCCTCTGTGTTGGCCTGGACTTCTGAGAAGTAGATGCCAAACAGGAGACGACCCAGGACCGAACCTTGTGGGACTCCACTCATGACTGGTCGGCAGTCTGACTTGGAGTCCGCTACTTTCACACTGTGGGTTCTATCTGTGAGCCAATTTGCAACTCACCCAATGATATAGGGGCTGATGCCTAGTTTGGTGAATTTATCAATGATTCCCAAGAGAGGAATGGTATCAAATGCAATGGCCAGATCGAGGTAGGCTGTATGAACTGCCTTACCCTCATCCACAGCTCTGGTGACTGCCTCAAAGAAGTTAACCAGGTTGAGCAGGCATGATCTACCTTTCACAAAACCAAATTACATGGGATCTAGAGTTTGGAGATTCCCTATAACCTTGGTAATTAGGTCCAAGATGATGCGCTCCATAGCCTTACACATCAGAGTCATCACGCTAATGGGGTGATAATTCCCAGGGTCTGTAGTCGCTCCCCATTTATGGAGAGGAATGACTGTAGCAGTGCGTCATTCAGAAGGGACAAAGCCTGAGGTGAGGCTCTGAGTGAACAATGCACACAGATGTGGTGCCAGTTCACTTTGTAGTTCATGTAGAACACAGCCAGGGATATTGTAGGGTCCCATGGAAGCTGTATTCTTGGCCTTGGATAATGCACCTTTAACCTGTGCTGCAGTGAAGCTGGGTGTCTGGCATTCTTCCGGTATTGTGATTGGTCCTTTAGGGGGGGAGGGGTAAAGTTGGCACGGAATCTGTCGGCCAGTATTTTGGCAATATCTGTTGTCTCAATATAGGAGTTACCATTGTGCAGCAAATCTGGTTACTGCCGTGGAGATTCTTGATAGAACTACAGAAGGCTTTGTGGTTGTTTTTAGTGTCTGCTGCAATTCTGCCTTCATAGCTGGCTTTAGAGGTTTTGATGAGCGATCTCATCTTTTTGATGAGGCTAATAAGGGAGTTTTTCCAGTCTTGGGACTTCACCTTTCCCTGCAACAGTTTCTTCCTTCTGTTGTTGAGTTTTATTAATGGCAGGGGACCATCAGACTAGCTTCCTTCTTTGGAGGAGAGCATCTTGGTTCTGTTGGGTATGGCTAGTTCACTGCATTGCATTCATGTACATGTTCGTACAGTGCACTGGTGTATAATTCAGCATTCATGCATCTATTTTCTATTGGCATGGGTGTCATGAAGTTAGCCACCTCTGTTTTTTGGAGGGCAAAGTCAGCTTTAGAGAAGTTTTTCATGGTGGTTACCTTTGTGGGAGGTGTGGGTGAGATGAGGATTTCTATGGTGATTAGTTTGTGGTCGGATCTAACCAGGGAGGAATTGACTATTGGTGTAGAGCAACAGTTGCCCATGTTAGTAATAACCAGGTCAAGGATGTTGTTTCCTCTAGTGGAGATAAGACTGAGCTGGTCCAGGGCATTGGAATTGATGAATTCCAGGAAGAGCTGGGCCAGTGTATAGGTGCAGGAGTAGTTTTTCCAGTTGATGGAGGGGTAGGTGAAGTCACCTAGTATGAGAGTGTTGTGTTGGACCCTAATAGTTTCCATGGTGCTTAGGAATGTGGAGTCAGTCTTGGGGAATGGTTGGGGACCTATAGCAGGCTATGACCTGAATCACCATCTTACTCAATGTTAGTTGTACCTGAAGTATCTCAGATGTGTTATGTTGGGCTACTCGTCTGGAGGTGTGCATAACCTTTATGAATATGGAGCTTCAGTCCATGCTCTGGGGCCGAAATGTGTGGAATGAGTTGTAACCTGGTAGCGCAGGGGTGCTTTCTGTTGCTTTAAACCAGGTCTCAGTTACAGCATAAATGTCGATGTTCTCCACTTTGAGGAGTGCTTCGAGCAAGTGCATCTTGAGATTAAGACCTCTAGTGTTGAGCAGCATGACCCTCAGATGGCATTTATTTATAGCTGTTGCAGTGGTAATTTGGTCTTTGGAACACCACCTAAAAAAGACACTACAGGGGTGGCAAGAGCCTTAGCCAGTATACGTAAACCCAGGGATGACAGATGCAGGCCATCTCTGGCAAAGCATTGAGGTCTGTCAATTATGTCATCCCAAGCAGACAGATACTGGATCCTCAGAGTAACACCAGAAACGTATCCAATTGTTGAAGTCAATCATTTTCTGCTTGTATTGCAGTATCATTCTGGGTGACGGTAGAATGCTGCTCAGGGCTAGGGTCATACTTTCCTGGGACACATAATCCAAGACCTCCACCATGTCTCTTTTCATGTAGTCCAGGGAGGTGCATCTCAGGTCATTCACACCCACATGGACAATGACAGAGTCATACTTGTACTTGTTGTGGAGTGACCTGAGTGCGCGAGATATGTGGTGGATTCTGGTACCTGACAGACAGCGGACTGTTACCTTCTCCTTATTCAACCCGAGTGGGGCATCAGTGTGCCCGACTATTGAGTCACCTATGATTAGTCTACTGGGCAAGCTGTTTTGCCTTAAGGGCTTAGGTTGAGGGGCACACTGCATAGGTGAGCTGTGTGCCTTCTGGTTTTGTACTGTGTTGTGGCGGTCGAGTGCATTTCTGCCTTGGAGGTCTCTGCTGTTTGGGTAGATTTCTACTGAGAGCCTCCGCAAAGGTGTGTGTGTGTGGTTTGTGTTTTTATGTGAGAGCTGTGATGGTGGGTGTTCTGGAAGGCTATGTGTTCCATGTGATGTGGTGCAGGTGTTGACCTCCTCTTGACCAGCTATTCCGGTCTTGGCTGGAGAGTGCATGGCTTCCAATGTGGAGATGTAAGTGCATCGCACAAACGTCTGAGTGTTGGGAAGTAAGAGGAGAGGGTTGTCTGTGTACGAGGCAGTTGCTACACTGCCTCAGAATCCCCAAGTTCGCCAGGTAATAGGAGAAAGCACTGGGAACAGACCTTTAGACAGGCCAGGAGGGATGGTCATCATTGCTATGTACTGGAGCCATTTCCTTATAGGATGTCTAGTACTGAAAGCACTTGTGTGTGCTACAACAATTGCTACAAAAAGCCTCATGACGTGCTAGGCGAATAACCTAATTAAAGTGCAAGAGAGAAGAGAACTAGCAAGATCTAAGGGAAAAATTGAAGAGCAGACGTTCTGGCACCGGTAACAGTTTACCCCAGCTTAGCAGCTCTCAGACGCGGGCTTTTAAATCAGAAAGTTGAAAAGGACAGAAAAACTGCCCATACTACCAATAAACTACAATTTCAGAGTGAGAAACCACTCCTCTTGTGGTAGATAGGCTACCTAGTGCTTACCACTCCCACTGATAAGTTGGAAGGCTTCCCTCTAACAGAGAAAGGTCTGGGGAACTCAGAAACTTACAGACTTGCTGTACCCAGGACTGTTTTGTATCTGGACTACTCTAGAAACAGGAAAGGCGGGAAACAAGCTTAGAACTTTTTTTTCCTTTTTTTTTTTTCCTTTTTGCAAAAAAAAAGGTTAAAACCGTAATAAAATCACTTTAAATGCAGTACAAGCTAGCACACTTGAGAGTGTAGCAAATATATTTAAAATAAATGCAGTTAAATGAAAAGTACAGTTTTGTACCTACCATATATGTAGATGTTCGAAGATCCACATTGCTGCAGTTATAACCTGTGGGTAGTCCGCTGTCCTCGGTCGGCCCGAATACCAGAGTTAGGCTGGCGTCGGTCATGGTCGCTCAGATCTGACGTCAGTACGCCAAGGTATTAAAGCGCATGACCGACGTCATATCCTCAGTCTTTCTTGCCCCAGATGTCAGAAGGCCCTAAAAAGAAAGGCCATAGCCAAAAACAGAAAAACCTCCAAAACCCATGTACAAATAATATTTACAACCCAAACCACACAACCACTCCAAACTACAGAGGGGAAGGAGGGAGGGTAAATTGGACTGCAGCAATGTGGATCTTCGAACATCTACATTTATGGTAGGTACAAAACTGTACTATGTTCTTCATCTCACATTGCTGCAGTCATAACCTGTGGGTAGAATCCCAAAGCAAAGGTAATGGGAGGTTGGCAAAATTATAAAGCATTGGGAGCTGCTAACATGCCCCGTAAAACTGCAGTGGCAAACCCAGCCCTAGATTTGGAATAAAGAGGGAGATGGTAATGTTTAGAAAAAGTGTGCACTGAACTCCAAGTAGCTGCTTCCAAAATATCCTTAGTAGCTACACCCCTTAAAAAAGCAGTAGAAGTGGCAGTAGCACTAGTGGAATGAGGTCTGATTCCAGCCGGAATCTCCTTACCATAGTAAGAATAACAAAAAGCAATACAATGGCCAATCCACTTAGAAATAGTTTGTTTTGAAACAGGTTTCCCCTGAGAGCCCAAAGCAAAAGAAACAAATAACTGTTGAGACTGTCTGAACCCTTTAGTTCTGCTCAAATAATAACGCAACTGCCTGTGAATATCCAAAGTGTGTAAAATTTTCTCCCCTTTATTTTGGGGATCAGCATAAAATGTAGGCAAATGAATAGATTGGTTTAAGGCCACATTTGAAACCACTTTAGGCATAAAAGTAGGGTTAGTACGCAGGGATACCCTATCCTTATGAAAAATCAGGAAGGGTTCAACTGCCATTAGAGCCTGTAATTCAGATACCCTTCTAGCAGACGTAATGGCCAACAAAAAGCAGTCTTCCAAGACAAAACTTCAACTCAGATGTAGCTGCAGGTTCAAAAGGAGGTAAAGTGAGTTTTCCAACACAAAATTGAGATCCCAGGAAGGAGTAGGAGCTCTACGCGGGGGTCTTATGTTCTTTGCCCCTCTAAGAAATTGCTTAAACAAAGGATGAGAGAATAATGGTGGGTTACAGTCATAGTGAGCAGAAATGGCTGCAGCATGAACTTTTACAGAGGAGAAAGACAAACCCTTGTCTAATAATTCTGTAAGGTACTGAAGTGAAACACTCAAATTAGGCCCTGAAACATCAAAGCTCCTTGCTTTGCTCCAAATAAAAAATCTCCTCCATTCATCAGCATAAACTTTCCTTGTACTAGGCCTTCTGGCCTCCAAAATGACATTCAAAACTTGTTGAGGAAGCTGTGACCTTCCAGGTTCTAGAACAGAATATGCCAGGCTGTCAGATGCAGGGACTGTATCCTGATATTGAGGAAATGATTGCCTGCCTGGGACAAAAGGTGTGGAATTAATGGCAGAGGCCAAGGAGGCTCCCGTACTAAACTCCTCAGCAGAGGGTACCAGTGCTGTCGTGGCCAATCTGGAGCTATTAGAATCATGGAGGGCTTGTCCTGTCTGACCTTCAAGAGCACCTTGGGAAGGAGAGGCAGAGGAGGAAAGGCATAGACGTGAAGATTGTTCCAATTGAATGATAGAGCATCCACTTTCCAAGCTTTTGGATGAAACATCTTTGTGCAAAACTTTGGCAACTGGAAATTTAGTGGAGAAGCGAACAGATCTATGTCTGGAGTCCCCCAAGTCACTGTCAACTGTCGAAATACATGAGGATCCAACTTCCACTCATGGGGATCCACCATCTGTCTGCTCAAAACATCCGCTAAGGAGTTCTGTGCTCCCGGCAGAAACCTTGCCTGAAGAGTGAGATGCAAACTGAGAGCAGTCTCCCACAAAATCATAGCTTGCCTGCAAAGAGGGTACGAATGGGTTCCCGCTTGCTTGTTGATGTACCACATGACAGTTGTGTTGTCTGTTTGAATCAACACTTGTCCTGGGTGAAGAAGATCCTTGAAAGCCATCAATGCAAATTGGACTGCTAACATCTCCTTCAAGTTGATATGCAAATGTTGAAGTCTGGCAGGCCACGTGTCTTGAACCCATTTTCCATTGAGGTGTGCTCCCCAAGCCTTGTCTGAGGCATCTGTCGTTAAGATCTGACTCGCCTCTGGTCGGGTCACAGAGAGTCCCTTGTTTAGGTGACATTCCTGAGCCCACCACAAAAATTCCTTTTGAATGCAAGGTATTATCTGAATGACAGTGTCCAAATCGTGGCAGTGTTGAGTCCATACACTTTTGAGATACTATTGTAGCTTCCTCATATGCAGTTTGGCATTGGGAAGCACCAGAATACAAGATGCCATGAACCCCAAGGCTTGAAGGACTGTCCTTGCAGTCAGCCTGGACCGTAGAGACAATTGTTGGAAGTAAAATGTAAGATTTATTTGCTTGTCCGGGGTCAAAAAAGCCATCTGAGAGGCTGTATTCAGTCTCACACCCAGAAAGCACATGTCCTGAGAGGGTACTAGACTGGACTTTGATTCGTTCACAGAATACCCTAGGCACCTTAACACTGCCATAACATACTGTAGATGGTGAAGTAGCTTGTCTTTGTCTTGAGCAAGAATCAGGCAATCGTCCAAATAAGGATAAATTTGTATTCCTCTTAACCTTAAGAAGGCTATCACTGGAGCCAGAACCTTTGTGAATACCCTGGGCGCAGTAGATAAGCCAAAGGGCAATGCAGAGAACTGATAATGTAAAGTCCCAGCCCGAAAACGCAGGAATCTCCTGCAACTGGGCCTGATAGGAATATGAAGATAAGCCTCTTTGAGATCCAGAGTTACCATCCAGTGATCTTTGCCCAACAGAGGCAGAAGTTGTTGCAAAGTCAACATTTTGAATTTTGGAATGTCCAGGTATGTGTTGAGGATAGATAGATCCAAAATTGGCCTCCAAGTGTTTCCTTTCTTTGGTACAAGAAACAGGCGAGAATAAAATCCTAGGCTCACTTCTGACAGAGGAACCTGCTGTATAGCCCCCATTTGAAGAAGTAAAGAAATCTGTTTGTGAGCCTCCACCCTTTGCTGAGGAGGAACGTCTGGCATGCCTTTGAAAGGAGGCAATGTGTGGAAATAAAACTTGTAGCCTCGGTGTATAATGTCCAACACCCATTTGTCCTGGGTGACTAAAAGTCAATTTTGTCTGAAAAGTGCCAACTTTCCTCCCAGAGGAGCTGCCAGACAGGAAGGATCTGGCAGCTGAAGATGCAGGTCATTGGGTCTGTTTACGAAAGGACTGGCCCCTGCCCTCACCTGTAGATTGTGCAGGGGAACTCCACGTTCTAGGCCTGAAAGAACCCTGAGCTCTGCCCCTACCACGTCTAGATCTGCCCCTAGACTGTAAATCTGAAGAAGGGTAAGCCCATCCCTTAGTAGGCCAATTTCTGCTAAACTTAGGGGGCTGCACCTGCAAAAAATCCTTAACAGTCTGCATAGACTTAGCTTTGTCTTCCATTTTCTTCAAGACTGACTCCACAGGAGAACCAAACAAAACTTCAGACTGAAGAGGAGCATCTAAAATTCGAGCTTTAGCATGCTCTGACAAGTTCTGATCCTTAAGCCATGCATGCCTACGAATAACAGATCCAGTGGCAGCCACCCTGGAAGAAGCCTGTAAAGCATCAAAACCACACTGCAAAGAATGCTTACCCACCTGATCAGAGGCATGAACCAAATCCTGTAATTCCTTACAGTCTATGCCCTCTGCCAAAGCATCTACCTTAGACTTTAACTGAGAAAGGAGAAAATTCTGGTACTGCAACATATGAAACTGGCAATTCAAAGCCCTCATAGCTAGAGTGGAAGAGGTATACACTTTTTTACCCCACCTATCCAAAGCTCTAGAATCTTTATCCATAGGAACTGGATTCTTCACAACAGAAGCCCTGACACCCTTAGGACCCTGGCTAATAGTTTCTGGGTCAGCCCGTGGGCTTTTATACAGATATTTATGAGCCTCTGGCACTCTGTAATACCTATCTGGTTTAACCGGTGCAGGAGGCAGAGAGTCTGGATTAAGGGAAGCTTCACAGAAAACATCCTGAACATCATCCAAAACAGGAGATATAGCCAAGGGCCTATGTTGTGGTAAAAACAAAAATTCCCTAAGCCTCTTTCGGGAATCTGAGAAATCCTGACCTTCCCATTTAAAATGCTCCCTCATAGAATGCAGGGTTTCTGAAAAAGAAAAATCCTCTGGAGGAGAAGCAGAAGGACTAGAATCCTCTGCGTCTGAATCAGAATAAGGAGGAAAACCTGAATGTCTTCAGCCGAAGACTCTGAGTAATCTGAAGAATGTTCCAAACCTTCCACCTCTGGCTCCACCCTAGGCCTCTTATCTGGGGGGTGCATAGAACCTCTGATTAAGGAAATCAAATCTTCTGCCATTTTAAGCATGTGTTTTTTAGGTACAGAGCCTGCAGAACTAGGACTGACACCAGAGGAAGACAAACCAGGCCTGACCTAGGAAGGTACCTTAGAGGCAGAAGGGGAAGGCCTAACCACCTTATGCAAAGAAGGGAGTACAGCAACCTGAGAGGCCCCCTCAGCCTGACCCGACTCCTGAGAGGCCACATCTTGCAAAATTAACGGCTCCCCCTGAGACTCAGCTGAAACCTCGGCTGGATCCACAGGTTCCACCGTAGTTTCTAAAGAACCGGCGTCCGGAACGGACGACTCATCCTGCTTGGACTTTAACGATTTTTCCTTGCGCTTCTTAGCGGTAGCGGGCATCGGAGGATCCGACGGCATATTGTAATTACACCGCTTACCGAAGACCAGCCTAGCGCAATCTAACCTACGTTTAATAGGTTCATAGGTTCATACTAGGCTATCTGCCCGAGGGCATTTACAAGCCTAGCCCATCGTTTTGTGGCTTACGCCACCCCTTTAGTATGGGGAACTATACCCATTATTTTGCTGTGCCTCTGTCGAGCAGTGACACTGAGGTAATCCCTGGGGTATATCTGCGATCTCCCATCCATTGGTCAAGATTTCTCTTGAACAAGGCCAGCGAGGTGCTCTGCCTCACATGTACCGGGATTTTGTTCCACAGCATAGGGAGTCTTTGGGTGATGAATCTATCCCTCCAGCACGTCCTATTAATAGCCGTGTCGAGGTTTAAGTCTCCTGCCCTTGTGGCTCTGATGGATCTAGATTTTTTGAGGTGAAGCATATTCATCAAATCTGGGTTTGACATGGCCTTGTATGTTAGGCAAAGGTCACCTCTGAGCAAGCGGTAAGCAACTGAATAGAGCTGGAGTTCTTTCAGTCGGGCAGCATAGGATAGATTTTTGAGACCCTTTATCCTTTTGGTGAGGAACTTTTGTGGCCTCTCCAGCTGCTGCAAGTGTCGGGTCAGATACATTCCGAATGGGGCATTGTACTCAATCATTGGTCTGATGAGTGATGAGTAAAGGAGACTATGACCTCCCTTGATCTAGATGAGAATCCCTTCATGATAAGGTGGGCAATGTAGAAGGTCTTCCTAACTACTTTAGCTACATGGGTGTCAAATGACAGACTACTATCAACCTGGGTCCCCAGGTCCCTGATAACTTCTTCTGTGCTCAGTGGATTGCCACCTATTTGGTAGCTAGGGGTAACCTTGTTTTTCCGAAGGGTATGACTATGCATTTTTTGGCATTTAACTTTAGGCCGTGGCTCTGGCACCAGTTATCCGTTTCTGTGAGACCCTTCTGAAGGATATCTGTGTCAGATGTGTTTTCTACTATGGCCAGTTTGCAGTCATCTGCAAACTTTGTCAGCCATAACCCTCCTGTGTTTGCTTGTACTTCGGAAAAGTAGATGCCAAACAAGAGTGGGCCCAGGACTGAGCCCTGTGGGACCACTTGTGACAGGCTTTGAGTCTGACATGGCGCCAGCAACTCTGACCCTGTGGGTTCTGTCACTCAGCCAGTTTGCAACCCATCTTGTGATGTATGGGTTAACATTTAAGCTGATGAGTTTTTCAATGATACCCGAGTGGGGTATTGTATCGAAGGCCTTAGCCAGATCGTGGTAGGCTGTATGGACTGCCTTTCCCTCATCAATGGCTTTGGTGACTGTTTCGAAAAAGTCAACCAAGTTTAAAAGGCATGATCTGCCTTTGACAAAGCCAAACTGGGTTGGATCCAAAGTCTGCAAATTCCCTATGTCTTTATTTATGATGTCCATTATGATCCTCTCCATGGCTTTGCAGATAAGGCTTGTCAAGCTAATGGGCCGGTAATTTCCAGGGTCGGTGGAGGCACCGCCTTTGTGAAGTGGGACCACAGTTGCAGTGCACCACTCCTTGGAGTGCGTATCCAGAGGTAAGACTTTGATTAAACAGCTGTCCTAGCTGTGGGTTTAATTCCTCATTGAGTTCGTGGAGCACACAGCCGGGGACACCATCAGGTCCCATGGATGCTGTGTTTTTGCTTTGGAGAGAGCAGTTCTCACTTGGGCGCTGGAGATGTTTGGGGGCTGCAATCGTTTGGTATAGATATCTCTCCTTTTGGGGAGGGGAGAAGTTTGCACTGAACCTGTCAGCCAGTATGTTGGCAATGTCTGTAGGATCAGTAATCTTCACATCATTTTGAACTAGTTCTGAGCATATCTGGGAGTTTCCTCCTAGGTTTCTAACATAGCTAAAGAAGGCCTTATGATTGTCTTTTGAGTCTTTAGCTATTTTTCTCTCAAAATTTGCTTTGGATGATTTTATGAGAGCTCTTAGTTTTTTACTTATACTGATCAAGGGTGTCTTACCTTTTAAGGATTTTGCTCTATCTTGTAGTAGCTTCCTCCTTTTGTTGTAGAGTTTGTTTATGGCTGGGGTCCACCAGACTGGACGCTTGCCTTTGGTACAAAGAGTCTTTGTTTTGCTTGGGATTGCCTTATCCATGCAGTCCTGCAGGTGCTGGTAGAAGGCATTTGTAAGTGATTCAGCGGCTTGAGTACTGTTTTCCGCCGGCTCGGGGGCCTTAAAGGAGACCACACTAGTCTTTAGAAGTGTGAAGTCGGCTTTGAGAAGTTCTTTACTGTGGTCTTTTTATTTCAGGTGGGGGTGGGATGAGGACCTCCAGCGAGATTAGTTGTGATCTGATCTCACCAGTGAGGGGTATACTTCGGTGTTGAACATTGTGCTCCCATGTTCGTGATGATGAGATCAAGTATGTTATCTCCTCTTGTGGGGATGGTGACTAGTTGTTCCATGGCATTTGAGTTTATGAATTCCAGGAACTTTTGGGCTAGGGTGTTTGGGCTTGAGTAGTGTTCACAGTCTATATTAGGGTAATTGAAGTCACCTAGTATGATGGTGTTTGGTGATACATTTATCCCTCTAGTGTTTTCAGGAAGGCCATGTGAGGTTCCTGAGTTTGTGAGGTGGCCTGTAACATGCTACAATTTGCAGAGCAGTCTTGCCTACGGTTAATTGCACCTGGATGGTCTCCGATGCATCATGCGTTGCCACCAGTCTTGAGGTGTGGGTGTCCTTGATGAATATGGATACCCCCTCCTTTCTTGGTATTGTCCGGATTTTGGGGCCGGAGCATGATATGAGGTAAAACCTCATAGCGCTGGGGTGCTCTCAGGAGCCTTGAACCAGGTTTCTGTCACAGCACAGACATCGATGTTCTCCATACTGAGAAGGGCCTCAGTGCGTGCATTTTGAGATTTAGACTTCTGGCACTGAGCAGCATTACCCTTACTTTCTTGGCTTTTTTGTGAGCTAGGGTCGTAGGATTAGAGGTTGAGCCCTGCCTAAAAAAGGCACTATGGGGGTGGCAAGAGCCTTTGCCAATATCCGGAATCCCAGGGTGACAGGTGCAAGCCGTCCCTTGCGAAGCAGCGTGGCTTGTCCAGCATGTCATCCCAGGCAGACAGATACTGGATCCCCTTTGAATGACACCAGTGTTTAAGCCAATTGTTAAAGCTGATCATCTTATCTCTGTATTGTGGCATCATTCTTGGTGAAGGTAGGATACTGCTCAAGGTCAGGGTCATACCTGCCTGGGCTACATAATCAGAGAGCTCCTCAATGTCTCTTTTCATGTAGTCCAAGGAGGTGCGTCTCAGGTCGTTTACACCAGCGTGGACAATGACTGAGTCATATTTGTACCTGCTGTTGAGAGACCTGAGTGCTTGCGTTATGTGGCGGATTCTAGCGCCCGACAGACAGCTTACTGTGACCTTCTCCTTACTCAGTCTGGTGGCGGACGTCAGTGTGTCTGACTATGGAGTCACCAATGACTAGTGTGTCTGGCATTGTGTTTGGCCTTAAGGGCTGTGACTGTTTGACACTCTGACTGTGAGGTCTATGTGTTGCAGGTGTTGTGTTCTGAGGTGGTGGTTGTTTGGGTGTCTGCTTTGGTGGCCTCTGCTGTTTTGGTAGATTTGTGATCAGAGCCTCCGAGTATGTCTTTGTGTGTTTATGTGTATGATTTGAGGTTGCAATGGTACTATGTGAGACTGGGTCTATAGTGTGTGTGGTAACCTTCTCCTCCTGACTGGTCTTGCCAGTCCTATGTTGAGAGAGCTCAGCCTCCAGTTTGGCCGTATAGTTGCATCTCGCATGTATTTGTGTTTTGTGGGAGGAGGAGAGGGTTGTCTGTGTACATGAGGCAATTGTAACATTGCCTCAATATTCCCAGGTTCACCAGCTGAGCAGGAGAGGACACTAGCAACTGATCCCTCGACATGCTAGAAGGATAGACAAAAACTTTAAAAAGATTCGGGGATGTGGGTGACCGAGAAATGGGGGGTTGCCTTTTTGGGGTGCTATCTATAAGAGTGCCGTATCAAGGTAATAAGTACTGTAGGAGCAAGTGCTAGGTTTAACAGATAGAGAATAGTCTACTTGTAGTCAAGTAGAGATGATCTTTTTAGTTATAGGATGCGCTGATTTGATCAGTAGTATAGTTCGAGGAAGGTAGTTTTAAGGGAAAATTTGAAGAGTGGACTTTAGGTAGCCCGAATAGTTTAAACCTACTTAACCGTAGCTGCCCTAGTGTGCAACAGTGGCAACTCCGCGCTAAAGCGTGCTTTATAGCAGGGGGCTGGAAAAGACAGGAAATGACCCAAAATGGCCAATAAACTACAAGTTACTGCCTTAAACCACTCCTCTGAGGACAAACAGGCAGCTCAGTACTCTCTACTCCCACTAGTGAGTAAAGAAACTACCCCTTGACCAAACAAGGAAAATGGAGAAAACAGGAACCAAGACAAAGCCCAGGGATCAGCAAAATCTGGTCTCTGGAACACTAGTTAGGAAAGTATGGAAAGCAAGGATATTTTTTTTGTTTTTTTCAAGTTTTTTTTTTTACAGAAAAGCAGAAAACACAATAAATGCTATGATTTTCGACTAAATGCTATCAAAAGCTAGTACACTTGAGTGTATTAGCCTGTAGTTTAACTTTTAGGCAAAACTTAAACTAGCAAGTGCAGTAAACAGTTTTAGCTTATAAACACAGTAAAAACAGTGCAAACTTTGATAAAACAAGCAGAAACAGTAGTCGAAAGGCACAAAAAGTCGAAAAAGCCAAGAAAAATACTTAAAATCTGGAAAGGTAGTCTTTTCTGGTCTCTGCTGCTAGAGGAACACTGCTGGTCACCACGAGGAGCTGTGCTGAGTTCTCAATAGCTGGAAAAGCCCGCCAAAGCGTGCTTTATAGCAGGGGGCTGGAAAAGACAGGAAATGACCCAAAATGGCCAATAAACTACAAGTTACTGCCTTAAACCACTCCTCTGAGGACAAACAGGCAGCTCAGTACTCCCTACTCCCACTAGTGAGTAAAGAAACTACCCCTTGACCAAACAAGGAAAATGGAGAAAACAGGAACCAAGACAAAGCCCATAATGGTGCGCTTATTAAATCTAGCACAAAAGCAACACCCGACTACGTCGTGCTCAGGCCCCAAACAAGGAATACAGAGAGAGTGGTAATCCCTATGAGGTATCTGTTTCCCACAAGAAATACAATTATTCACTTTTTCTGACATCTGGATTTAACTGAGGCAAGAAAAGACAAAAATATTCTAGGGTACTTAGCCCAACTTGGTTTTCGGTCTGAAACTCAAAATACGAAAATTTCAGAACGCCGAACGGCACTTGCCAACGCTGCTTCTGCTTCGGACCATGCGGCAAGAAAGACTGAGGATATGACGTCGGTCATGCGCTTTAATACCTTGGCGTACTGACGTCAGATCTGAGCGACCATGACCGACGCTAGCCTAACTCTTTGGTATTCGGGCCGACCGAGGACAGCGGACTACCCACAGGTTATGACTGCAGCAATGTGAGATGAAGAACATCAACAACAAATCAAGTGCAGGAAGCAGTATACTCAGAAAAAATCAAAATGGAGGCACTTAAAAGTATCTCTCTCTCTCTCCCCCCCCTTTCTGTTGCTTGTCACCTGCAGGATGCCAAAACTGGATCCGTGGAGCTTAAACAAGTGCAAACCCATGCAAACACAGGCTTTTAAACCAGAAAGTTGAAAGGGACAGAAGAACTGCCCAAAAGGCCAATAAACTACAATTTCAGAGCCAGAAACTACTCCTCTTGTTGTAGATAAGCTACCTAGTGCTTAGCACTCCCACTGACATCACCATAATCCTCAGCCTCCTTTGCCAATAGCCCCTTACTATCTTAAACTACCATTTTGTCTTTTCCCCTCTTGCAATTAGTATAACTATTCCCCTTTTCCTGTCCCTGAGAATTTGCTGAATATCCATTCTGAAATCCTCTAATTGTCAAATTCACAAACTCATTTCTTCCCAGTTCTTCTCAACTCCATTTGAACCTATGTCACATTTTGCAAGACGTTTTGTACCAATAAAAGCCCTAAAAAAAAACTAAATACAAAACACCCCATCCCATATTAACTAGAAACAAACACACAACTATGTACATCTTCAAAACATGAAGAGTAACCCTCCAGAAGGGAACTCCCCCAAATTGATGGCTGCACCTACAGGCATTATCAAACCTAAAATTAAGGTTATCCATGCTAAAAGTGCACACTACAGCCTGTGCTCCTATTTACACTGATTGATGTTGGTTCTTTTCTTCTCTCTCTAATCACCTCCCAAATATGAAAAACAGCTTTTAGAAAACATTTACTTGCAGCCCTAAAAGAAAGTGTACTGGTTATCTTGAAATTAAACTGCACTGTACACTCTTCTATTAACTGCATTAAAATATTATGGCTGCTAGGGAGGCTACCTCTTATTTACTTCCCATAATTTCAAACTTAATTTTTTCACTGAACTGCTTGCTACTGTACCTTTTAAATCTGTTATTTCCCTAAGCAAAGATTGCTCAGAAGTTTCACCACTAACTGATTGCATCTGGAGACAGCCTGTCTCCATGGAAATGTACTCTGCAATTAGTGTTTGTAAATTTCACTCAGGAAAACCTGCACAGCTGCCCTTAGCTGCAGACATATCGACACCACTGAACATTTAACAGTGAAAAACAGAAAATAACATCTTTACAGCTATAAGAAGCTTAGCATTTCATGGCTTTTATCATTTTGTCCTATTTTTAAAGCCTACATGCTTACAAAAACATATGTCTACAGTTTAGTCCAAAGGTAGTAATGTAGGCATTCATCCTTGTAAAATAAAAAGAGAAAATATTGTAATTCTACATATAATATAATCAGTGCACGTTTGCACCCTCCCCCAGCAGCCCGAGATCACAGCATATGAACATTGAATTTGCTTTTGCCCAGCCTTTTTACTCTTGTTATACAGTAAAATCTATATCTTACAATTAAAAAGTACCTGTTTAATATCTTTGTCACTGAAAAGACTCCCCTACATTTAAAACACACCTACCTACAACACTACACAAAGTTGTTTTACTGTATATATCATGCAGTTTATATAATGAAATGTTTTACACAAATACTAAAGACCAACAACTGTTCTACTTACAGTTAGTTTCCCCCTTTTAGTGTCCTCCTAGACATTAATGATATAAAATGGAGTGTATATGTTACAGTCCACTCAAGTTTAACAAAGTCAGCAAAAGTCCAGTGTTTTGCAGCCACTTTTTCTTGCAAAAACCACACTGGGTCCTGAGTTTTTGAGCCCTTCAGTTACTTTTTGACCACAGCTAGCATTCAACAAATTGCTCAAGCCAGTTGCAATGCAGTGTAGACTGGCAACTCTAGCTACACTGGGGAGAACACAATAATTACAAAAGCACTTGATACAAGTTTCTCCTGTAGTGTTATGAGGGGAAAAAAATTCTAATTTCCAACATAATTATGCAAAAGTACAGAACCAGCAAATAATGAGTTATAAAAAAGCATACAATTTAAGTCAGCAAGACTCCAACTCACGAAGCTTGCAGACCAAGTATTTCTTCAAACTGCAGAACAAAAATGTAAGAAGGAAAACAGTTTCTCTCTGAAAGAGCAGAGTTTCCACCATGTCACACAATGATGCAAGACTGCACTCAAACATTCACATGGGATGTATGACTGTTAAACACAGAAGCATGTGGTAATGGCATCAGCCTACAGCTAAATCCTTAGGAGATTCAAATTATGACTCTCCTACAGCAGAGATCTGTCCAGAGTTTTGCCTCATATTTTTAGCCTGTTTCTCATAAAATTTGAGGTTTTCTGGTAAATCACTGAGGATTGACATCACTACATAATGACATACATTTGAGTTTCAGGCTTAATATCCTCTAGAAAAATGTGTGCTAACACAAATACTATTATTCTAACAACTTTTCTAAGTTTATAAGAGTGATATTTGAAATGTCCCCATTTTTGGGCCTTTGTCCTGCCATTATTTTACACTTTGTTCAGACTTCTTCTAAGGAGTTGACAGCTATGATGACAGAGCGTAATATTCTGCTGAAGCCTGAGACAAAATCAGATACTTATAGCAGATGTAGTAAGAGGCATCTTATGCTCTTGTATATATTTGATTACTGTGTACTGGGCAGAAAATGTGCTTGAGTACTGTCATTAAGTAATAACACAGACTGCGTTATCCAACATGTTGACAGTTTCCCTACACTTGGTCAAGTGTAAAGTGAATGCTTTTCAAGTTCATTGAATTATATTCTTCAGTATTAAACTCCGACTGCTTTTACCTAGACTAAATTGTAGGTGATGTGTTTATTTTTGTACTGTCAGTGATTCAAACTGTTTGGGCTCTTCTCTTTGCTGTTGTGCTGCCATGGAGTTCCAAACACAGAAATGGAAGAGGGCTGTAAAGGGGCTTGCTCTCCAGCAAAACAATACATAAAAAAAAATCAGTTGTTGACTTGAAGTTTTTTCCAGTCTTTTTCATCTAGATGAAGTTTCACTGACAGTTTTCCCAATGGAATGCACTGAAAGCTTCCATTACATTTCTCAAGCATTTCAACTAATAATGGACTGAAGCTTAAAACAGATCAAAAAATAGTCAAAGCAACTTGAAAAGTATTTTTGCAATGGGGATGGCTGGTCCCCTGTACCCCTATGCCCCTCATTTAAATACACCAACTCTGCAGCTGCTTAACAGAAGAATCACACATGGAGTTAATGTCAGTGCACAAACAAAACCTGTACAAGTAGTGACATTCCAAGTGAAACACTGAAAGATGAGCCCAACACTGCAAATAGCAAATTAAGTTGAAACCATGTCCAGTTAACACTCATTGAAATGCAAGGTAAAGGAAAGTCAAGCCATGCATACAAAGCTGCAAGTCTCTTCCACATAAAGAACAAATTTAGAGCATATGAATGTGTGGGCCCACTTTACATACAAAGTATCACTATCATGCAATACTGGAGCCAAAAATGACTAAGACTGCGAAAATATGCCAAAGGAATGGATACGGCTGCCAGGGTAGAATAAATGCAGATAAAGAGGTCTGTAGTAGGACACCACAAAGTTAACATGCAAATCATCCTTCCTTTAAAATACAGTTTTGTAATATTCCATTTAAGAAGTAATTGTTAATGACTGTATTACACAATGGATGATGCAAAATTTCAATTCAAGCAAAATATATATATCATGATACTTGGAATACTGTGATATTGCCAGTTTGAAAATTAAGAAATTTACCAAAAAATAAGTATGCAATTAAGACGGGGTATGTTATACTTCCATTGCAACTGGGATTCAACATGCTATTTTCTTAAGTTATGTTATGAACGGTTTCCATGGTGCATCATTCCTATGACTTGTTATATCTTAAAGCACAACTTACAGTGTCACTCCTGCAGACCAGATGTCCACTTTAAACCCTGAAAATGTATCAAGACCATTAGCAATTTCTGGAGGCTGGAACGCTGGGGACCCTTGGCTTGTTCTACATGTGTCGTCCTTGGCAAATGGATGCAAGGCCTGCATGAAGCAGAAAAAAAAAAGTAAGCTGCCTTTACTGTACACTTTAAAGCAGGGAAAAACATTTGAGCTTTTTCCCCAAAATGAAAAAATAAATGTCATATCCTAATGACATATTTCACTAGTTGGGAAAAATGCACATTAAAAATCAATTAAAAATCAATTACTGGAAATGATAAATGTACTGCATCACTAAAGCTGATTTTTCAGTCTTCCTAAGGCTATCCGTGGAGGTACCCCATCCAGACTTTTGTACAAACTGAATCACTGCATTGTCCTCATCACTTGCTTCATTTCTCCATCAGAGACAGTGGGAAAGGCAATTTCCCAAACCTTTCAATTAATTATGGCACTATCAACTATCAACTCCATCTTACGTGACTATGTATGTGAACAGCCCATGATTCAAGTTCTCTCATTAGCATATTAAAATAAGAACTCAAGTTGAACATCCCTTATGCAAGACATGTGATGCTTCCGTCCCTACTTATTTAAAAGTATCATCTGTAAAATTAACATGTCAAATCTATAAACAGCTTCTCTCAGGTGATTAAAAATAATGCAGTCCCCACTTGATTTTCTTACCACAAAAGGGTAATTTGATTAATGCCCAGACCCATTGCTTCTTCAAGCCATTTTCCAGACTCAGGCTTTCAGCAGCACAATGGCATAGTCCAGCCATAGCATCAAGGAAGAACATGCACAGTAATTTAACTCAAACTAGCATATATGTATGACATTAGCCTAGAAAATGGTCATTAATTATTTAGGACAGTATATAAAAACCAGCACAAATGCGAACTGGTATGTAGGTTCATGAGCTTAAATTAAAATGATCCATATTAGACATAACTGAAGTATTGGCTGCTCAGAGGTGAACTGTAGTAGATGCAAAAAAGCAAAGGTGTGTGCTTTGGGATGACATTGGCAGTATCCGAATGAGCTACTGTTCCACGGAGCTGAAAACGGCTTACCATATTCTAAATGAAAAAAACAAAAGAGAGAAATATAGGGAAACAGATCCAGATATCACTCAAACAATTATTTGTGGTCATCCCTAAAAATATTCCTCTGTCAGTCAAATAAGGGCAATGTCATGTGGATGGCCACTGAATAATCCCAAAGGCTCATAAAATCAAAGCAACTGAAAAATGAGCAGAAAAGTACAGTTTTGTACCTACCATAAATGTAGATGTTCGAGGATCCACATTGCTGCAGTCCTAACTATTGGGTAGTGCGCTGTCCAGTCGGCCCGAATACCAAAGTATATGGCTGACGTCGGTCACGGCGCATTAGACTGACGTCAGTACGTCAGGGTACTAATGCGCATGACCGACGTCATATCCTCAGTCTTTTCTTGCCCCAGATGTCAGAAGACCCTAAAAAGATAAGGCCAAAACCAAAAACACCAAACATACCTGCACCAAAAATATATACAATATATACAAAGGTACCAGAATAAAATCTCACCTACAGAACCACCCCTAAACACAGAGGGCAGGAGGGAGGGTAAATTGGACTGCAGCAATGTGGATCCTCGAACATCTACATTTATGGTAGGTACAAAACTGTACTATGTTCTTCATTCCACATTGCTGCAGTCCTAACTATTGGGTAGAATCCCAAAGCAGAGGTAAGGGAGGCTGGCAAATCATAAGGAAGCAGGAGCTGATAACATGCCTTGCAAAATAGCTGTGGCAAAACCAGCCCTAGACTTAGAGTAGAGAGGAAGGTGGTAATGCTTAGAGAAAGTATGCACTGAACTCCAAGTAGCTGCCTCCAAAATATCCTTAGTTGCCACCCCTTAGAAATGCTGTTGAAGTGGCAGTAGCCCTAGTGGAATGAGGCCTAATCCCAGCTGGAATCTCCTTGCCATGATGGGAATAACAAAATGCAATGCAAAACCCAATCCACCTAGAAATAGTTTGTTTTGACACAGGCTTGCCCTGGGAACTCAAAGCAAAAGAAACAAACAACTGCTGAGACTGCCTAAAATCCTTAGTCCTGCTTAAATAATAACGCAATTGCCTGTGTACATCTAAAGTGTGCAAAATCTTTTCCCCTTTATTTTGGGGATCTGCATAAAAAGTAGGCAAATGAATAGTTTGGTTTAAAGCCACACTAGAAACCACCTTAGGCATAAAGGAAGGATTAGTACGTAATGATACCCTATCCTTATGAAAAATCAAAAAAGGCTCAACCGCCATAAGGGCCTGCAACTCAGAAACCCTTCTAGCAGAAGTAATGGCCAACAAAAAAGCAGTCTTCCATGACAAGTATTTCAGTTCAGCAGTAGCCTTGAGGCTCAAAAGGTTGTAGAGTAAGTTTCTCCAACACAAAATTGAGGTCCCAAGCAGGAGTAGGAGCTCTATGGGGTCTTATATTCTTTGCCCCTCTTAAGAAATTGCTTGAACAAAGGATGTGAAAACAATGGTGGGTCACAATCATAGTGAGCTGAAATTGCTGCAGCATGAATCTTAATAGAAGAGAAAGACAAACCTTTGTCCAATAACTCAGTAAGATATTGAAGAGCCACACTCAAATTAGGCTCAGAAATCTCCAAATTCTTTGCTGCAGTCCAAAATAAAAATCTCTTCCATTTTTCTGCGTACACTTTCCTTGTACTAGGTCTTCTGGCTTCCATAATCACATTTAAAACTTGTTGAGGAAGCTGAGACCTGCTGTCTTTCAAAACAGAATATGCCAGGCTGTTAGATGAAGAGAGTGAAGCTTGACATTGAGCAGACGACCGTCCTTCTGAGACAACAGGTGTGGAATCAAGGGTAAAGGCCATGGAGGCTCCCTTACCAGACTCCTCAGTAATGGGTACCAGTGCTGCGAGGCCAATCTGGAGCTATTAAAATCATCCTTGGCTTGTCCTGTCTGAGCTTTAGAAGCACCTTTGGGAGAAGAGGCAGAGGTGGAAAGGCATACACATGAAGATTTTTCCAACTGAAAGAAAGAGCATCCACTTTCCAAGCTGTGTGATGAAATTCCTTCGTGCAAAACTTTGGCAGCTGGTGGTTTAGTGGAGAAGCGAACAGATCTATGTCTGGAGTTCCCCATGACACTGTCAATTTTTGAAATACATGAAGATCCAGTTTCCACTCGTGGGGATCCATGATTTGTCTGCTTAACACATCTGCTAAGGAGTTCTGTGCTCCCGTCTGAAACCTTGCCTGAAGAGTTAGTTGCAAACTGAGCGCAGTCTCCCATAAAATCATTGCTTGTCTGCACAATAGGTAAGAATGTGTTCCCCCTTGTTTGTTGATGTACCACATGACAGTTGTGTTGTCTGTTAGAATCAACACCTGCCCTGGAAGAAGTAACTCCTTGAAAGCCATTAATGCAAACTGGACTGCTAACATCTCTTTCATGTTGATATGTAGATGCTGTAGTCTGGCAGGCCACTTGTCTTGTATCCACTTTCCATTTAGATGAGCTCCCCAAGCAATATCTGAGGCATCTGTCGTTAGAATCTGACTTGCCACTGGCCGGGTCACAGAGAGTCCCTTGTTTAGGTGACATTCCTGAGCCCACCACAAAAATTCCTTTTGAATGCAAGGTATTATTTGAATGACAGTGTCCAAATCCTGGCAGTGCTGTGTCCACAGATTTTTGAGATACCATTGTAGCTTCCTCATATGCAGTTTGGCATTGGGAAGCACCAGAATACAAGATGCCATGAACCCTAAGGCTTGAAGGACTGTCCTTGCAGTCAGCCCGGACTGAAGAGATAGTTGATGGAAGTAACTGGAAAGATTCTTTTGTTTGTCCGGGGTTAAAAGGCCATCTGGGCTGCTGTATTCAGTCTCACACCCAGAAAGCACATGTCTTGAGAGGGTACTAGACTGGACTTTATTTCGTTCACAGAATACCCTAGGCATCTTAGCACTGCTATGACATATTCCAAATGCTGTAGAAGATCTTCCTTTTCTTGAGCCAGAATCAGGCAGTCGTCCAAGTAAGGATAGATTTGAATTCCTTTTAGCCTGAAGTAAGCTATCACTGGAGCCAGAACCTTTGTGAATACTCTGGGCAGTAGATAAGCCAAAGGGCAATGCAGAGAACTGATAATGAGAATTTCCAGCTCGAAAACACAGATACTTCCTGCAACTTAGTCTTATTGGCACATGAAGGTAAGCTTCCTTGAGATCTAAAGTTACCATCCAGTGATCTTTGCCCAGCAGAGGTAAAAGTTGTTGTAACGTCAACATTTTGAACTTGGGAATGTCCAGATAAGTGTTGAGGATAGATAAATCCAAAATTGGTCTCCACGTGTTCCCCTTCTTTGGTACTAGGAACAGACGAGAATAAAATCCTAGGCCCTTTTCTGGCACAGGAACTGACTGAATAGCCCCTATTTGGAGCAACAGAGAAATTTGCTTGTGAGCCTCTGTTCTTTGTAGAGGAGGAATGTCCGGCATGCCTTTGAAAGGAGGCAAGGTATGGAAATAAAACCTGTAACCGTGGTGAATGATATCCAGAACCCATCTGTCTTGGGTAATTAAATCCCAATTTTCTTTGAAAAGAGACAGCCTTCCTCCCAAAGGTGCTGCCAGGCGAGAATGCACAGGCAGCTGAAAAGGCAGGTCATTGGGTCTGCTTACGAAAGGACTGACCCCTGCCCTCACCAGAAGTCTGAGCAGGTGAACTCCCTGTCCTAGGCCTAAAAGAACCTTGAGCTCTGCTTCTACCACGTCTAGACCTACCCCTAGACTGGGAATCATAAGCAGGATAAGTCCACCCCTTAGTAGGCCAATTTCTACTAAACTTCGGAGGCTGCACCTGCAAAAAATCCTTAACAGTTTGCATAGACTTAGCCTTGTCCTCCATTTTCTTTAAAACTGCTTCCACAGGCGAACCAAACACATCAGACTGTAAAGGAGCATCCAAAATCCTTGTCCTAACATGCTCAGCTAAGTTCTGATCCCTCAACCAGGCGTGCCTACGAAGAACAGAACCAGTGGCAGCCACCCTCGAGGAGGCCTGCACAGCATCAAAACCACACTGCAAGGAATGCTTACCCACCTGTTCAGAAACATGAACTAAATCCTGCAATTCTTTACACTCAATACCTTCAGCCAGAGCATCCACCTTAGACTTCAATTGTGAAAGGAGATAATTCTGATATTTTAACATATGAAACTGACAATTCAACGCCCTCATGGCTAAAGTGGAAGAAGTATACACCTTCTTTCCCCATCTATCCAAAGCCCTTGCCTCTTTATCAGGAGGAACAGGATTTTTAACCACAGAAGCCTTCACACCTTTAGGCCCCTGAGAGACAGTTTCTGGGTCTGCCCTAGGACTCTTAAAAGATACTTATGGGCTTCAGGCACCCTATAGTACCTATCCGGTTTAACTGGGGCAGGAGGCAAAGAGTCAGGATTCAGGGAAGCCTCTGCAAAAACATCTTCTACCACATTCAGAACAGGAGGTATAGCTAAAGGCCTATGCTGGGGTAGAAACAAGAATTCTCGAAGCCTCTTCCTGGAATCAGAGAAATCTTGACCTTCCCATTTAAAATGCTCCCTCATGGAATGCAGAGTCTCTGAAAATGAAAAATCCTCAGGAGGCGAAGCTGAAGGAGTAGAATCATCCACATCAGAATCAGAATAAGGAGGATACTCCTGCAAGTCTTCAGCCGAAGACTCAGAAGCCTCGAACATTGCTCAAAACTCTGAAACTCAGGTTCCACCCTAGCTCTCTTATCAGGAGGGGGGATAGAATCTCTAATCAGTGTAATCAAATCCTCTACCATTTTAGCATATGCTTCTTAGGCAAAGACCCTGAAACACTCGGAGAAACCCCCACTGAAGCTAAAGCAGGCCTGCCTCTTAAAGAAGCCTTAGAAACAGAAGGAGGCCCTAACCACCTTAGGAAGAGAGGGAAGAACAGCCACCTGAGAAGCCCCTTCAGGCTGGCCTACTTCCTGAGATACATCCTGTAACAGTAAAGTTTCTCCCTGAGACTCCAAAGAAACTCCTGGCAGAACCTCCGGCTCCACTGAGCCTTCTAAAGAACCGGCGTCCGGGACTGTCGGTTCTTCTACTCTAGGCTTCCCGCTTTGTCCTTGCGCTTTTGGCTGAAGCGGCCGGAGCATCCGGCGGCATTTTATAATTACAACGCTTCCCAAACACTAACCTGGCACAGTCTAACCTTCTCTTAATAGTGCGTTTGTTAAACCTAGCACAAGAGCGGCATCCAACAACGCCGTGCTCAGGCCCTAAACAAGGTATACACAAAGTATGGTAATCCCTATGAGGTATCTGTTTCCCACAAGAAATACAGTTATTCACTTTTTCTGACATCCGGTTAAATACTGAGGCAAGAAAAAACCAAAATATTCCCCAACGGGGTACTTAGCCAACTTTGATTCGGTCTGAAACTCTGACTTCAGAAACTTTCAGAACGCCAACTTGCACTCGCAAAAACTGCTTCTGCATCGGACCATGCGGCAAAAAAGACTGAGGATATGACGTCGGTCATGCGCATTAGTACCCTGACGTACTGACGTCAGTCTAATGCGCCGTGACCGACGTCAGCCATATACTTTGGTATTCGGGCCGACTGGACAGCGCACTACCCAATAGTTAGGACTGCAGCAATGTGGAATGAAGAACATCAGATAAGGGTTGTCAACCAACCCAATTATTAACAATCCCTAACGGGAAACAAAACTGGCTATCTGAGCAAACAGGTAATGTGAAAAAATAGTGAGGGGTGTAAATTTGAAGAGGTGGACACCCCAAAGGTGACAAGGGTATTAAGGGAACATGAGTGATATACATTCTAAAAAAAGTCAAAGCAAAGTGCAAGTTATGAAATGAAAAAAAACTCAAAACAGATATCACTGTTAACTGGGCAAACCCACTATGTCCTCTCCTTTCAAAGGTATCTAATTTTAGCGTTTATAGTGTAAAAAGTAGCAACATGCACACACCTCAGCTACTCCCAAGTCGGATATCTTCAGTGTGCCTTCAGTTGTTAAGAGCAAGTTCCCTGGCTTAATATCTTTGTGTACTATTCCTTGGCTGTGCAAATATTCTAAGCCATCTATGAGCTGGCAAAAGTACCTGGAAAAGAGAAGCAAAAAATCAATTCACATAACCAGACATTTATGTTCAAAACAGCGGGCTCCAACATTTCAAACATGACACATAAATGAGTACTCAAAATACTAGATGCAAGTCAAGATGACTCTACAGTAGGAAAAGTATAGTTGTGCAAGAACTTACCGTAACAGTAGATGTTCGAATTCTATACTGCTGCAGTAGCCTTTGGCTGTTTGGGTAGTTTCCTACCTAGAAAGCAACAACCAGCCTGTTTCAAAAGCTTTGGCTCCCTCCCACATCTCTCTTTTGGCCGCTGACGGGCCAGCACCAATCAGATGAATATCAGCCAGAAGGAAGGGACTTCAGTACATTCTTGCCCATAGAAGAGAAGCAACTAATTGTGAATCTCTGATCAGATATAAACACAAAATCATTTTATATCTCCAAAAAACAATTATGAATAGGCAACCAAAAAGGGGATAGCAGATGGGTGCAGCTACTGTACTAGTGTAGAATTCAAATATCTACTCACATGGTTAAGTTTTTACACAAATGTACTATGGTCCATCATTCCCACTACCTACAGCAGCATTTAGCAATTTGGGTTGATTATCAAAGTTTTTCAACTGGGGAGGAGGAAGGATAAGTGCCTGGGACTACCTGAAGAATGGTCCTTGCAAAGTTAAAGCTCTGGAACTAGAAAACAAATCCAGATTGCAATGCTTTGTTAATGTATGCACAGAGAACCAAGTAGCTATCTCTAGAATGGAGCTAGAGTCCAACCCGTATACCATCGGAGAGGATAATGATCTCAAAGTGTGTTCTTTCATACTGCCTGGAACTGATTTACCATGGTGAGAATAACAAAAAGCAATAGCAAAGGACAGCCATCTCAAAATAGTTTGTTTCAAGTCCGGTTATCCTTTCCTAGTCCCATCATAACAAATAAAAAGCTGATCATTTTTTCCTAAAGAACTTGGTTCAAGACAGTACTCGAGCTGTCTATGTCTAGAGTATGTAGAATTTTTTCTCCCGGTTTTGTATTTTTGGGTAAAGCACTGGACGATTAATGGCGTGATTTAAAGTAAAATCTCAGACTGCTTGGGACATAAAAGATGGATTTGTTCTAGAAGTAACCCTATCCGTGTAGAATACCAGCTAGGGTTCACCCATCATGAGAGCTTGCAACTTGGACACTATTCTTACAGATATCAGAGCAATAAGTGCAAATGTTTTCCAAGTAATCAGTCATTAATTTGTAAAATGAACGGGTACAAATGGAGACATGGTTATTTTTTTTCCAGCACAAAGCTGAAGTTCCAAGAAGGAGCCACATTCCCTCTAGGTAACCTCATATGTAAAACCCCTTTCAAGAATTGTTTAACAAGAAACAAAGAGGACAGAAGAGGAGTCATCGACAGACATGTTAAAATGGCTGCAAGATACACCTTGATAAAGGAATAAGATAGGTCAGAACTTAGTAACTCACACAAATATTTGAGAACCACTGGGGCGTCATCCCTAGTGGTTACTGACTATCCAACAAACTAGAAAATCTTTTCTATGTGCAGATATAGGATTTCCTTTTAGCTGGTTTTCTTGCCTCCTTTAGTACCTAATGCCACTCCTAATGAAGAGTTGACTAAAAGGTAGCAGAATGAGATCATCCAGGCAATCCGTTATGACAGTTTGAGACTGGGGATGTATCAAACATCCCTGATCTTGTGCGAGAAGATCCAGTCTGTGAAGACGACTGTAGAAATTGCCCCTGTTCAATTCCATAAGAAGGGAGAAAGTACAGTTGTGTAAAATCTTACCATAACAGTACGTGTCCTTCTCTTCACTGTTGCAGCATTCCTTAAAATAGGGATCCCCTGCCACGGGTGGCCCTATGTCCAGCCAGTATACCAATACTTTAAGGTTGCCAAGGGTATGCCATACATCACACATATGCTACCCGTGCACGGAGTAGGGCATAAAGGTGACATCCAGATGTACCATCCTCAGAACTGAGAACCCAGTCCAAGGATCAGAGATGTAACAAGCACACCCAGAAGAAAAACTAACCAGGGGGAGAAGAGAGGGAGTGAATACTGTACCACTGAAGAGGAGGACATCTACTGTCTAAGACTTTACACAACTGTATCATGTCCTTCCATTTCACTGTTGCAGTATTCCTTACAATAGGGAGAGCACAAAAAGTTCAGGAAGAAGAGTGGGAGGAAGAAGAACCAGGAGAGTCTTATAGGAACCCATGAAGAATGGGCTTAACAAAACCAGCGCTAGCCCTGGATATTACATTCAACTTATAATGCTTGGTAAAAGCATGCACAGAAGTCCAGGTAGCTGCCTCAAGAACAGAATTAGTATCTAAATCCTTGAAAAAAAACACTAGAAGAAGCTCTAGCAGAATGAGCCTTAACAGAAGGAAGGCTATTGCCATGAAAACAACAACAAAATGAAATGGCTTTAGATATCTAACAAGAAATAGTTTGCTTGGAAACAGCCAATCCTAAAGATCCAGGATGAAAGGAAACAAAAAGCTGATCAGATTTGCATAAAGCTTTGGTCTTATCCAAATAAAACCTGAGCTGTCTATCCACATCCAAAGTGTGCAAAACCTTCTCACTAGCACATTGTGGAGAAGTGAAAAAAGGTGGGCAAATGAATAGACCGATTAAGAGTCAACTCATTCACCACCCTGGGCATAAAAGGATTAATACAAAGGTACACCCTGTCCTCCTGGAAAAATAAAAAAGAAGGAACAGCATAAGGGCATGAAGCTCAGACTTCTGTCAGTCTGTCCGAAGTCAGGGCCAACAGAAGAATAGTCTTCCAAGAACAATGCTGCAAGGAAGCTAATGATACAAACGCAAAAGGGACATGGGTCAATTTCTCCAAAACAACATTAAGGTCCCAGCAAGGAGGGACAGACTTCCTGGGAGGTCTAATATGAAGGGCACCTTTAAGAAACTGTTTTGCCTTATATCTAGAGTTTAAAGGGGGGTGCTAAAGGCAGACAAGCAGAAAAAGCTGACAAGTGGGCCTTAACAGAAGAATATGCCAATCCAGCATTGAGCAGTTCACACAGATTAGAGAGAACCAAAGGAACATCCACAGAAAGTGGATCTAAGTTCCGAGAAAAGACACCAAACAGAAAACCTCTTCCCTTTGGATAAGTAGGATTTCCTAGTAGCGAGTTTCCTGGCCTCCTCTAGGCACCGAAGCATGTCCTCAGAAAAAAATTTGTCTATAAGAAATCAAAATCCTGTCACTCACATTGTCAGCTGAAGAGTGGACAGATGGGGATGGATGAGATATCCCTTGTCTTCTGTGAGTAGGTCCACCCTGCGAGGCAATTTGTTATGACTGCCCTTGGCTAAATGCAGAAGAGGGAACCAATGCTGTCTGGGCCAAAAGGAAGTCACCAGCAAGACTTTGGGAGAATCCTGCTTTATCTTCAACAGGACTTCTGAAATGAGACAAAGGGGAGGGAAGGTGTAAAGAAACATCCCCTTCGAGGAAAAAGAGAGGGCGTCTGCCATACAGATCAGAGGATATGGGTCTCTGGCACAAAAGACAGGAAGTTGTCTGTTCAGGGAGAGGTAAATACATCAACCTGAGGAGTACCCCACTGGTGGAGAATGCCCAGAAACACATCTCAGTGAAACATCTACTCATTGGATTGTGATATGGACCTGCTCAGAGAGTCTGCCAGTGTTCTGACATGAGGGAATGTAAACTGCCTGTAGCGTCACTTGATACTGGATAGCTAGCTCCCATACTTAGTGCTAATCTACAAGGGAGATAAGATCCCATCTCCCCTTGCTTGTTGACATACCACATCAATTCAGTATTGTTGCAAAGTACCTTGAAGGACCCTGAAGTGGAAAGAGGATGAAATGATTGAACAGCCAATAGAAGAGCTCTCATCTCTTTGACATTAATGTGGTCTTTCTTTTTTTGAATCAACAAGAGGCCCTGCACTTTTAGAGAGCAAAGGAAGCCTCCCATCCCACATCTGAAGAATCTGTGAACAACTCCTAAACAGGAGAAAGGTTGAGGAAGCCCTGGATGGAGAGAGAGCTGCTGAATCCACTACTGAAATTCCAGCTTAAGGCATGGAAGATGAGGTACTAGGAAAGCCAGAGGATGAGACTGCAGAAGTCAAACTGACTTTAGAAACCAGTGAAGATTTCTCATGTGAAGTTTGGCTAGAAGGAGCATAGGAATGGTGGGGGCCATGAAACCCACAGCTCTCAAATTCCCTGGCTGTGACTGAGGTCAGAGGAAGAAGGGACTGAAAAAAGGCAATGAGAGTCAGAGCTTGGGAAGAGGCAGGGATGCCAGCATTGGAACAGTCTGGATCCTGCAGCCCAGAAAAATGTGGTCCTGTGAAGGAGTCAAGAAGGACTTTTGGAAATTTATAGAGAACCCCAGGCTTTGCAGGACATAAATGGCAAAGTGAAGATGCTGCAGTAGAATCTCTGGAGGACAGGCCTGAAAAAAGCAGGTCATCTAAGAAGGGAAAGATCTGTAATCCACTTAGCCTGCAAAAAGCGATTACAGGAGCAATGCATTTGGTGAATAACCTTGGGGCAGTAGAGAGGCCAAAGGGCAAAGCAGAGAACTGAAAATGCCAGGAAGCAACAGATAAATGTAAAAACTTACTAAAAGGGGATGAATAGGGATATGAAGATAAGCATCCTTGAGGTCTACAGAAACTAATAAAGCCTGAGGAAGTAGCAGAGGAAACAAAGTCTGAAAAGACAACATCCGAAAGGAAGTGGCCTTCAAAAAGGTGCTTAGGTGAGAGAGATCCAGAATGGATCTCCAAGTGCCCTCTTTCCTGGGGACCAAGTAAATTTTGGAATAAAGCTCGTTCCACCTTTGAGAAACTGGAACTTCCTGAATAGCTCCCTGTGTCAAGAGACCCTAAAGCACCTCTGGAAGAAAGGCCAACTGTTCCTGAGGGGGCTAATGAATGCCCATGAAAGGTGGAAGAGATTTCCAGACCATGCAGTACCCTTGGTGAATGATGGAAAGAACCCAGTAATCTTGAGAATCTTTAATCAAACAGGAAGAGACAGGGAAAGACAAACAAAGAGGAACGTGGCTGAGAAAAACAGGATAGTCAGACAGCACCTGGTTTGTCAGGAAAAGGAGATTTTTGAGCTAAAGGAGTCTGGGTTGCTTCAGCAGGAGGAGCTCACCCTTCTAAACTTTGGAAGGGGAGGGGGCAAAGGCCAGCTTATTAGGGTAATTCTTTTGGAATTTAGGTACAGGAAAAACAAAAATATGTTTTAGATCCTGCAAGGCCTTCTCGTTTTCCAGGAGTCACTTGAACAATTCTGCAGCAGCACCAAAAAGATGCTTGTTATCCAGAGCAGCATCCACCAACTTAGCTTTAATACCATAAGTCAAAGGTTGAAGGCAAACCCAAGAATATCTCCTCAGCACAGAACAAAAAGCAGCAGCCCTAGAAGAAGCATTTGCTGCATATCTGCATTTAATAGAATGGCGAGCCACCTGGTACGAAGTCCCTAATAAGGAGAAAACAGAAGTCTTCCCCTCAGAGTCAGGAAAGGCAAACAATCTGACAGGCCTGAGATAGAACAGCCAAAATATACCTTGTCATATGGGTCTCATAATTTACAGCCCTATAAGAAAAGGTAGCTGAGGTACACATCTTAAACAGTCTTTCCATAGTTCTGCTGTCTTTATCCAAAGGAAGCAACTTTGTAGAAGACAGTAACTTTGAAGGCTTGTCAGATGCCACAGACACAACAGAAGGGTCAGCAGAGGGGCACTTATAAAATGAGCTCGCAATCATCAGGCACCTTATAAAACCTATCAGGCTTTTTGGGAGCAAGGGGCTGAGAATCAGGAGCCTGAGATGAAGTAGAAAAGGCATCCAACAAAGCAGCCAGAACAGGACGAACAGTAGAAGGCCAAGGAGATTCTGTCTGTAGAAGCTCATAATATTTCTTATGAACCTCAGACACCTGGGCACAATCCCATTTGAAAAATTCCATCATTCTCGAAATTACGTCCCCAAGGAAATCTCCTCAAAAGGAAAGTCAGGACTAGTAGACTCCTCTTCCTCAGAGCCACAGTCTAAAAAAGAAGGAATCTGGGAAGAACAGGCAAAGGATTCATCATCAGAATCTTCCTCCTCAAGTATTTTAAGTGGAGTAGAAGACAAAGGGGAAGCTGGGACAGAAACCCCTTGATGAAGCTTCAAAGGCATAAAGACATTAAACAAACCTCGAGTGAAATTCTGCCAGTCACTCTGATGGTCCTTACAAGCAAAAGAAACAGGTTTGTTTCTTCTTTATAGGGACATCAGCCTTGTAAAACTTAGAAGGCTCATACCCCGAACAACACTCTATAATGGTAGTAGGTACCACCTCCCTAACCATAATCTGAAAACACCCCCAGGCCCTTTGCTAATAATCATCAGTGGTACCCCCCGACCATCTGAAACAGATGTCTGTAAGTTCTCCAGGGACATGCATGAAGCCAGATCCATGCCAGCCTACGAAGTGGTCATGGCAGAGGAATCCAACAAAGGAGCCAGGAGATCTTTTGGGATTTCACTAAGCTTGACAGAGACATCTAGCAGAGGCTGCAGAGCCAAAAAATCAGAACTAGCTTTCTTGGCCTTCTTCAAGGGCAGCTGACCCTCGGACCAGGAAATTCCTTCCATGGCATCTTTTGTCAAAAGCTTAAGACGCGGGTTTTCCAAGTATATGGCCAAAGAGGAAAGCAGACTCTGCAGAGTCTCCGGATGAAAGCCTGGAAAACAGAACAGGATGTATGGTCAATGGAAACACCTAGACAAAAACACTGCACATGATTATCTTTATGGGGAATCTGAGTTCCACACTGGTATTTACCTTTCTGGATGACATGAATCACACAAGCAACAATAACAAAAGAAAAAGACAAGATCAAAACCCCAATGGGGCACATCTGAAAACAGCTTGGTGAACCAGCAAATGAAGTGAGCGTTCAGACCAACAATTGTAGATGGCATTTGGACTGGTGGCAAAGAAGTTCTAAGGATGGTTCATCCGTACATAACCTTTATGCTTTACGCCGTGCACAGGGAGCATACATGTGATGTACGGCTGACACTTAGCTACCTAAATGCTTTGGCATATTGGCTAAATGTCAGGCTGCCCTTGGCAGGGGATCCCTATTGTAAGGAATACTACAACGGTGAAATGGAAGGACATCCACTGTTGCCTGGGCCTGAAGATAATTAAAATAAAGAACTTCAGAGAGTCCCTCTGAATCTTTACATTGTTAATCAGTGGAAAAGCATCTGTTCCCTTGATCTACCTGAAAGAAATCCCAGAAATGAATCTGGTTAGGTGTCTGCTTTGAAACAAAGCAAACATATCTACTCTAGGTGCTCCCCACAAATGGAATGATACCAGGAAGACCCAATAGTCCTGCTCAGCTTGTCTGCCACTACGTATAACTTTGACAGGAAGTAAGATGCTTGGAGGATCAAAAAATGCTGAAGAGCTAACTCCCAAACTATCATGTGCAGCCAGAGGGAACAGAGGGAAAGACCACATCACTGCGGTGTTCTCTGTAATCACGTGAAAGTCTCCAAGATCCCAGATAAAAAAAAAAAAAAAATAGAAGTTATGTCCTTACCATAACGTTCCATGTGGAGTGTTCATCTCGCCTTTGTTCTTACACATGGGTTCGGAGCCGATCCTCGGCTCCGTGCCGGCCTCTTGCAAGCTCTGCATCGAGAAGAAGCTCGAGACAATCTAATACCCACAATCCCCCTCTGCCTTTACCTCAGATCTAGTTTGCAAGCAAACCAATCTCCAGAGAGAGCACATTCATGCTTACATCACATATGTCCAGAAATAAGAATTTATACATAACTATATATATATATAGTAAGACAAATAGACATATATATATATATATATATATATATATATATATATATATATGTCAACTATGTACACAATATTTGTAGAAGCAGCAGCAGGATGATCCTGGCCAGGCATCAAAGAACGTTCTTCTTAGGGCGGGAGGGTGGGAATGTAAGAACAAAGGCGAGATGAACACTCCACATGGAACGTTATGGTAAGGACATAACTTCTATATGTGATAGTGTTCAATCTCGCCGTTTGTTCTTACACATGGGTAGCGTCCCTAGCTCCTTGTTCCTGAGGAACTCACGGAAGGACGTTCTTGAGCACAGTGGAACCAAAGGTTGCCCTGTCTCTAGAAGCCTTGTCTACCTTATAATGAGAAATGAATGTATGTGGCTTAGATCAAGTAGCAGCCGCACAAATAGCGTCCAGTGGTATGCGGGCTGCATGAGCCAAAGATGTAGACACTGACCTTGTGGAATGTCCTTTGGGTTTGTGCAAAAGAGTTTGATTTGAAGAATCGTAGACATAGATTATACAATCCGTTAACCACTTAGAAAGAGTTCTTTTGGTAACTGCTAGTCCTTTCCTGCTATCAGCAAAAGCCACAAAGAGTTGATCAGTTTTTCTGTGATCTTTTGTTCTATCCAAGTAAAATCTTAGTTGTCTGTGAACATCTAATTTATGCAACATGTACTCCATTTTGTTGGAGTGATTTTTGAAGAAAGTGGGTAATTCAATGGACTGATTAATATTGTTAATAGAACACACTTTAGGGAGGAAAGATGAATTGGTTCGAAGAGAAACTCTGTCAGAGTGAAAGATCAAATAAGGGTGCTTGATGGAGAGAGCCTGAAGTTCAGACACTCGCCTAGCGGAAGTAATGGCTACCAAAAAAAAAGTCTTCCAGGACAAAAATTTTAATGGGCAAGAAGAGGCAGGTTCAAAGGGGGGCAACATTAATTTAGATAACAACAAGTTTAGACTCCAAGGTGACGTAGGAGATCTGACTGGTGGTCTAATATGGAAAACTCCTTTTAGAAAGGCTTTACAAAGTCTGTGAGCCATAACAGGAGCTCCACATTCTTCCACATGGAAATTTGAAATGGCTGCCAATTGAACTCTTAGTGTAGCAGGAGAAGCACCCTGATGGAATAAGTCCGTTAAAAACTCTAATATTTTATTCAAGGGAGCTGTAAAAGGATCCACTTGGTGTGTATTTGCCCAGAATACAAATCGCTTCCATTTACTAGAATATGTTTTAGTAGTGGAAGCTTTATGAGAAGCCATCAATATATCCTGAACTGCTGGCGACAAAAGATCAGACCTGGCTAAGTTGGGAATTGGAGCAGCCAAGCTGCTAGATGGAGGGACAGGAGCGCGGGATGGGGAGCCCCTGACGAGTGAGTCAATAGATCTGGCTCTGGGTCCAGAATCCAGGGTCCCCGAATGCAGTGAGTCTTCAGGAAGGGAAACCAAATTTGACGAGGCCAGAATGGGGCAATGAGGATTATTGTCCTGTGTAGGTTTCTGGCTTTCTGGAGAAACTTTGGTATCAGAGGAAATGGAGGAAATGCGTACAGGAGTCCCGGGGGCCAATCGTGAACCAGTGCGTCCCTGGGGACTTCCCCTGGAGGGGGTAATAGAGCAAAGTAGCTCCTGCATTTGGCGTTTATTGGAGACGCAAACAGGTCGCAGGAAGGCTGGCCCCACGTGCGAAAAATCCTTTTCGCTACTGACTGTTTTAGGGACCACTCATGCGGTAGCAGAATTGCTCTGCTCAGCCTGTCGGCTATGACGTTGGATGACCCCGGGATGTGCGTTGCTATTAGAAAGCGACCCGTGGACTCCGCCCACTGCCAGATTCTCATGGCCTCTCTGCATAGCTGATAGGATTTGGTTCCCCCTTGCTTGTTTATGTACCAGACTACAGACATGTTGTCCGTCTGAACTGCAATAGTTCCCAGAGGAAGAAGGGGAGCAAAGTGTTGCAACGCTAGAAACACTGCCCTCAACTCTAGAACATTGATGTGCAGATTGTACTCCAAATTGGTCCATTCGCCTTGGACTGTCTGTCCCTGAAAGATGCCCCCCCACCCTATCAGGGAAGCGTCCGTGGTCACCGTAACTGTGGGCGTGGGTAGCACAAACGGTCTCCCCTTGGAAAGGTTGCAAGTTTGAAGCCACCAGTTTAGATCTGTTTTGCATGTCTTCGTTATAAGAATCTCGTGTGTTAGAGGTAGTTGTTGAAACGACCATTGTGCAAACAGTAGCCATTGTAGGACTCTCATGTGCAGCCTTCCCAAGGGTATTGCAATAAGGGAGGCCGACATGAGTCCCAACACCTTCAGTACCAGTTTTGCAGGAGATTTCCTTGACAAGAGTAGAAGACGTATATGAGTCTGAAGTGATAGTATCCTTTCTGGGGGAAGTCTTAGAATTAACTGACGTGTGTTTAATTCTGCTCCTATGAACAAGATATTTTGTGATGGCTGAAGTAAGGAAAGTTTACGGAAATCCCTAGGTGAACACACAGTTGAAGAGTAAAGTCTCTGGCCTGTAATAGTTGACGCTGGGTGGTGGCAGAAAGGAGCCAGTCGTCCAGATACGGAAACACCTGGAATCCTTGGCGTCTCAAGTGAGACGCTACCACTGCCATGCATTTGGTGAAGACCCTGGGGGCTGAGGTCAGACCAAAGGGCAGGGCTCGAAATTGAAAATGACTGGCCCCCAGCCGGAAGCGCAAATGATCTCTGGATGCCCTGGCCATTTTGATGTGGTAGTATGCATCTTCTAGATCTATTGAGCACATCCAGTTGTCCTTCTGTAAGAATGGAAAGATCGATTGAAGCGTGACCATTCGGAACTTTTCTTTCCTGACGAAGGTATTGAGGTAGCTTAGGTCCAGAATGGGCCTCCAGTCCCCTGTTTTCTTTGGAACTAAAAAGAACCTTGAGTAAGTCCCGAATCCTTGCTGGTCCGCTGGGACTGGTTGGATGACTCTCTTTTCTAGCAGCTTTGAAATTTCTATAGCTGCTGCCTCTCGCAGATGGGGCGGTACATCTGGGAGTCTTTTCTTTGGGATGGGATGAGATAGAAAGGGTATGTTGTAACCCCTGGTAACCACGCTTTTTACCCACTTGTCTGTAGTTATATTTTGCCAGGCCTGAGGGTATAAAGCTAAGCGAACCCCGACTGCCTCCAGAGCAGGACAGTCGGGCCTCCTCTCAGGAGTGCTGGAAAGGTTTACCAGGGAGTGTCTCCCTGTCACCTTGATGTTGCGGACCCCCTCTGCTGCCAGGGCGGCGTCTTCCACCTCTACCCCCTCCTCTGCCTCTAGAGGGGGCATCTCCCTGTGTGCCTGGGAAAGATCCTTGGGGTTTTCGAAACCACATTTTTCCACCACGTTGCCCTTTGGGGTACGGTCTGGTTGGGGTGGAAAAACGGACTCCGACAGCAGACAGAGTCTTTCCCTCCTGTTCACACCGGGTAAGGGTCTCCTTTACTTTGGGGCCAAAGAGAGTGGCACCGTCAAATGGGGCATTTGTAAAGGAAGACTTGAAGGCTTCCAAGGAACATAAGCGCATCCAGGATTGTCTGCGAAGAGCAATCGCTGAAGCTGCTGCCCTACTCGAACCTTCGCGCGAGGATATCAGCCTCATGGACGAGTTAACAATAGATGTAAGGGTATTAAGCTGCTGTCACTTTCTCTGAGACAGCTGCATCTGTAGTACCCTGGAGGGTATCTCCCAACTCTTTGACTAGATCCCTCTGTAGACGTGTAAAATGGGTCAAATAGTTCAGGGATCGCATGGAAAAAGCCGCTGAACTAAAAATGCGCTTCCCGTATCTATCCATCGTCCTAGAATCTTTATTAGGAGGATGGACAGATGAAGAAGACTCCAACATCTCCTTTTTCGTGGCTGCTGCCACCACCATAGCGTCCACTGGAACTCCTTTTGTTAAGTAGGACTTGTCCTGAGGTGCCGTGATGTATTTATTGGGTTTCCTTGGGACTGGTTCCACTGTGTCAGGAGCCTCCCACGCCCTTGAGCAATTAGTTCCATTAGTTCGTCAAGGGCGGAGTGACCCAGGAGGAAGAAGGGCGAGCACCAAATGCCTTCAGCAAAACTGACTCATCCTCAGAAGGGGGAAGGGACTGCCAGTCACCTCTCTGTTTCAGGATTTCCAATATGTCCGAAAAAGAGACATCTTCTGAAGGTGACTTAGGGGACCCTTCTGACTCATCTAAGTCAGTATCAGATGTCAAGGATTCTTGTGGAGAATCCAAGTGTCTCCTCTTACACAATCTTTTCCTAGGGACTTCTTCGTGGGGAGCATCCGAAGAAGCCTCGGAGGAAGAGGGGGCACCCTCCAGGGGTGGCTGAGACACTGGCGCCCGACGCTTGGATGTGGCCGTGGGTGCAGAGGAGGATAACGGCCCTTTATGGGGAGGAGAGGTTGCTTCCACTGATGTGGTTGTCTGGGTAGACAACACCTTCCTCATCAGGTCGAACGCCCCCGGGTCCCGCATCGAAGAATCTCCCAGTTCCGAGGAAATGGGAAGAATCCCCGACACAGGCACCGAAGGCATCGACCCCGAGGATGGAGCCGAATCAATCCGCGCCGAGGCCCCGAGGGGGAGAGTCGGAACCGAAACGTCGGTTCGACTCTCGGCCCCGGAACCAAGGACAGACCGTCGGCTCCGAGACTCCGGTATCGGGTCCCCCGGAGTCGAGGTGAGAGGAACAGACCGAGAAAAGGACGGTTCTGGACCCGAGGGCTCCACAATCAGTAGATCAGCCTCTTCCGGCTCCAAAGACTGAACCGGTCTCGGAGGAGGAATGGATGGAGACATCGGGAGGCCTTCAAGTTTCGACACCAACTGGGTGGAAACCGAAATAAGTTTGGACAGGGCCGAATGCTCCAATAACTTCTGCACCACGCGATCCACATCGATATCAGAGAGTTTGGAGGAAGAACGGGTCGAAGGAACCGAAGACGGAGCCGACCTCAATAAGGTCGAAGGAGGAGCTCCATCACCGGTTCCAAGACTCGAGGCTCAGGAACCGATACCAGTTGAACACTCGGCCCCGAAGTCTGTGGAACCGGTGATCTAACCTTTGCTGAAGAGCTCGGAGCCGATGACTTGGGCTCCGACGTCTTCGATTCCTTAGAGGACTTTGATGCCTGGTCAGAAGCATCCAGAGCCTCCTGAAAAGAAGGTTTCAATAAACCTCTGTCCATTAGTTTCCTGCGCCTATCTGTCATGACCCTCCCACTAAAAGAGTGACAGATGGAACAGTCCTCTTGCAAGTGGAGAGGGCCAAGGCAGTAGACGCAGGAACTATGGTTGTCAGTCACTGACATTTTCTGGCCACACTGACAACGCTTAAAACCTGACTTTACCTTATCAGACATTATAGAAGTAAAAGACAAGTCCAGTAATGCAGTCAAATCCGAGAAAAATTTGTCAAATCCGAGAAAAAATTGTCAAATCCGGTATAAAAGTCAAATCCTATTAAATTTAAGAAGGGTTGTAGGCCCCGAAAAATTCTAACCGATAAAACAGTTTAACGGTACCGAGAATTTATCCAGTCAACAACACAATCACACAGTATATCAGAGAAATATCAAATAGTAATAAGAAATCCAATAAAATATAACAAATAAAGTTATATCTTAGCTTTAGACGCTCGAGCTAGCTCCCAACGATGCGAACGCAGCAGCGGCAAACTAGATCTGAGGTAAAGGCAGAGGGGGATTGTGGGTATTAGATTGTCTCGAGCTTCTTCTCGATGCAGAGCTTGCAAGAGGCCGGCACGGAGCCGAGGATCGGCTCCGAACCCATGTGTAAGAACAAACGGCGAGATTGAACACTATCACATAAAAGATATTAAAAGTATGAATCCCAACTATTATCCCTTTAACACTGATGTGTCTTTGATCGCACCTTTCTACTACACTCATTGAAACTGCTCACAAAACAACCTCTTTTAAGGATTAATTGGTACACATTGTGTAGAGATACAAGGAAGAAAAGAGGGACCTGAATTGAGAATTATGTGCAGTCTTCACTCATGCAGTTCCTTCTTCATAAAGCTGAACACTGCAATCTAAAATTCAAGAGGATAATGACGTTGGGTCCTCATAAATGCTAGAAACGCACACCTGAATGACAGAGTCAAAGAGGGGTTTTGCATACGTATCTGAATCCCCATATTGGTGAGGAAGGAGGCAATCCTTGAAGCCTGACTTTCAGGAGAAGACACTGAAGATAAGTTGTCTAGAAAGAAAATATGAGAATGCCTGAAAGTCCACCAAGGGCTACTCAAGGAGCTAGGCTTTATGTGAATACTCTTACAGCTGTGAATAACCCAAATGGTAACAAACAGAACTGCCAGTGTGATTTAGACATGCACAATCTGAGAAAGAAAAGATCTACAGCTGGTCTCCAGCGAAGTTCTTTCTTTGGAATTATGTGGCCTAATGGCACTGAATCTATTTGTAGGGTTAAGCTTAAGACCAAGATCCTGTATCTGACACAGAGTAAAAGACACTATGGTAGGAAGGAAGGGCAGGGGAGGTGGGGAAGAACGCAGGTAAAATCATTCTAAATGTGAAGAGTGTGGAAGGCAGCTAGAGCTTCTGAAGCAGGCGGTCATCGATTCCAAGGTAGAACAAAATAAACACAAATAGCCAAAGGCTACTGCAGCTGTGGGAATGGTGAACACTGTCTGAAATTTCCTCATTTTATAATCCCTCTCCTGGTACAAAATTCCTACATTTCCCAACTTCTGTGCTTGACAGTGCATGCTATGTGCTACATGGTTTCCCTATAGCTGCTTAGTGATCAGCTGATCAGGTTCCAATCGTGCAAATAACTGTTTGCAATGACTTTTTATAATGCATTAGAAGGAAAGACTTTGGCACAGTGGTACTAGCGTTTGTGTCAAGCTCCTAAGAGCCAAACTTGCCAGCCCCCACAAAGTTAAGCAACCATATTTTAAAATTGCATGAAGGGGTTAGGGGGAATTTCTACTGTTAAATATTTATTTCCGTGTGTGTAGGTGAGTTGTAAAGGAAATGTGCTTTCAGTTAATTGTGATGAAATGTTTTGACAAATATAATTGTGTTTTGACCCTCCAGTTCTGACTCCCCCACAAATACACATGATGAAACTAAGTAAGCACACTTGTAAGGGATGTTGTAAAGTAATCGAGTCACAGCATCATACAATACTAGACTAATAACCTTAAAGGGCCTTTTTAAGCCTAGCCATTTTTTCCATAAATATTAGAAAGATATAGCTCCCTTATGTTTTATTTGGGGGGGGGGGGGTATATAAATTTGAGCATGAGAGATTGAGCATTTACAAACCTTCCTCTCTCTAATAGAGACACAAGTGCCAGACGTAGGGTAAATAAAAGGCCATGGTCTTACCATAACTTGGCATCTGTGTTGTCTTCCTTTCATTCCTCCTCACAATGTGATCTCGGATCCAGCTCAGCCACATTCTACAGACTTGGATCCATCTCTCAAGCTCCTCCCTCTTACCTAAAATGCACTACATCCACAAAAGCACCTCAGATCAAGTTTGCCGATTCCATACATCCAACACCCATACAGCAAAGGAACGTCAGATGAGGCTCAGACATGAGACATACGAATCCCTTTATACTCCAGGATCCTCTAGAGCAAAAGAAGCAGGGAGATGGATAGGTGGGAGGGAAAGTGAGGTGGAATGAAGGAAGACAACACAGATGCCAAGTTATGGTATGACATAACCTTTTCATCTATTGTCTTCTTCATTCTTCCTCACGATAGGGTCAGAGCCCTCAGATACGTAAATCACAGGTGGCCCTCAAGGAAGGATATGCTGGAGCACCATCGAACCAAAGGAAGCTCTGTTCCTGGAAATGACATCCAACTTGTAGACTCTGTTAGACCATGTCACTGCCATGCAAATATCATCAAGGGAAGTGATAGAATAAAAGGCAGACGAAGTAGCCATTACTCTTGTGGAATGTGCTCTGGGATGTCTAGGTAATTCCAGTCCATTGAGTGAGTAAATTAATTAAATACACCCAGATATCCATTTTGCCAAAGTAATTTTGGACAGAGCCTGTCCCAATCTATTAGATGAAAAGGCTACAAAGAGTTGGTCAGACTTCCTGTGTTGTTTGGTCCTGTGCAGACAAAAACAGAGTGGTCTATGAATGTCTAGAAGGTGAAGAAAGTACAGTTTTGTACCTACCATAAATGTAGATGTTCAAGTGCTAATACAGCTGCAGTAATCACAGATGGGTTCTCTGCCGTCAGGCGGTCCCTCGGTCGGCAGAATTCCAAAGTCTTGGTACGGCGTCGGTTGTCGTCACTTTCTCTTCTGACGTCAGTGAGGCCAGAGTATATAAGACACAGCCAACGCCATGTTCTTCAGTCTTTCTTACCCCAGATGTCAGGTGCCCCCAGAAGGAAGGCAATACACAAATTATGCTTATATGTATATACAAGCAATGCAATATAATCCAAAATCAGTGGTTGCAAGCAAATAAACCATAGAAGGATAACACAGTCAGGTTGTATGAAGAGGTTGTTAAGCCCCATGCCTTTACCAAGTGGGGAAGGAGGGAGGGAAACCTGTACTGCAGCTGTATTAGCACTCGAACATCTACATTTATGGTAGGTACAAAACTGTACTATGTTCATCGTGCATACAGCTGCAGTAATCACAGATGGGTAGAGTCCCAAAGCTACGCACAGGGTGGTAGGTACTAGGAGGAACTGGGTTGAGCCAGAATGCCCTGCAAAACAGCAGTGGCAAAGCCTGCTCTTGTTCTGGAATATAAAGGCAGGTGGTAGTGTTTTGTGAAGGTATGTACAGAACTCCAAGTGGCTGCCTCCAAAATATCTTTGGTAGGAACTCCTCTGAGGAAGGCTGTAGAAGTAGCTGTGGCCTTGGTGGAGTGTGATCTGATACCTATAGGAACAGATTTCCCATGATAGGAATAACAAAACCGTATGCAGTGGCCTATCCACTTTGAAATAGTCTGCTTGGAAACTGGCTTCCCTTGAGCCCCTACAGCATAGGACACAAAGAGTTGTTCTGATTTCCTGAAGGACTTTTTTCTGTCCAAATAGTAACGTAGCTGCCTATGGATGTCTAAAGAATGTAGCAGCCTTTCCCCTTTATTTTGAGGATTGGGGTAAAAGGTAGGAAGGTGTATGGCTTGATTTAAAGCTACCCTGGATACCACTTTAGGCATAAATGATGGGTTGGTACGAAGGGAAACCCTGTCCTGATGGAAAATGAGAAAGGGCTGCACCCACCATGAGGGCCTGTAGTTCCGAAACTCTACGAGCTGAAGTGATAGCCAGAAGGAAGGCAGTTTTCCAGGACAAATATTGCAAATCTGTTGAGGCAGCTGGTTCAAAAGGAGGCAATGTTAATTTTTCTAGTATGTAATTAAGATCCCAGGCTGGTATTGGTTGTTTCCTTGGTGGTCTTATATTCTTAGCCCCTCTGAGGAACTGTCGTAAGAGTGGGTGAGAAAAGAAAGGAGGATCCGTGTTGAATTCTGCAGAAATGGCTGAGGCATGGATTTTTATGGAAGAAAATGAAAGTCCACTGTTCAGCAGCTCAGCTAGATACTGTAATACATGAGGCAAGTTCAGTTTTCTAGGGTCCTGGCCTTTTTTCTCATTCCAAGAACAAAACCGCTTCCATTTTGCGGAGTAAGCTTTTCTAGTAGATGGCCTTCTGGCCTCCAAAATGACATCCTGCACCTCCTTGGAGAGTAGGGTCTGTTGTGGTGTTAAGGAATTTTCCATGCAGCGAGATTGAGTGTTTTTAGCTGACTGTGAAGAGTTTTGTAGCTGTGCTGAGTCAGCAGAAGAGGCATTAGAGGCAGGGACCAGGGAGGAGTATGTGTTAGGCTCCTCAGCAGTGGGTACCAGTGTTGCCTTGGCCAATCTGGAGCAATCAGTATCATCTTCTGTCTGTCTGCTCCTGCTTTCAAAAGCACCTTGGGCAGAAGAGGCAGAGGTGGGAATGCGTAAACTGTCCATGCTGTCCAACTGAATGAAAGGGCGTCCACTCTCCAGGCCTTTGGATGAAAGGTCCTCGAACAAAACTTTTCCAATTGATGATTCCTGTGGGAGGCAAAAAGATCTATGTCTGGCCTCCCCCACACTTGGATTATTTCTGTAAACACCTGAGGATGTAACTTCCATTCGTGTGGATCTGTCATATTTCTGCTTAAATTGTCTGCCAGCGTGTTTTCCAATCCTGGCAGGTACTGTGCTTGAAGTTCGATTTGCCATTCCAGAGCCAAGTTCCAAAGAGTCATGGCTAGTCTGCACAAGGGGTATGAATGTGTTCCTCCTTGTTTGTTTATGTACCACATTACTGTGGTGTTGTCTGTTCTTATCAGTAATTGTCCTGGATGCAGGAAGTCCTTATATGCTGTAATTGCATTTATTACTGCTAGCATTTCTTTTTGATTGATGTGAAGGTGCTTTTCCTTTTGGGACCATTTGCCCTGGATGCACCTGTCCGTCATGTGCGCCCCCCAGGCGTAATCTGAGGCGTCTGTTGTGATAACTTGCAGAATGGGAGGCCTGTGTTTGCTTGACATGCTTGGGCCCACCATAGAAATTCCTTTTGCAAACATGGGATTATTGGTATTATTGTTTCCAAACTGTGACTGTGTTGAGACCATAGGTTTTTTAGGTACCACTGAAGTTTCCTCATATGCAGCTTTGCACATGGGATTAAAAGAATGCAAGATGCCATGAATCCCAGAGCCTGCAGGATTTTCCTTGCAGTAAGCCTGGTACATTTTGCTAGTATTTTGAAGTACTGAGATAGTTGCCCCTGTTTTTCTGGCGTAAGGTAGGCCCATCTGGGTGTTTGTGTCCAAGTTGGCACCCAGGAAAGTTATTTTGAGATGGTGTTAGCCTTGATTTCTCTTTGTTGATTGTGTATCCCAGAGAATGCAGTAACCGTGTCACATATGCCAGATGTTCCAGAAGTATGTGCTTGCTGTCCGCTTGGATCAGGCAGTCGTCCAAATAAGGGTAAATTTGTATCCCTTGAAGTCTGCAGTAGGCAATCACTGATGCCAGGCACTTTGTGAATACTCTGGGCGCAATAGATAAGCCAAAGGGCAATGCAGAGAATTGATAGTGGATTGAACCTGCAAGAAATCTGAGGTATCTTCTGCAGCTTTGTCTGATTGGGACATGCAGGTATGCCTCCTTGAGGTCCAATGTTACCAGCCAAAACTCCTTGCCCAGCATGGGAAGAAGTTGCTGTAATGTGAGCATCTTGAATTTTGGTACAAGTAGAAATGTGTTTAGGAAGGATAAGTCCAAAATGGGTCTCCAGTCGGTTCCTTTCCTTGGTACCAGAAAAAGTCTTGAATAAAAACCTTGACCTTGTTCGTGAGTAGGTACCTCTTGAATAGCTGTCATGCTTATGAGCTTTGAAATTTGTAGTTGTGCCTCTGCCCTTTGATTCTGTGGCAGGTTTGGCATGCCTCTCATTTTTGGAAGAGTGTGAAATTGAAATTTGTAGCCTCTGTTTATAATGTCCAGGATCTATTTGTCTGTTGTGACAATATGCCAATTGCCTGCAAATAATGCTAGCTTTCCTCCCAAAGGTGCTGCCAGCTGAGACATGCTTGGCATGGAAATGAGGGAGTCATTGGGTTTGCTTCCTGTATTGCTGTGCACTGTCCTCGCCACCTCTTGGTGCTGGAGTTTGCCATTGTCGGCCTCTATATGATCCTTGTGATTGCCCTCTGCCCCTTGTGCGCCTGTATCTACCTCTTTGGGGCTTGTCAGTGGCTGGAAAGGACCAGTTTTTTGAAGGCCAATTTCTGCTAAAACGTGGTGGTTGGACCTGTAAAAGGCTTTGACAGTTTGCATAGATTTGGCTTTTTCTTCCATTTTCCGTAGTATCTCCTCAGCATTAGTACCAAACAGCACATCCTTTTGTAAAGGAGCATCTAGAAGTTTAGCTTTCACATGATCAGGCAAGTTTTGTTCTCTAAGCCAGGCATGTCTGCGAATGACTGATCCTGTAGCAGCCGCTCTACTTGAGGCCTCTAGGGCATCATAACCACATTGTAAAGTGTGTTTACCCACTTGCTCTGCACTATGCATCATATCCTGTAACTCCTTCAAATCTGGTTGTTCAGGTTGAGACATTTTATTCCTTAATTGTGATAACAGGAACTGTTGATATTTAAGCATATGAAACTGACAATTTAAGGCCCTCATGGCTAGGGTGGCCGAGGTATATACCTTTTTTCCCCACCTTTCTAAAGATCTTGACTCTCTTTCTGCAGGAAATGGATTCTTGGCAGTGGAGGCCTTCAATCCCTTGGGGCCTTGTGAAATTGTTTCAGGGTCAGCATTATGGCTTTTGAAGAGAAATTGGTGAGAGTTAGGTACTCTGTAGTACCTATCAGGTTTGACTGGTGCAGGAGGCAGAGAATCTGGGTTAAGGCAAGCCTCCGAATAAACATCATCAAGTATGTCCAAAACAGGGGGTATTGCCAGAGGTCTGTGTTGAGGTAACAAAAGAAATTCCCTAAGTCTTTTCTTGGAATCTGTAAAGTCTTGGCCTTCTCAATGGAAGTGTTCCCTCAAGGTGTGCAAGGTTTCCCCAAAGGAAAAATCCTCAGGAGGGGATACAGAAGGGATGGACTGCTCTGCATCCGAATCCTCAAAAGGGGAATAAGAGTGTTCCTCTACATCAGAATGTTCTGATAAAATGGATCCCTGATCAGAAGAGAGAGAATCTTCCTCCACTCTGGGTCTCTTGTCTGGAGGGGGTTGAGAACCTCCGATAAGAGTAATTAAATCCTCAGCCATTTTAAGCATCTGTTTTTTAGGCATGGGACCTGGAGATGGGCCCTGTGCAACAGGCCTCTTGGGATGCCTGGCTGCTTTGGATTTAGTAAAGGCCTTAATAGAAAAAGAAGATGAGGGTCTAAAGACACCATGGGTGGAGGTGGACCTGTCCACATTAGTAGGCTCAACATTAGCAAAGGCTTCAGTGGTTGTAGTCTGGGAAAGGGCCGAGGTCCCAGCGGTCTCGGGTACAGAGGACACTGCCAAAGGAGTGTCTTCGGTAGTCAGGGACTGCAAAGGCGTCTTGCTGAGAACCGGACCACGTGTAGCTTGTTTTGGCGTGTCAGTCCTTGTCCTTGCGTTTTTTGGACAAAACGGTAGTCGGAGTGTCCGACGACATTTTTTAATAAAAAGCTTTACCAAAATAGTGTTGGGCGAACTCCGCCCAATGCTTAATAGTGCGTTTATTGAAGGTAGCGCAAAAGCGACAGCCCGAGACGTCGTGGTCTGGGCCTAAACAAGGTATGCAGAGGGAATGGAAATCCTTATGCGGTATTTGCTTCCCACAAGAAATAAAATTATTAACTTTTTCTGACATCGGTCTGAGGCAAGAAAAGTTTCCCCAATGGGGTACTTAGCTTTAATGAAGACTTCGGTTTCCAAAATTTCCGTAATTCAGGAGCTGGCCGACCGCCACTTGCGAACTGCTTCTGCTTCGGGCACCGCGCGGCAAAAGAGACTGAAGAACATGGCGTCGGCTGTGTCTTATATACTCTGGCCTCACTGACGTTAGAAGAGAAAGCGACGACAACCGACGCCAGACCAAGACTTTGGAATTCGGCCGACCGAGGGACCGCCTGACTGTGATTCATCTGTGATTACTGCAGCTGTATGCACGATGAACATCATACTCCCCTTTAACTGGATATAACAGTCAAAATGCCAATGGAGAACTGCCCAAAAAAACAGAGGGAGCAAGGAAACAAAAAACGTATGTTTTTACCGCTTTAATTCCTTTATTTACTGGAACTTCTTCAGAACACAAACATTAAAACAAATGTCAGTGTTTAAATGTCTCAATAAGATAGCCAAAAAGTCTCTCAACCAATCAAACGAATAAATAAAATAATCCAATTGGCTAAAGCTTGTCCAATCATGAATAAGCATATACCAACCTATCTCTTCTTCTACAAAGAAGTCTTATCCTTTAGAAGAAATTCCTGCCAATAAAAGTTAAACAAAACTTCTTACTGATCAATATAAAAACATTTCCTATAGGAACACACCGTTCCCATATAAATATTATATAACTAAAAATGATGAAAAAAGGACAGAACAATGAATAAGTATTAAAAATAGTTTAGGAAGTCCCATAAATGTTCTTAAATCTAAGTAAATATTGAATGTTTGTGACCTCATTAAGTCCGGGAAAGCGATCAGCCATTTTAATTCTCATACTTGGAACATTTTATTACATCCTGTGATAAAGCCTATTTGATTAACTGCCTCCAGGATGAGAAAGTGGAACTTTCTAAACCTCACACACTTCGAAACTATGTTTGGCTAAAGCGTTAATAACATCACCCTTCTTAACTGCCTTACAATGTTCTCGGACTCTACATCTTAATTTTCGATAACTTTTACCAACATAAAATTCAGCACAATTGTTGCATATTGCAAGATATACAAAATTCTCATTTTGACAAATATATCCAAATGTTCAAAAGTAATACTAATACAGTTACTAATAAACTGCAATGCCAACAATGACCGCAGGAATAAATTCCAGCATTCCCATTCATAACAACATAATCTTTACCAAAATTATGTTCTAATAACTTTAAATTAGCTGTCTTTTTACAAGTGAATTGGGGCCGTTCACCAATAATTTTAACTAAATCATAATTCCCCTCATACTATTATATATTGACCAGTAAAGTTTTGGTTAACTTTTACTGGTAGGAATTACTTCTAAAGAAGAAGACTTATTTGCACATTGAGAGAGAGAGGTTGGTATATGCTTATTTATGACTGGACAATCTTTAGCCAATTGGATTATTTTATTTATCCGTTTGATTGGTTGAGAGACTTTTCGGCAATCTTACTGAGACATTTAAATACTAACATTTGTTTTAATGTTTCTTTTCTGAAGATGGTCCAGTAAAGGAACAAAAGCGCTAAAAGCAAACATTGTTTTTTGCTTCTTTGCTCCATCGTTTTTTTGGACAGTTTTTCTGCATTCTTGATGAGTGAGACAAGAGGTCATGATCTGGCTCCAGTATCCAAGGGGGATATTTCAGATGAGAGCAGAGGAAGGGGAACCACACCTGTTGTGGACAGAACGGGGAAATGAGGATGACAGAGCTCTTCAACTTGCTTGCCTTCTGAAGAAACTTTGGGATGAGCAGAAGGGTGGGTAAGCATATAGGAGGACCCAGTAGCCAATCATGGACTAGTGCATCCCTCAGAGACTCCTCCGGAGGAGGAATCAGCACAAAGAACGTGCTGCATTTGTTGAGGGGAGAGGCAGACAGGTCACAGCATGACTGACCCCAGTGACCGAAGATCATGTTTGCCACTGCTGAGGGGCCACTCGTGTAGGACCAAGAGTGATCTGCCGAGTCTGCCAGACTGTTGTTCTTCCCTGGGAAATGTGTTGTCTTCAGACAGTCTTCTAGTTGCATCTCCCACACCCTCGTGGCATCCTTGCACAAGGGGTAAGAATGGGTTCTTCCTCGTTTGTTGATGTCACAGACAACAGACATGTTGTCGGTGTGAACTGCAACAGTCCCCAAGGGGACAGCATCCTAAAAGGTTTGCAATGTTAGGAGAACTGTTCTCATCTTCTAGGACACTGATACGCAATCTGGTCTCGATAGCGGACCATGTGTCTTGGATCATCTTCCCATTGTAATGGCCCCTCACCTGAACTGGGAAATGTCCATGGTCATGGTTGCTATGGGGGGGTGGGGGGGTTGCTGAAGAAGGGGTTGCCTAGGAGGAAAATGTCTGACTGGATCCACCAGCTGAAGTGATGCCTGCAAATTGGAGTCAATTTGATGGGAAGGGACAGCGGATGAAAGATGACTTACCATTGTGCTACCAATGTCCACTGGAGAACCGCATGCAGAATCTGGCTAAGGGAACTAAGAGGATAGCAGCTAACATGGATCCTAGGGCTTGTAAGACCATTCGTGTCAGAGTAGCCTGTTGGAATAACCGGTCCCAGACCTGATGCTTCAGTGTTGTTATGCAGTGTAGGGGGAGAGAAGCTATTTGTTCCCTCGTGTTCCAATTGTGTCCCTATAAATTTCAGGTTCTACACAGGAGCCAGGTTGGACTTGTTCAGATTTATGGTGATTCCCAGAGACTGTGATAATTTGAGCAAGTAATCCCTGCTTTGGATTATCTGATGCCTCATAGAAGCAGTAAGGAGCCAATCGTCTAAGTATGTAAACACCTGGAATCCTTTGAGTCTCAAGTGAGCTGCTAACACTACCATGCATTTTGTAACTATCCTGGAGGCTGTGATGAGCCAAAGGGCAGTGCTCTGAACTGAAAATGATTAGCTCCCAGCCAGAAGAGCAGATATCTCCTGGAGCACCTCTCTATTTTGACATGATAGCATGAGTCCTGGAGATCTAGCAAGCACATCCAGTCGTCCTTGTGCAACAATGACCAAATGGACTGAACCGTAACCATTCAGAACCTCAACTTCCTTACATAACCATTTAAGTTGTTTAGATCCAGAACGGGTCTTGGGTCCCCTGTCTTTTTCGGCACCAAAAAGAAATGGGAGTAGGTTCTGAATCCTCTTTGCGAGCCTGGGTATTCTTGGATGACACTTTTTTGCTGCAGTTCAATTTCTTTTGCTGCCTGCTCCCCCTGACAGGGTGACATGTCAGGTAGGTTCTTGGTGTTTGGGGGAAGAAGAGAAAAGGGAATATATTAGCCTCTGGATATTATGCTTAGCACCCAGCGGTTTTGAATCGAATGGATGCAGGCTTGTCAGTGCAAAGCTAGTTGTCCTGAGACTGCCTCCAGAGACTGAGAGTTGGGCAGCACTTCAGGAGAGCTGACAGGGCATGTCAGAAGGAGTTTCCATAAAGCCTTGGTTTTGCAGGCCTCCTCTGCCACTAAGGTGGTATCTATCATCAAACCCTCCTCCTCTGCCTCTACAGTAGGGCTCCCTGCTAAGGTCCTGGAAAGATCCTTGGGATTTATGAAATCACGTTTTCTTTCCTCCACATAGGTTCTTGGAGAAGGACCTCTGGGGCATAGAAAATTTGATTTCTACAGCAGAAAGGGTCCTCCCTGCTCTTTTCACTGCAGATGAGAGTAGCATGAACCAATGGCCCAAACAGCAAGGAGCCATCATAATGAGCATTCACAAAGAACTCCTTAAAGGCCGTCACAAATTCTCATTGCCTCATCCAGGCATGCATTCTTAGGGAAAGTCCTGAACCAGCTGCATCTGAGGTACAATCTGTGGTATGAGATCATCCTCATCGATGAGTTGGCGATGGAAGAGAGATGGTCAGCTTGGAAGAAATTTATTCCTCCACAGGCATGGACTCTCAGAGTTCATTGATCAAATCTCTCTGATGCAGGGCAAAATGGACCAGGTAGTTCAACAACCTCAGAGCAAAGATGGCCAAGGCGTAAATGTGCTTCCCAATCCTGTCCAATGCTATAGACTCCTTGTTTGGCAGATGGACATTGGCAGTTTCTTCTGCCAACTCTTTCTTACTGGCTGCTGCCACCTGCCAACTCTTTCTTACTGGCTGCTGCCACCCACCAAAATGACATCAAGTATGGGACCCTTGCTCCAATGTTTCCTATCTGCTGGGGATACCATGAACCTATTGAGTCGCTTGGGTATGGGCTGGATGGTGTCTGGTTCCTTCCATGCCCTGCAGGATACCAAAGACCAGGGAATCCACCGACGGTTCACCCAGGACGTAGATGGGCCTGTCCCAAATGCTTCCAATAGAACTAACACCTCAGAAGGAGGAGGTTGGGCAGACCATCCACCTTTTTGTTTCAAGATCTCTAGGATGCCTCTGAAGGAGACGTCCTCAGGTGGGGATCATGGGAATCCTTCCCCCTCATTGAAGTCAGTGTCCTCGGTTAAGGACTCCAATGAGGAGTCAATGTGCCTCTTTTTGCATGTCTTC